>NC_087442.1:30938750-31267500 GCF_036321535.1 Camelus dromedarius | reverse complement strand
TTACAACTGTACTCTTTACCTCCTTGTGATAAAGCTTTGTCTACCTGCAAACACAGTCAAAGGCTACAGCTGCAAACCAAAGCCAACTCTAACAAGGCCAGGAGCTCAAGGACAGAAGCAGCCACATGCTTTGGTCAGCCTTCTGTAACTTCAATTAGTACAAAGGAACCTTTTCCATGAACTACCTGCTGTTTTCTGATGACCTCTGGGATCTTTTCATTTAGCCCTAAACCAAGAATCAAATATGACAAAAACCACACCTAAAAAGTCAATTCAGTCACAGAGTAATCTTCTGAGGCCAAAAGTCCATCTCAATGCGATGAAGATTTGCTTTCGTTAAGGACAGAGGTGAGGACAAAATCCGCAGTGGAAGTTAATGATATGCTAGAAAGCAACAAATGTGGATCACTGACCAAAACGATTATGTACTTGATGCAAATGCAGATTGCATATTGTTATATATATATAGTACATTGTGTTTTTGTTTTCCCCATCCGGTCACTTATTTTCGGTGGTGAATACATGTTGTTAGAAGATGTCTTGTATGGTCTGAATCTTTGTTGTGTACTATTTTTTATAGTCTTAAGTTATAATGAAAAAAACAAAAAGTAGGAACCAAACATAAAAGGTCTAGTAAAGCCAAAAATTAATTTCATATTGATTTTAAAGTGATCTAGCTGAGTTTTTACACTGAAAGCAAAGATTATAGCAATTGTAGTCCATGGTATTTATTTTCAGTCAAACCAAAGTTACATATAATTCTGCCTCTGCTTATACGGGATATTAACACTAACAATACACTCCCTTTCAAAGACTTGCGCAGGCCAAATTGTTGGAATGCTGGTTTTCTTGACAACTCCAAACCCCCCAAACTATGATACTGCGTTACGGTGTAGTGGAAAATAGCATAGTCGGATGTTTGCTTAAAACCTAGAAACTTTACGTGTTGCTTTTCATGTGCTGTGCCAAGTCTTGATAATACTTTTTCCCCCAACCAAGGGACCTCATAACCTGATTATGGTTATTGCTTTACAAACAGTTTTGACAGAAGGTGGCTGCTAGAGCTTAACATACGTACCAGTTCCATGTGATGGAGCCGGTTCTTGCAAACTAAGCTCATCTTTTATTCTTTGCTGAAGTCAGCAAATAGACTTAGAGAGATACCCAGTCATCTATCACACCAAATAAAAGGACATAACGGCTTTCAAAAGGGTTTTCCCACTTACCCAAAAGGCTTTCTGAAAGCTTCTACCTCTGCAAAAAAAAAAAAAAGAAAAAAAAGAAAAAAAAAGAAAAAAAATTAGAACAATTATGGCAGATTGCATGAAACGTGAGAACGTCACAGTAACTGCTACTTTTCATTATGTTTGTCTTTGGGTCATGATCAATGAGCGGGAAGTTGACGATAGGGGAGCAAAAGAGAGGTTGGTATTGTGAAGGATGGTTTTCAGTCATCTCGGATCCTGCTGGAAGGATTATCTGAAGGGAAGATGGGTCTGTCAGGTGCATGTTCAAAAGGCTTTGATGGACTGAAAGTAACTGTGAGCGCTGTACCATCGGGAGGGCGGCCTAAGACTACAATGCTAAAGTATGCATACCTCAGTTACAAAACTTTTGAAAGGAAGTCTCAGCCACAGAATGCATATACCTGTAGAGTTTTGCATGGGTTTTATATGAATACAATTTTAAAAAATAGCTGCTTGCACATTATACCAGAAAAACCTCCAAAACTGCAATTGCTTTGAAAAATAGATTTTAGGTTTTTTGGAGTTTTCTGAAATGCTTGGTCTGTATTTTGATAATTGTGCATATTATGTAAAAATGTTGGTGGACCCATAAATGACCAGACTTTTTCTAAGAAAAATGTTGCTTTAATGCATTTCATGAATTTTTACTCTTATATCATTGCTTGCTAGGAATAGCAAATCTGCTTTTCTGCATCTGCTTTGCGTAGCTATTGTAAGGCTTTGAACTAATGTATGTATTTATTGCTTGAACTTCTGTGCATACCTTATAAAGCATAATGTCTGACAATTTAAATGGCTCATGTATTCTTGCTTCTATCATAAGCTGATTATGGGGACTATGATCTTTTGTATACAGCAAATTTTAACTGTAGCACAAACATCTGTTTATGTATTGGTGGAATATACCTGTTTTATTTATCTTTTTTGAGGTAAACTAATTTTTGATACTTTTCATTACTGTGTACTATGTTCATACTTTGAATTCTCTGACGTTAGAAGTCATGGTTGAGAATTGTAACAGCTGTTATTCGTTCTGTATTCATGGCTTTCACTGCTGAATAAAATAAAGGACCAAACCTAGGATTTGAAAGAAAACTGTCTACCTCTAACACCAGGGAGTTATCAGATTTTATTTTACGTAGTTTTAGTCTACAAAGACACAATTGCTTAAACCTAGTGGGCTTAAGGCTTATATGCTGTGTGGTTGGATTCATGGCACAGTTGTACTGTTTGAAAATCAATTAAAATTTCTTGTGACTGTTACCAGTATTTGGTAGAATTACCACTAACTGGGTTTTCTTTAGATAACTCAGAGATGGAGGAAATGTCATCAGTATTCTGTGTCTACAGCTGCTTAACTTCATAAGAATGCATTTCTTTGTGATTAGGGAATCGAAGAATAGTCAGCTAGGAATAGAGCTACAGAAGTATACTTAAAATAAACCATCCTGGACGTTAACATCCCTGGGCAGATTCAGTCACAAAATCCACTAGACTCTTTTGTAAAGTTTCCAATTGGGCGTTCACATTTTGGGGAATTCATCCTACACATGCCAATATTAACATGCATTTTGACGATAGCTTTATTAATGCCATAAAGCCATTGTGAGGAACATGGCTTACGCTTGTTATTTCCCCAGTTCAGGTTGCAATGAAAGGTTTTTTGTTTTGCTTTTTTTTTTTGTCCATGAACACTTGGCAAATCTTACTTAGCAAAAAAAAAAATAAATAAAGAAGGATGTACATTTTCCTATAGAATTAATGTATGAACAGTGTGTCGCTGTTGGATGTAAAAATGTATATGAAACCATTTCATTCACTTGATTACATTTCTGAAGTATAAATAAAAAGTCTAATACTTTTTGACCCATTTATAACCCCTAGGATTTTATTCTTTCGGAGAGACCATCTTCCCTGCCAGAGCCAAGTCATAAATTTGTGTACATATGTCCCACAATTTGTTTAAATCATTTCCTTAGGAATTGGGGATTCATAAACCAAACCATACTCAGATTCAGTCAATAAAAGTGGGGGCTGCTTGTCAGATACATTCCATGAAAAACTATCTTCAAGTTCAGATTGGTTTCCTTGCATAATCTTGCAGTTTCATCTTTTTATTCTAATAGAATTTGACATCATAAATTCTAAACATTAAGCGGGGGAGGAGGGTGGACATGATAAATCTACTCTTTTTAACTTTATGACTTTATCCCTTCTTTTTTGCCTCTAAGTATCAGTCGCAGCCGTGGCCTCCCGCCATGGTTTAAGAGAATGTACAGGGTGGGGTTTAAGTAGCCTTCTAAGGGAATGTTTCTTAGCATGTTTTGGGATCAGACCCAGACTTCCCTAAACAGGCAAGCAAAGGCCTCTGCAGAAGTAAAGTTTGCCTTTTTCTTGAACTTCAGTATATATTCCTAAATCTGTCATAATCAGAAATAAAAGGAAAATGAATATGTTGAGTATATTTTTACTTTATGCATAATTTAATGTTTTCTGTCGTCCCAATGAACGAGTACTTTGACTAAACAGCTTTCCGCATGATAAAAAAAAATTGTTTTAAAAGAAATGTGAACATGAGATTAACTTTTTTGAATCTTAGGTTTCAGTTTTCACTATTGATCAGTTGAAAGTAAGTGAATACCACATCGCCCCTGCCCAATGTATTTTGTTAGCTTATTAAGGGCTTCCTAGCAAGATGTGAACCCAGTCCTCGAACTCTCTGCGCTTGAGTGTAGGGAGGACTATTTAGGGATGAAAACTAACAACTGAAGACAAAAGTAAAACTGATTTGCAAACGTTTTATACTTAAACCTACATTCAAACTCATGTCACACTGTAATTTAAAACCCTGTGTTGCCCCATATATTGTGTTGGGTCAATGAAGGATTCTGCTGCTTCGTAAAAAGCTGATCACTAAATTCTTTTGAATTTTTAACAATTAAAAAAAAAAGTCACCTTAAAATCCAACTAAACAGACTAGAAATACAGATGGCAAGTCACATTCTAACCATTTCCCCAGGAAGAAGTAATGGAAGCTAAGTATTCAACTCTATTTTTTTTAAATCTTTTACAAAATGAGATTCAGAACGTCTAACATTTAAACACCAGTGAAGGAGAAGAAACTAAGTGCTATGTCTTTTCACTATTAATCAGTTTTTAAATCACATACAAAACCCGTTAAACACCAGAGTATGAGATTACCTGGTGAGAATGTGTGTAACTTGAGAAAATAAAGTGTGGATTCACCCAGCATTGGACATATTCCCTTCGCTCTCTGCGTTCCATCACTATCCACATAGGCCAAAAGCAATGATGTAGCACCTGAAGTAACACCTGAACAGACAGACAAGAAGTAAGAGAAGCAAAGAGTTCACAATTTTCAGGGGACTCTTCACCCTACGTTGACTCTGGTGTATTACATAAGCCAATGTGCACACTTGTGAACATGCACACACATACATTCTTCAGAAATAAAACAAAACCATAATCTTAAGCCCTTAATGTATCTTGTTGATTTCACGCTCTGCTGTGAAGGTTTGCTGGAGAGTCTGAAATAAATACCAGCTAATCTGTTTCCTAAAGTCAAAGTTGATCTTAGCCCTAAATTCATGGGTCTTTAGGTTTTGATGCTCCCGTAGAAAATAAAAATGTCCACATAACAAAAATGATCATCTTTCCCTTCATATTTGAAGATCATTGAGGTCAAAATGTGGAGAGTGAACATTCACATGCAGACCAGATGTAAACAGAAAAGAGAGAAGAAAATGAAAATGGAATGTTTAAACTGTTCCCGCTATGACCAGACATGATATGTGTTTTTTCAACTCATCATGTCATGATTATAAAGCTGAAGAGGTCACCAATGAAACTCGATTAGTTATACGATTCTCAATCACTTGTAGATCGCCTTGTGTTCACAGGCAATTTGCTGTTATCCTCAGGAGACTGTGCGGAAGAGGTGCCACTTTCCCATAATGCCATTCGGGAGGCTGATCTGAGACAAAGCCCCTCAACCACTGTGGAAGGCACTGGACTGGGTCTCTGAAGACTTGGCTTCTCCCTGTGAAGTTTTCACTGACTCAGTGGGTTGCCTTGTACAGACTACGTCACCCTTTTTGTCATAGTTTGCTCATCTGTTTAGAAAACCAGGGTGTCCTTGAAGGGCCCGTTCAGCTTCAACCTCATCTGACTCACTGTCTTAAAAATTTAAACCTGATGTCTGAATTTAGTAATGATGACCCGAGTAATTATTTTTTCAAAAGTTTAAAAAAAAAAAAAAACCAGCAAATGTGGGCAGCTTTCAAAAGCTAATCAATACCCAACTTCAATAAATACTGAGCTATTTGTTCTGATTAGGGGCAGCTGGCTTGGCACGAGGAGACTAGAGGACTTGGAATCACCAATTTTGGTTGCTAAGCAACTTCCCCGCTAATTGGCCGTACAGCTGTGGGTCATAGCTGTGGCTGTGCCTCTTGCACTAAAGAGCTGTAGGCGGAGAAGGAACTAGATAAAGAGGTGGGGCAAACAAAGAAAGCAGGAGGAAAGAGTCGCTGCAGGCTGGTCTGAGTAGTTTCTGAATCCATCTGCAGAGCCCGGAGGGAGGGCTTTGTAGTCCAGAAGTTCAGGCTCCTGAACTGCAGGGTGAGGATGGTGAGTACTACTACTTTCTTGGGCTTCTTGGTGGAAGACTTAATAAGTCAATTCACTCATTCGCACAACATCTATTTACTTGGTGTCGAGGACAATCCGGACCTTAGTCTAAGACCCGGAGAGCACGGGAGCAAGCGGAACCCAACAGAGAGCTACCCTCAATGAGCGTGCTTCCTAAAGAGAACAAAGTGACCGTAAGTACTTTACGCAAGTGTCTGATACGTAGGAATTACTAAGTATTAGTAGTATCATTGTTGCTGTTGCTGTTAAGGGAGTGAAGAAACAGATAACATTTTGAAGTATATTCATCAGAAAATTCTTTGCATAGGATTTCACTTTTCAATATTGATAAGTTGTTCACTTTCTCTCCCATTGCTCTCCTTTTTCTGTTCTCGAGTCCAAACTCGTTCTGCTCGCCGCACGACAGGCCAATAAATCAGTAGACAAAGTGTTGGGGCAAGGAATAGCAACTTTATTCGGAGAGCCGGCAGACTGAGAGGATGGCAGACTAAGGTCTTGGAGAACCTCCTTCAGTCAGAATACAGGCTCCTTTTATGCAAGAAAAGTGGAAGGGGTGTGGTTGATTGTTGCAAACTTCTTGGTGTAGGAATTCTTTGTTCTTACAGCTGTCCATGTGGGCCTGCTCATGGTGCTCCTGCAAAACCTCCAACAAAACAAAGGTTGATCTCCATTCTGCAACTTGTTGAGTGCAGAGCTAGCAAGACTAAGAGGAGAAAATAGGGCACAGGGTTAAAGCCAAAGGAACAGATCTAATATGGAGACAGTTTTGTTCTTTTCTATTACATTTCTTTTCCGTTCTCTGTGATTTGGTCTCATTAAATATGTCCAACTCTTGGGTTGCCTGTCACCTGACAAACGGGTGCTAAATTTACCAGCCAATTAAGCAAAGATCTAAATATGGAGAAAAAAGAATATAAATGGGAATTCGGGTGAAGAAAATGCAGCACTACCGCGTCTTCCTTCCCACGGATGATGGACCGGTTGTTCTGACCTATACCTACTGTGCTTAGCTGGGCTTCCCCTTTCAGTTCTCAGAGTCCAACTGGGGTGTTGGGTGAGTATAGCTCAGTGATAGGGTGCAACGAGGTCCTGGGTATTATTCCCGTTACTGCCATTAAAAAAAAAAGGGTCCATTATTTTTACCTTTTGGTGCCACTATACGTGCTGTTTTGTTAGTGCCAGAGAGTGGAGACAAGAGGTAATGTAGGTAAAGAGGGACAAAGACTTGATGAAAATGTGGCTGGCAAAGGTCACAGGGCCCTGCGTTGTGTTTACAGAATACAAAAGAACTGCTCTGATGCTGATGCCCGTCCCCTCCGCCCCACCCCCCAGCCCGCCTCAGCTATCACAGAAAAGGGGCTTGATCTCCTTCATTAAGAAGCCCCAGGGATTAATTTTGCCTAGAAGTTGCGAGATGGTATCAAGTTTTAGTTTCAACAAAAGGGAACGATGGTGGGAATTTGCTAGCTACGGGATATTATTATTACTGGTCCTTGACATTAAAATAAATGTTGATAAAATTAAACAAACAAACAAACAAAAAAGAGTCCAATTGGGAAGCCAGTATAAAACATTAACCTTCTCTTTGGAATCGCTGCCGCAGCAGTTCTCACTATACCTCAGGCGGTGCGGGTTCCTGGTTGAGTGGAGGGAAAGAAAAGTGTCACAGCAAGCCGCAGACCGAAGCGAATATTTTAAGACTTTTCTTGCTACACTTCGGTTATATTATCTGTGATTTATTTTAAAAGTCTCTAGATAATATGGCTTATCATACGTGCGTGTCAGTTAATTTCATACGAGATCCTCGGTATCAGGTAGTATTTTAAGTTCCTTATTCAGCTACCTTACTCCAAAGATGACCAGTTAACACTGAAAAGAAGGGAATCGGGAGTCTACTGGCCAGAGGTGGTTTTGGCAAACACTTGAAATATCGTTATCTAAATCTACCCAGAAGGTTTGCTAGTTAGCAAAATGGACCTGAAGAATTTCTTTCATTAGTGGAATGAGAGAATGAAAGCTTTATGATTGGCTGGAAAAAATGTGCAGGCCCTTCTGTGCTTGTAAGTGAGCGTCTGCGTCTTCAGGTGGGCACCAGGTCCATTTGGTTCTGTGTTTCACTACTTACCAGAATATTCCCTTACCCAGTTCAGGTAGGAGGTTAACCTCTCATGCCTCTAACATCTCTGATGCCCTACTCTTGTCAGAGTGGCTGACAGGGCAGAGAGTGGGAACTCCCCTGACTTCCCAGGAACTGGTTAGAGAATGTTGTTGGGTCTGTTTGCTAAGAAAGGTTTGCACTTGGGGCAGAATTTAATGTAAGACTTACTTTCGTTATACTGCACCACCTTACCAGGGCGGAGGACAGGAAAGTATAGTTTCCCTTCGTCACTAACATCTGAATGACATTTATCCAAAGACCATAACAACAGTAAGATCTGGCACTTACAACAATTGGGCGACAGCAAAGTGTGTCCAAGTTGCTCTTGAAAACTCTACTAAATGGCTTCTAGTCTACCTGCATAGATCATTGAATGTTGGGAACCGCAAATGTGGGATAAGGCATTTGAAAAATAAATTTATAATATGACTCTATTGTTTAACTTTATTCTTAACATGGGTGATTTAATTAAGTCCAGGGAACTTTCACTGAGCACCTACTGTGTGACAGATAATCAACAAGGAGCCAGTGTTACAAAATGAAGAGTCCTTGCCCTTGAAGGATGTAGAGGTAATTGTGAGGGACAAAGATACATACACTGATATTACAACTGATGTGGAGGTATGCAGAGTGGGTTGGTAGAAAAGGCCAGCGTGGGCCTTGTTTAGGTTTCCTCCAGATGACAGCTGAGCCAAATCTTGACGGATGGATAACAGTAACTAATTAGAATAATAGCTTACATATACTGACCATTTACTTTACTGCATATCAGGCACTAGACTCAAAGCATATGTAATGCGGACATTGGCTGAGATCAAAGGCTCGGATCCAGTTAAGGCAACATGCAGGAGTCCAGGTGAATTGCATAAAGACCTCAACCAGGGCAAAGTTTGAGATGAAAATGAGGGAATAGGTTAAAACGTATTTTTTAAGTCAAATCCATGCATTTTGATTGACAGAGTGAATGTGGAAGATGAGAAAAAGGCAGGGGTTTGGGATGGCTCCCAAATTTCTGACTTGGGGGACTAAGTGTGTGAGAGGAAAGGTGAACAGGGATAACTCAAAGAATATAATCTATAGGTGATTCATTTTGGTCTCTTACTGCCTTTCTAGGCTTATTTAGCAGGGTAGTCTGTACCAGATTAGAACCTGGGCAAGTCCCACAGTTTATCAGCTCACTTGTGGGTAATAAACATTTGTATTGTCACTGGATGTCACAGGATGCCCTGATAGGAAATTTAGAAGTCTCATGTCTTAGTTCAAACTCTGACCTTGACTTTGGGTGACACCCTCTACCCTCCTCTAGCTCAGATTTTCATCAGGCTGGAGCCACGCTGTGGGACAGGGACCATGGCTCCCCTCTTTGGCTTTGTCGCTCTGCCCACCTCCTCACTCGTTATCCAGTCAGCAGGGTGGGGTGATGAGTGGCTGGCAGTGGTGGGGGGTGGTGCAAGGGTTGAGTCTCCAGTTCTCACTTCCTGTGGAGGCTTCAATTTGGACTGAGCTGATGTTTAAAGTTGACTTTTTGTGGGGAGACCTCCCTTCTGTAGTTCCTTTCAAGAAACAAACAGAAGTGTGCTTACATGGTTGTTTTCTGATCTGTCCACCAAGCCTGGCTGTTCCACCTTCTGACGTCTGATCACTATGGTCAAGCAGGACCCCAAACTCCATGCTGGCTCCTTGCCTGTGTAGCCCAAATCCCATCTCTGGAAACATTCTCATCTCTATTTCCGCAACAAACAAAGGTTGGCAGGTCCACCCTAATTTTGCTGGCAAAGCAATTAGCACTTCTCTAGCTCCTGGCTCTCCTGGCTGGAAGTCAGTCCTGAGTCCAGTGAGCGTCACATTTATCAAGTGTCAGGCAGCACACTTTCTGGTCTCCCAATTCCAGGAAACATATTTAAAAGTTCTTGGTGTGGCCTCCCTGAAGCCCCTCTATGACACTTGGGTTGAGAAGGCAGTAACCTCCCACCCCGAAAGAGGCAGTAGTTGCCTCCCCAAAATATGTTTTTATCAGTCTCTTGATGAAAACTTCACCTTGAACATCCTATTAGAGGAGCACCTTTAGAGACTGGAGACATTATCTAGAACAGATTCCTAGTGGAGGAGCTGACTGGAAAGAAGAGAAAGCCTGGCCCTGAACACAGCTGAGAGCAATCAGTGGTTAACTCACTTGGTGTACCAGCAGCCCGAGGGGCCATGAGGCAGATCAATTAACAGTTCACTCCAAAGCTCTGCCTGCCTCAGTGCCCCATCAGACTTCTCACTCGGGCAGAGACACAAAATCTGGTATAGGAGACAAGTAGGGAAATCTTCCTCCAGAATCCTCTGGTTTGGATGGCACCAGTTCCCCAGAGGACTGAACCTCATTATGAAGACTGTCCTCCTGGTGGCTGAGGCTGCCTTGGTTGCCGAAGTTCCCCGGAACTGCTCCACATTCTGATGGTATGACGTCTGCCATTACCCTTGTTTGTGGTTTTTATCTTTGCCCTTGGTTTTCCCACTGTGCTGCTCTGTTCATGGGGGGTGAAGTCCTGCCTCTGCTTTCCCTAAGAATGATTTCTTGAGTTGAGGATTATTGCTCTTTGAATTCACAATCTATGCCCACACCTGGATCATCAGCCACTGGTGGGTCACCCGTCAGCCCCTGGTGTATCCTGCGTTTTAGCCCAGGCAGTCTCCCATGCAATCTAAAATGCCTCTACTGGAGACTTGGCGGTGTCATTACTCTGACTTAAAAGGCAAGGATATGATGTAAGAAGGCCCACCAAGAGGAGCAGTTGCAGTATCTGGCAGTGGAAATGGAGATAAGCCTGCATGAGCACTCTGTTGATTTCTGTGCACCAAAAATCACGGTGATTCCCAGGACTGCAAAGGTTAAGAACCTGGTGTTGATTTTCATGACCACTAATTGATACCTGAAAAATAAAAATCTAAGCTCATCGAATGTGTTCAGTTGCAGAGAGTGAATGTGAAATATGATACTGATATTTTCTCTATTGATTACTCCAAACTTCAAAAAGTCATGTATAGATAAAAAGCGCCAGGATGGTCATGCAAAGTCACACAAGGTGACATCATTTCCTCAGTTCTCAATGAGGCAGACAGTGAAGTAAAACAATGCAGAACACCGGACAGATTAAGAATACAGTTGTTTTCATGACTAACCCTCCACTGCCATGGAAAGCTACTTAAAATCTCCTTGACAGAGTTTACAAACAGATTTTGAAAGTCTTACTGTCAGTGCTTATTTCAACTCTCAATAAAGACTAGAATTGAAAAAAAAAAAAAAGTTTAAAAGGTGACGCCCCCTGCGGGAGCAAGGCGGAGGGAGCGCGCCAAGATGGCGCCGGCAGCGGCTCCGCGAGCGCGTCGCCGTGGGCCTTGGACGCCTGCCTCCTCCCCCCCCCCCCCCCCGCCCCCTCCGCAGATGCCGCACGACCAGCAAACAAGCCTCCTTCGTCTGGACCCCTCTCCTTCGGCCGCTTCTGCGCTGGGCCCCGGGGCAGGTGAGTCCGCCGGTGAACGCGAGCTTTCTGAGAGCTGCCTCAGTTGACTCAGGGGCGTCAGGCTGGTTGGGTTTCGTACTAGATGCTGGGAGGTTCCTGCCTCAGGCGCGCGTCGTTAGGAGCCTGTGCCCAGGGCTGTCCCAGGCCTGGCCTGACTCGTAAACCCTCTGATGTGTGAAATTCCGCCACTTTATCAGATGGGGAAACTGAGAGTTGGAAAGGACTACAGTGACATCACTCATGTTGCAGAATTAGCAGAAGAGCCGGGCTTCAAATGTAGAGCTTGAATTTACCCACAACTGCGTACACCTGAGGTGAGCTTGGCTTTGCGCGTGGAGACGCTTTAATGAGGGCACGATACGTTCTCTTCGAAGCTGCAGCTCTGAGGGGCTAAAGGTTCCTGGATCACAGAAACAGTACCTGCGGTATCTGTAGCAAGTGATTGCAAGAACGAGTGTTTTTAGAGACCTGAATTCCATATTTCAGTAACAGACGTGGCTCTTTTTATATGTGTTTATTTCTTCGTGGTCTGCTTAAGTTCCCAGATGGGTTGTGGCAACTCTTTTTCGGCCCCCAGTGAATCAATGGGTAATACTTTTGAAATTAATTAGCACCATAGTGTGTTAGATGGGCTGTGAGAATCACAGTGGAGGCAGGTTAAGAGTGGTTATTAGAAAGCAGAGTATTCGGAACCGGTGGTTTATGGTTATCGTTCTTTTGGAGATCAAGAATCTCACCTCCTGAAACTTCAGATGACTTAGACGTTAAGCCAGTTTCTGTTAAAGGTCCACTTGAAGAGATGTTTCTTGAAATCAGGGAACCCTTGTCTTATTCTCAATACGCGGTACTAACCCTGTGGCTAGTCCTGAGAGGTACTCAGTACGGTTACTCACATTTAAATGATGTGGTTTAATGCAAACATGCAGGCTTTTTCACATCAGAAAATGTTTTATTACTAAAACTACTTTTATTATCCACCGTTTTCTCCTTATCTATTTTATGCGGTGTTTGGAGGTATAATAAACCTTGGATCAGTTGGCCAGCTTAATTGAAAAATGTTTTGAAAGGAAAAGTCAAAAAGCAAAACAAAATGTATTGAAAACCACTCCTGTACCAATCTCTTCCCTCTGTTAAGTTGTAGGAAGTGGAGAACAAAAGCATTACCAACCAAGGCTTTTAGCGGAAACATAATTGCTTACACATCCAAATGCATCAGCCAAGTTTGCAACACGCGATTAGGCAGCCAATTGTGTTGAAAATATGCTTGCTCATTCACAGGAGACCACGCCCCAGGGCTCACCCACGTGCTCCTCTTCATTCCTGGAGTTCAGTTAACGCTAGTCCGTTCTCGCTAGCCCCTTGTTGAAAATGTAATGGGGCTGCTGGGTGCTAAGAATCATTTGGGTGCAAATAAAAAAACTATTGTCTTCAACAAACCCCACCTTAGGCCAGGAAAGTCTCTCTCTCTCTCTCCAGCCTTTTCTAGTAGCTAGAGTCGTTCTATCAAAGGATGCTGTAATTCATGAATGGTTATGTGCCAGACACTGTCAACAGTGTATTGTATTTATATATGCTGTCACAGAGATGGAGCAAATCATACATTTTTTTGAATTTACATGTTGGATGAAGAGTCAATCAATTTAGAGGAAAAACTGCGTCAAGTTGTATATTTGGTCTCAGGTGTATTTCCCGATTTTCATCTCCCCACCTGAAGTTAATTTAGTTTTCAATTCTCAGGTGAGTGTGTTGGTGATTTGGAAACCCAGCTTTCCATGTCTCGGAATTCTTTTCTAACCGTAACACTGATTTTTATTTGTTTGTTTTTTTCAGTGACCTGAAATGTGGCACAGCCATTGTACATTCCTTAATCTCATCCCAAATATCAAAGTAAAGCAGGATCATCTTTTTTTTTTTTTTTTTTTTTTTAATCTTTCACTTTTCCCCCCTGGAAGTGCAAAGGGAAGTATTGTGCAACATCTGGGCTTCAGGTATTCAGAAGACACAAGGTGATATTTGAAGTGTGAAGGTGACTGTCCCATCCTTTAGTCGAATAGTTTTTAGCTGTATGGTTGATGGCTTAACAGGTCATCCTTTAGGATCAACCTAGCAGTGTTGGGATCAACTCTGTTGGAAATTGGTTCCTCTGGGATAATAAGTGCTAAATGTTGTCATTCCCAGCAGGCTGCCACCTAAAATGTTGGCAGTGAAACTGGGATGCTAGCTAGCCAACTAAGTGGAAAGAGTAGCATGCCTTCCATGGAAACAACAAGTTCATTTTCTATTCTCTGAGTGTGAGTGTTTGTTGATTTCCTGGCCATTGTCACCCCAGACAAAGCATAAGGCACAAACTCCATGTTTACCTGTCAAGCTGACCATTGGGCTCTGTATTAGTTTCCTATTGCTGCGCCAGTAAACGACCACCAGCTGAGTGGCTTGAAACAACACAGCTTTATCATATTCCATCTGCTCATCACGGGTCTCAGTGAAGTAGAATCAAGGTGTCTACAGGGTTGGGCTCTCTTCTGGAGGCACTAGGGGAAAATTTGCTTCCTTCCCTGTACCAGCTTCTAGAAGCCTCCCACAGTCCTTGGCTTGTAGCCTTCTCCCTCCATCTTCAAATCCAGCAACTTTGAACTTGAACTGGGTCAAGTTCTTCTTGCATCTCTGTGACCTCTTCTGCCTCCCTCTTCCACTTATAAGGACCCTTGTGATTATATTAGATAATACAACCATAAGGATAATCCAGAATAATCTCTCGATTTTAAGTATAGCTAATTGTTGACCTTAATTCCATCTACATCCTTAATTCTCCTTTGCCATGGAAACTAACATATTCACAGGTTCCTGGAAATGGGATGTAGACACATCTTTGGGGGCGGGAGGGGGCATTATTTTGTCTACTACAGACCCTTTTTCATTTTGACTGATATGAATTAAAATATGTTTTCAAGGAAAATTTCCAAAAGCTACCTGCAGGCAGTAAACAGGAAAACATATCTTCCAGGCAAGTCCATTCTTTGCTCTCACCATTATCTTTAAATGGCTCGGCTAGTAGCCCACGGATTTTAAGATGCAGTGAGCTCTGGTTCCACATTGTCTGCATTCTCACTGCACTGAGCCCCTACCCTCCCCGCTCGCCTTTGTGTGGGCAGTGGAGCTCTGCTCTCAGTAACGAGCCCCTCTGCCACAGAGCAGACCTTTTGAAGAGTGCCTACTTTTCATCATGCCAGAGGATGAGCTCACACACGTTCACACTTGCCTTTGTTCCCTCCAGGCTCCCATACCTCATGAGTTGCCTCTTTGCTTTCAGGGGGAATCAAGGTAGCAGACCTCAACAGCATTCTGTTTCAGGGGTTGAGGAGAGGCAGCAGAGAGGGGAGGTAGGTTATATCCAATGGCCACCTCTTTCCCGGGTTTGCCCTCACAGCAGCTGGAGGGCTTGGAGGTGCTAAGCCCTCTGATTTAGAACTACACAGGTCTGAAGGCTGAGCATTTTCTATGAAGGGCCTTCATCTTTGGAATTCCCTCTCCAAGGCTATTGACCTAGATGGCCTGAAGCAAATTCCATCTCACTAGTAAAGTGGATTTCACAGTTAATATGGCCAAACTGATTTGGATTATTTATTTTCAGTGTTAGCCACAGTTGTGGCTCTCTCAGATGTGTGCCGGCATTGAACGCATCTTTAGAAATCTCGAGAACAAACTGCACCGTCTGAGACAGGAGAGGGTTTGGCTGTAATCTCTTTGTGTTGCCCGTGACTTGCCCCAATACTGAATCGCAGCCTCCACTCTGTGGTTATTTCTTCCATGTTGTTTTTTGGCCACGTTAACCTACCTGACCCATTCCTGTGTTTGATTACTTAGGGTGTCTCCCTCTACATCTCCGGATAGCAGATGATTGACAAAAATAAGTGTAAATAAAGCTGGCGGTATATCTGCGTATCAGGTTGGCTGTACTCGCCGGTGTGGGGGGGGTGCCTGGAGCAAGGTGGACGTGAAGGAAGTCATTAGCTCTGCAGCAGGGGCGAAGAGAAAAGCCAGTTCTGTCAAAAGTGGATGTTGAAACAAAAGAAAATCACCCCGTCCCAAATGCTCTGGGCTGAATCTGCCTTCCTGGGGTCTTATTCTGGTTCAGAGGTAGCTCTGTCCTTGAAGTACTCTCTGTTGAGTGACACTAGTCCATGGTATCAAGTAGTGTTTCAAATACCTAGATTAAAAGCCTTCTGCATTTAATGTCTCAGCTCCGACAGGTATATAAACCAAAATGAACTTGCAAATTTCATTGAAGCTTTCTCCTCTCGCCCAGGCTAGTCCCTAATGTCACAATTTCCACATTCCTGACAAAGAATCTTTTACTCTAACCAAGTTCCCGGTCACAGTTGGCAGCTGGCCCATCCAGCGGGGGAAGGTGACTTTCGTGGTGTCCTCGCTCTTGCAGGGGGTGCAGGTTAACATCCTCCTTGGGCAACAAGGGGACTAATATTCTGCTCTCTTTTCAAAGCTCTGAAGGATCAATGTATGACATGCGATACTCGAATTGATGCTATTTCTGTCCTGAAAGCATTAACTCCAGTTCCCTTCCTAGTGGAAGAGGTGAGGCGATGTGACTCTTGGCTCAGCACTACCCAAATACATACTTAAAAAAAAAAAAAAAATAGACCATGGATTTTAGGTACATTCAGACCAAGCAATGCAGCTGTTTTTTTTTGTTTTTTTGTTTTTGTTTTTTTTTTTTTTTAAATAGATTCAATGAGTATTCAGTTCAGTGTGGCCAGTGTGTCCCTTAGCCTGGCCACCATCTCACAGGGAGCTTGCTTCCAGACAAGCTGCTCTTTGAAATGTCCCAGCAAATGGTTTACATCACTAGCAGAATTTCTGCACTTAAGGGATGGTGTATTTATAGATGCCTTGACCCTCACCTACAGAGTAGCATTGACAGAGTCGCTTTCTTAGGGTTCTGACACAGGAAATAGAAGCATTGGTTTGAGTGTGCACTGTGCTCCTCTTGAGACTTTCCATTAGAGAAAGGTGGGCCTGTGAACTCAGAAGAAGATGATGTGGTCAAAGACAGCTGAACTCAGAAGCAGGTTCAGGTTGGACCTCCTGAACTGAATGAATCTGCTCAAGGCCTAGCAGGGAGTTGAAGGTCCTCTTCTTGGGGAACGAACAATTCTCTTTTTCATGACGGGAAGAGAATGGTCGCTCTCTGGGCTGTCCTCAAAGCTCAGGTGGCCTCAGTATTGGACCAGATGGGGTCTGCAGCTCACATACCTAAATCATTTTAGCATTTCTCTCTGGTTCCTCCCATTCTGATGGACTAAATAGTCAATTATTGCTTTGTAGGGCTTTTTCCAGCTTTATTGAGACATAATTGGCAAATAAAACTATAAGATACTGAAAATGTACAACATGATGACTTAATACATGTAGACATTGTGAAGGGAGGGTCTTGTTAAATTAACATCTCTGTTGATTGCTTTGTATTGTAGAACAGCCTAACCCACCAGTCCCAGTGCAGTCTGCCCAGGATACCGATCCTCTCCCATTAGTCTGCTCACTCTGACCCCTGCCTGGTGCTTACCCTGTGTCTGATCACATCTGGGGCTCATCAGGTTACAAAACATATGTCAAACATCTCTAAATCACCCTTCAAGACTTACTTTCTTTTCCTGTTAATCAGCAAGTATGGACCTTCAGTGGTGTTCCAACTATTTTTTTTTCAGAGCACGTTCATATTATGTATCCAAGATTACAGGAACAGCCTGTTACAACTGTTGGCTTTGTCCTTGCAACTAAAAACAGTCCCCAGCACTCATTTGAATATCTTGCTTTCAATTTTCAGTGCTCTATGTAATCTGATTCTGTAGTCATTGTATCTCATGTAGAGAGATTTATTTCAGTGTCCAAGTGATGTTCTTGGGTTGTGATGAATCCAGAACCATGGTTTGAAACATGGTCCATTAACCCCACAGTCTGTATTTTCTGCTTTGACAGGTTCTACCATACCTTCATTTGATGCTCTCCATGAAAAAGAATTGTGGTCTTTATTTTTAATGTGACTAGATCCCCCAATTATTTGAATCATATGGCGGGTCAAAGTTTTCCTCTCTCATTTCTTTGAGTTTCCTTTGCTTGAACAAGGGTGGTATTTCTACTGTGGTCTCATTAATATCTGATTAGAACTGGAATAATTTTCCCTGATTTTTATTCTCTACATGTATTTTTTTGGATTCTGGAATATTTTATTGCATTCTCTTATTGTAATTAGACATTGCGCTAAAGTTTAGACATTTTCTCCTCTGTAATTTTTGGACCCTCGTGCCTTTGTCAAATTATCATCTAGAATGCAGTTACAGGAGGAGAGATTTTGTCCTTAGCTTTCCCCACCTTGAAATTCTATTTGTAAGTCACTTGTCTTTCCGTGCAGTTCTGCTGACCAAGTCATTCTTGATTTAATTGCCCGTCTTACATTGAAATTAGCTGTGACTCCCCCACATTCTCCACTCGCCTTTTAACCCCTCAAGGCTCTATTCTTGTAGTATGATTATGCAGTCGTTCAAATGAAATGAATCACAGATGAATCAGGTCATTCAGGTTGTGTCTACACAAATAAACACTGGGGTGGGAATTCAGCTACAGGAAGAGGTTTTGAGCTGTAGATTTTAGTTTAAAAATGGGCACCATCTCTTTCTTCTGGGATCCTGATGAGGGAGGCAAAAATGGCATGATTCCTGATTATTTTTCACTGCAACCGACACAGATCTGCCTGCTCCACTGGCATCCTTGTTTTTTCTCTCTGGTTCCTTGTGATGATTCCTGAAGTATTGGGGTGAAATCTTTAGGTTGAAGGATACTCCTAAATTGGATGTGCATAGAATTTACAGATCACCCCTATTTCCACAAATGTACTGCTCTTGGCAGTGGGCTGACTTTGTTTAAAAAAAAAAATTATTTGGGATAAGAGAATTACTACTTGTAAATTCAGCAGCCTATCCTCAGAGTAGAAATTTTGCCTCAACTTAAAGGAAAGTTCTGGTGAACGTAATTCTGACATTAATGATGCCTCCAAATTAGGAAGAGAGTGCTGTGGGGAGGAGCCTTTCTGGCCCTTTGGATGTGCACTCCTGGTGCCATTCCAGGTTCATGGTCTCTGAAACAGGCTGTGTCCACGCCGAACTTTCCGGAGTCAAGGATGTCTGCCTTGAGGAGGGGACTGAGACAACTGACTATCTCTTCTCTGTCCCCCAAACACCTAGAATGACATTAAAGAAGCCCAGAGAATAATAAATTCATAAACACACTAAAATTCAGGATCGAAGGAGGGGAGTGGGATGGAAATAGCTATCGAAAACTGAGTATCTCGTCAAAGTTATAATGAGGCATAAGTCAGAATGGAGAGAACCATAGAGATGGGGCAGAGGGAGCAAAAGCAATTTTTCACAGCAGAGTTTCCCCAAGTTGGCAGGTTAGAGCAGGATTGGGAGAAGGGGCAGAAACCGTGACAATGGACTGACACCTTAACTACAGAGTGTCTGCAGTGGCCCGTATCACCCACACTCACCTCTCAGCCTGCTTCTACCGTAGTGCTGTTGGCTCCAGGTTGGGATCAGAAAGATACCCTCAGGCATAATAATCTACCACCCATTTCTATCACACAACTTTTAGAAAATTCACTTTCTCAGTCTAGGTCACAGATATATTGTTATTTATTTTTCTGAATTACCTATTTGTATGCTCTACAGATAGATCATCTACAGTAGAAAACATAAAATAGAAATTCTTAAAAAGTATGAGAAAGAATTCCAAATAGAAATTCTAATACAGGCCTCTTTCAATTAACATTAGAATCCATTTCTGAAAAATTAGACATTCCACGTGAAAATATTAATCATGAGCATAATCTCCTTGTTTAACTGAGAATAATTATAATGTGTCAACTCCAAACTCCCAATTAATTTCCTAAAATGTGACGAAAATACAGTTAACTACCTATAGGTAATATTCTTAAAATGTAAAAGGCTGAAATATCTGAAAAAACGTAGTTACTAACAGACAGCTGCTTTTAGAACAGTAACGTGTGCTCTGAACTTCACAGTGGACACACACCTTTGTTGACACTTGAAAGCTTTTTAAAAAACTTCTATGTGTGATTCTGAGATTTAACCCATTATATTCAGATATATCTCAAGACATTTCCATCATTTGGTTTAAAATGTATTGAGTTAGGAGGACTTAAATATATTTTTTTTCTGTAAAATGTTGGCCAAAAATGGTTGTATTGAGAGATACAAATGTTCTGTGAAGATTGGGTATTAAAAGAGGCATTTTGCTGGAAACTAGCAATCAGTGAGACTGTCTGCTTGGAGGGTGTGCCTGTTTTCTCCAGTTACCTCAGCAGAACAACCTGTGTTCTCTGAAGTGAAATCGGCCCCTTTTGGAGGCTACTGCTTTCTAAAGACATCAGGTGGTCTCCCAGGGAGGCTGGTGTGGGAGCTACCATTTTGGGTCAGGGCCTTCCTCGTATTAACAGTGGCTAGCGGGGAAGGCATCCATGCACCCCAGGTGAAGTCTGTTGGTCCCCACACACCCAGAATTAGCAGTCATTTCTCTGTTTAAAAGAAAAGCACAAGTCAGATACAGAAACCTAGTGACGGTGATGTAAGATTGGTCATCTGCTCCTTCATTCAGGTGCATGAAGGCAAAACCATGCATAAACAATCACTTGAGGACAACTGGCAGCATAAAAGAGAAAGAACGAGAGTAAATCAAAACAACAGACACTGGAAAAATGTATAATTTAGGGAAGAAAATATAACATGTTTTTAAAAAAACATAATTACTGTTTTATAGAGATTAAAGAATATATAGTACCCATATAACAAGAACAGGCTGCTAAGGAAAAGAATCAGAGAATAAGAATGAGTTGATGAAAACTTAAAACACAAATTGCAAAAACAAATCAGGAAAAAGGTAAAAAGAAAAAGTTGAGCGGATCACCCAGAGTAGAAGACAAGAGAGGAAGCGACAGAGAAAGAGATGGAAAATGTGAAAGAAAATCAAGGGCATAGAAGGTAATCCAAGAAATGGTAGATGAAATATTTGATGTTTATGTTTAATTACTTGTTTATTAAAACACTGGGAGAGTAGTTTAGAACTGTTTTTTGTTTGTGCGTTTAAACAGGGAAAGGAAGATGATTTTCCTTTGCTTTGAATTGTAAATCTTCCAGGATCAGAGCCTGAGCATCTTTGTAATTCATACTGAGATGGTGAAGGAGCAATCAAGATTGAACACAAATAGCTTTCTCTTTTTCCCCTTGTTTCTGTGACTGTTAACCCTCAAGTAAGTGAGGAATTTTGTGACTCATTTCTAGAGAAAGAGATTCCTTTCTGTAGTTGAAGGAAGAAGCAGAGCGGTTGAGGACAAACCCGGCAACCTGTGCAGGGATTCCATTTGCTATAAAGAAACGAGAATTTATTGGTGCAGGTCAAAGTCAGAGGCATTTCATGGTAGATATAGTTAATCAGAAATGTTCTCGCTAATGTTCCAGGTGCCCATTTAACTCTATGCATGGTCACCTTACCATCTCAGTCTCTAACCACTATTATCCAGGAAGGATGATTTAGTTATCTGTATGGGGGGGAAAAAAATCTCTGGCATTTAAGACAGTGTGTAGGGTTTGAAGCGACTGTTCTGCACGACACCGTGGGCCATGGAGTTCACAGCTCCAGGAGCAGGGTGTGATGGAAACAGTGCAGGACAGCCCTCTGGAGAGAGCCAGAGGGGGCCGCTCTCCTGCAGAGTGGTTGCAGGCAGGCTACCCTGGTCCCAGGTGTCAACCCCGAAGGAGGAGTGCCCCTGGGGGAGCTGGATCAATCCTGGGACAGACCTGGAAGTCTCAGGAGACCTGAGACCAGCCAAAGTTGTTTATGGTTTTTGTAAATCCTAGGAAGGTCCAATTTAATCTGGCTAAGACACCACTCCCCCCGCACCCCCCCCCCCCGCACCTGACAGGGCCAAGGCTAACTGAGCCTCAGGGTAAGACAGAAGAAGGCAGTGTACATCTGTGGCTAAATACATGGCAGTTGTTAAATATTGGAGTTCACAAGTTGTGTCACCTGAGAGGTCTTGGTTTTCAAGTTCTCATAGTCTCCCAGGAAGTGACATGTACAATGTGCACTAAGACTTATTTTGTCACATGTCTTTTGATACATTTGAATAAACAATTAAGAAAGCATTTTATTATCTATAGATTAATTATTGTATTCATATTTATGCTCTAGTCTTAATGTGTATTAACACAAATTATACTAAATTAATACATATGCTTATACTTCTCCATATAAACACTGTCATAAAGTATGTGGCCTAGGTTTGCTGGCATTTTATGATTTGCCTTATAACAATGAGTTTTTACCACACTAAACGTATCTGACTGGTTAATACAATGGAAATGTTTAACATTTTAAATGAAAAATATAGCATTTGAAAATAGCTTTGGTTTTAAAGCAACAGGTCCTACAAAAACATTATTCTGTCTCCATAGTCCAATTACTCTATAATGAATAAATATGATTCAATACAGAAAATCGAAGCAGTATTAGGAAACTCTTGAGTATGTAAAAATGAAAAACTTGTAAGAATGGTATGAGACAGATTGAACTGAGAAAAAAATTGTTATTCCAAACACTATTTAATTAAAAGAAATTTATAGCAGATTAGCTTTGCCATTACTTTCAGTAATTTTCAAAAACAACAAAACTACATTATTGCTTGGTGCTTTCTATTATCTTCATATGTATTAATTTGTTAATTACACTTTACGTAAATCAGTGGAAAACAGCTTAATTTGTCTAAGCTTGGTAGAATTTCTGAGCCTACGAAGAATCACTCCCTAGGCTTACTTAATTTCTATGTAGTCTGAAAAGTAATGTCACCGATAAGCTAATACAGAGAATATATTCTTTATTTAACCATGCAGTGCCCACATAGAAGTTTTCAGATACATATATTCAGAGTACAGCACAGCAAAGAATTGGGTGTGAGAAAAGATGTCTAAAGTAGATACTTTTCTCATATCTGAATTAAGATATGCCAATGTTATACTACACTTTCTTATTATCACATGCATATCCATATTGCAAGATAATTTTAGATCACCTTAAAATCATACATTTATATTGCATCTGTATGAGAAAAAGATGTGGGGAAGGAGGGCTGATTTTCACCTGAGGTGGAAGTCTAAACTTATTCTAAAGTCTGAGGTTATTGTAGTAACTTGAATAGTGTCCTCTGAGAATTCATGTGTACCCAGAACTTGACTGTGACCTTACTGGGAAACAGGACCTTTACAGATATAATCAGATGAGTTAGTTGAGGTCATAACTGATTTAGGGTGGACTCTGAATCTAATGACTGGTGTTTTTATTATTGAATAATAAACGAAGATTGAGTGTATAATCTTTTCTACTAAAATTGAAACTTTCCAGAAACAAATACAAAGTCTTATCCTTGATCTGTAGTAGTTTTGGTTTGTTTTTCCTGCTTTCAGTTTTGTTTTGCTTTGAGGCTTTTTTAGTTTGTTTGCTTGTTGCTGTTGTTTTGATTTTGTTTTTAGCCACATAGTGGTCATTTCCTCTTCTTTCAATAAAGCATCCCCGTTTCTTTTTGAGGAATCACCAGTATCCCATCTTGGTGAAATCTTGGGACAGATATCAATAAAGGTTTCTTTCCCTCCTCTATTCAAGGAATGGACATGAGATCAAAGCTAAGCTAGTTGCATTCTATATTCCAAAACCGAGTTTTCAGCAGAATGATGTAAGTATAGAAAAATAAGTTTAGAGGTAATAATCCAAGTGTTGGTGCCCTGAGTTTTTACTGTCTGAACACTCAGAAATTCCCTAAATCCTTTCCTTTGCAAGCCTAGTTCTTTAGCTGACATTCCATCACTCTGTCAGCTACCCCAGAGCCTTTGAGTAAATTCAGATCCCTGCTGCTTGCACCCAAAGAATCCTGATACCTCCGCAAAGTCTAGTTAATTGCTCTCCATGAAGTAGCTGCTCAGAGTAACAGTCAGTGTTCACAGAATCCACTCTATTTCAAACAGAAAGAATTCTAGAGAGCTCATGGAAACTTTGAAAAGGCAAGAGAAGCATCCCCAAGTTCCTAACGCAGAATTGGCCTGGTGAGGAAGTTACTACCACTAAGGCCGAATGGTGAGAGCCAGGTATCTTATATGCTTTTGTTGCTTGTGCTTTTAGTGTTAGATCCAAGAAATCATTAGCAAGCCCAATATCAGGAAGCTTTCCCCCTATGTCTTCTGTTAGGAGTTTTACTGTTCAAAGTCTTAGGTTTAAATCTTTAATCCACTTTGAGTTGATTTTTGTGTACAGATTAAGATAAGCATCCAATTTCCTTCTTCTGCTCATAGATATCCAGTTTTCCCAGTGCCATTTTTTGAAGAGACTGAACCATGCATCTGATAAGTGATTAATATCCAAAAAATATAAGGAATTTCTACAACTCAGTAGCAAAACCCCAAGTAACCCAATAAAAAACAGGCAAAGGAGTTGAATAGATATTTCTCCAAAGAAGACATACAGATGGCCAGCAGGTATATGAAAAGATGCTCAGCATCACTAATTATCAGGGAAATGCAAATCAAACCACAATGAGATACCACCTCACACCAGTTAGGATAGCTGTTATACAGAAATATACAACAAAAGATAACAAGTGGCAGGATGTAGAGAAATTGGAACCCTTGTATACTATTGGTGGGAAAGTAAAACAGTGCAGCTGCTGTGGAAAGTAGGATGGCAATTCCTCAAAGAATTACAAGTAGAATCATCATGTGATCCAGGAATACCACTTCTGATTATATATCCAAAAGAATTGAAATTAAGATCTCGAGGAGCTATATGAACTCCCATGTTCATTGCAGCGTCATTCATAACAGCCAAGATGTGGAGACAACATAAATGTCCACTAACAGATGAATGGATAAATAAAATGTGGCATATACTTAGAATGGAATAACATTCAGCCTAAAAAGAAGGAAATCCTGCCATATGCGACCACATTGGTCTACCTGAAGGGCATTATGCTAAGTGAAATAGGCCCCTCACAAAAGGACAAATACTGCATGATCCTTTTACACGAGGAATCTAAAATAGTCAAACTCATAGAGACAGAGTAGAGCGGTGGTACCAGGGCCGGGGGAAGGGGGAATAGGGAGTTGTTCAGTGGGTATGAAGCTTCCTTTATGAAAAATGAATGCATTCTCAGGACTGTTGTACAGCAGTGCCAGTGGCTACCAGTGCCGTAGTGTGCACTTAAATATTTGTTAAAAGGGTAGATCTCATGTTGCAAGTTCCTCCCATAATAAAAAATAAATAAATCCCCCATCCCCTTTTCTTTAGAGGTGCCCAACCTCCACCACTCCCCTCCCCCTCTCTAGGGGTGGGAGTTGGTAGTGAGGAGATGACTGTTTTATAAAGAAGTGAAAAAAAAAATGTGAAATAAGAAAAAAAAAAATGAATGCCAGGAATTTATCTTTATTGCATTTACTACTGCTACTGCCACAGTCCCAGTGCAGCTTCTCCATGAGTACTTCACCATGGCAACCACTGCTTCTTAGCTGCCACCACCCACGTCTTCTCTGCCCCCCAGGGCTAGTGAGATGGGGGCTTGTGGCATAGGCAGTACCTTCTTTATCTGTTCATCCAATGGGAATTTGAATACTCATCTGTACACTAGGGAGGTAGGGCTCACTCACATTGTGGACATTTCCCTGATAATATAGGAAAGCTGTTTACAAAATGATGGGCAAATAAAAGGGGAAGTCACCTTTGACTATGACAGATGTTCACAATATCAGCAAATTTTTAATAGATGGATTAATAAAGAATTGAAGACAGTAAAAGTGTGGTAGATTGGAATAATTCCTCAGTTTGTTATCTCTCCCATATCTACTCCCTTTGCATGTTAACTTTGAAGCTCCTCCTACTACAGCTGAAGTCCCTGGCCATAGATTTAGGGTGCAGTCACCTGACTTGCTCTGTCAAGGATGTTAGCAGATATGACATAAGCAGAAGTGTGAGAAACACAGATGTGACCAGGTTTGTCCTCCTTGCCATTGCCATGAGGACATAGTGGGCCACCCAAGGGAAAGAGAGATGCATGGGCAATCCAGCTAAGGGCAAAGCCATTCAATCCAGGTCAGCCTGTCTAGATCCATTGTCCCTCAGCTGGTCTGGATGTGAATAAATATTTATTGCTGTATAAGACTGAGAGAGATTTGTGTTTTTGCTTCTTTTATTGTTACACAGCAATAGCTAACTGCTACAGAGAACAAAAAGGTAAAACTTGGTCAAGAATGACACTCTTTCAGTCCCTTCTTTCCTTCCCCAAAACTTTGTAATTAAGGCAAACTTAAAAGGAAACTACACAGGGTGAACAGTAGCTCATATGTTGCATGGAAGACAACTTCTGCTAATTTTTAAATCGAGGGCCAGTTCTTGACACTGTTCACATATGATACACCTCTCTTTAAAAAACATCTAAAGAATATTCTATAGGCAGATCTTCAAAATTTGACTCATTATCTTCTATCTCATCTTCTTTGATCCCTGAAAAATTACCTTATTTTGTCTTGGCCATCATCCTATGTTTAATCACACCACAAAAACAGAGATGTGTGGGAAAATCATTTAAAATCAGGATAAGAATAATTCAGTTCTACCTTATGTTCAATAAAATATGGTGACTTAATCCTAGGATTTTTTTTTTAGCTAATGTTATGACTTGCTGAGCTGTGACGAATTATGTCATCTGAAAATGTTCAATGACAGTGTTTCTCCAACACAACTTTATCAAGTGGTACTAGAATAGGGTCTAATTAAGCAGATTTTGAAGTTTTAAATCTCGTTATTAACACCACTTACCATATTGTTTGTAGGAGATGCTTTCTTTCTGCCCACTAGAGTGTGTCCAGGTAAAAAAGGGTCATTAACCATAACCTTGAAGGTATTTTCTTTCTCCATCATCTTTTTAACCTCACTTGAAATTAGAAAATAACCATTTACAGGTCTCAGAGTCACTTGTGACGGCTCATCAATGTTAAAATGCTGCTAGCTGATTGTGACACAGTCATTATAGAAAGAATATCTTTCAATCCTGTCTTTGATCTTTTGAGATTTAATTAAACTCAGGTACAACATATGATAGTGTCTGTAGAAACCCTTTAATGACTTATCAATCAATATTTCTGGAAGAACTTTGTCAGAGATTATAGGAGACACAGAAAATTAATAGTCGTGGTCCCTGTGCCAAAGGAGTTTATAGTTTGGTGACAGAAGCAAGATTAAAATATACAGAAAGTGAAATTGGGATGTGGCAACAATATTTGAAATGTCAAAGGTCAGTTTATGACTGGGAGCCAATTTGATGACATAGATGACTAGTCCTGTGGGCTCAGGTACAGGAAGGATCACTGAGCATTTGGGTGATTCAGGAAGACTTCCTGTAGGAGAAGGACTTCAGTGGAACTTGAAAGTTGGGTACAGTTTACTAAGTAAGGGGTAGGCAACAAATAATGAAGTTGAGCAATGGCTTGTGCTTACTCCACAAAAGAGTGTTTTGACTGTTATGACCTGAAAAGCTTTAGGAAGATTATTTAGGTCAAGACAAGTTGCATTGGCAATTCAATAAAGTCTATTCTTAGCATTTCAGATGTTTATCATTTCATTACTTTTAAATTGTCCGTGTTAGTTTTCTAGGGCTCTCATACAAAAGACATAGACTTGGGGGCTTTAACAAAAGAAATTTGTTTTCACACAGTTCTGGAGGCTAGAGGTTCCAGGTCAAAGCGCTGGCAGGGTTGGTTTCCTCTGAAGCCTCTCTCTCTTTGGCTTGCAGACACCTGCATTCTTGTTGTGTCTTCACAGGGTTGTCCCTCTGTGCCCGCACACTGCTAGTGTCTCTGTGCATTCACAATCCTCTTCTTATAAGAATATCAGGGAAATCAGATAAGGAGACACCCTGAGGCCTAATTTAAACTTCATTAGCTCTTTAAGGCCCTGCTTACAAATACAGTCACATCCTGCGGTACTGCGATCTAGGGCTTCCAACATAGGAATTTGGGGACACACAGTTCAATGACACTGTTTTTAATATTGATGATCAATCATGTGTTGACAACTGGAGGAAAAGAGGAGTGTTTTCTCTCATGAATTAATACTATCGATGGATATCACTCCCACCCCCAACCTCTGCTCGTCAGGACCACTTGTCAATGAAGCCCTGTCTCTTCATCTCATTCTTCCTCTGCCCATTTCAGTCCCAGTCAGTCACTCTAGACTTTTCCACCACAAGTTCCTTTATCAGAAAGCTCATCCTCCTGACTCCACTAACTACGAGACCATTGCTCTATTCTGGACTCTACCATGGGTCTTTTACACTTGTACCATTCCACCCACAGACACTTTGTCTTAACTAAAGTTTCTCAGATGATTCTGATGCACAGCAGAGTTGGTGAACCATTGATGTAGGAGAAAGGAAACGCCACTTTGCCTTCTATGGACAGTATTTGGAGTGTAAATGTGAGGGGTTTACAATCATAGTCCTGGTCCTGATGGAGTATGCTTTCTAATCATTAGATATGGTCCTACTCAAATAAATAGCATTCAACCAAAGGACATAGTTGTTCAGAACACCTGGCATTCAGAAGGCGCCAAATAGATGCTGTTACCCCAAGGGAAGTGGCTAGCCATACTTCGCATCTTTTCATAAAGACGTAGTGAGATAAAATTTGAAAATATCGATCTAAATGTACCTCTCCGCCTCCCATAACCTTCCTTAGCCAGCAAATTCTAGAGTTGTTAGAGCAGGGATACAGGGTTTAGATTCCTTTTGACTCCTAAACTTTACTCTTGCAAATCAAAAGGCAAGGCTTCCAGGGATGTGGCATTTTGACTTTCTACCAGAATAAAGAAGGAGACACCAAATATCACGGAGAAGCTGAAACAGACCTGTGGACATCCTTGCCCTTGGAGCCAAACTACGTAAACAGACCTCCTCACTACTGTTGAGCAGAGGCCTTCAATGGATCATGGCCACCGCTGTCCTTACGCAGCAGGACGTCTTCCCATGCCCTGCGCCTCTCTTTGCAGGTGTTAGCACGCCCCTCTTAGCTATTGATACGCCTTCATTAATTGCCCTGAGGACTTAGAAGCCTCTCCCAAAACAGAGTGGATTGAATTCTTGACCCTCATGGGAAGTGTGTTAATGTCCAAGGGGAAGTGAGGTTGGGACAGTCGGTGAGGAAATGCCTCTACAAAATGTGCAACCAGAGTAAGATGGTTCTGAAACAGCAGTCATTTTAACCAGCCCCCAGCGTGTATTTTCACAAGGGTCTTTGTACATTTGTGTTAAATTTAGTGAGCTAGAGAATGATACAGGAAAAAAATGGGCTTCTCAGTTATGGTCCCGAATTAATAATACAAAGATAGTCACATTGCTACCTATAATAAGAGCTATTTTAAAGCACACTTTTTCTAAGGTCATTTGTAGGTTTTTAAGGAATTCTGCTATGATGTAGGTAATAAAGGGCAAATATTAAGAACTTACAAAGGAGCAGTATTATTAGTAGGAGTATTTCTGTATCTCAAAACCTGTACCTGTGCAGGATCAAGACAGACTGCTCAAGTAAACCTGAGAATCTGTGTATGCTTAGAAGAAAAATGGTGAATGCATTTTTATTTGAACTTTACATTTCGTCACCAAGCTGGTAAATATCATCAGCCTTCCTGTTACCTTCATTCCTAATTTCCATATTGCAGGTGGATTGTGTATGTCTGGTATTCAAGAAGCCTAAAGGAAATCAGCAACAATATTAACAGAAATCTAACAGTGAATAAGGTGATAGTGATGGGAAGAGAAAAAAAATTAAAGATCATTATAAAATAGAGGTCCATGAAAATCAGCCCATCAAACACACCATTCTAATCATGTTGCTAACTTTTTATTTCATATGCCTTCAGTTGCTGGGGCTACATTGCTATTTTTCAGGAGAAAAACTCTTCCCGGGCTAGCCCTTATCATCATTTTTTTTCTTGAAACTATCTGACACCCTCCTCTGTGAGTAGGAGTATCCATAAGTGCACAGGTTGGTCATTATGTTGAAAATCCTGTATTCAAAGTCAAAACCACAGATTTAACTTTGATCTCTACTTAGTGCTTTTTAAAATCTTTACTAGGAATAACACTTCTGCCTGGTCCACTACCTTCAGGAAAAAGCCGCTGCCTTCATCTTCCCTGCTCAGAACTAACTGCATTCCTACAAGTCCACCTTAGAAATGATTTATACCTCAAACCTGCAGAACCACTGTTCATTTCCACCTTGAATTTATAGAGCTGTAATGTCATATCCACAGATCAGTCTCCTCAAAGATCTCTCAATGCTCTGAATCTTTTCATTCCAATTCTTATCTTCCTTTAACGCAGAACCCTCATACGGTGCACTTTGAGGATGGTTATCATCTGTCCTCCAGTGATCAGACCCTTGACAACTTACTCATTTGTTCCTAACACAGTTTTCTTCATTTCCCCCAATTCACAGGTTGTTCTTTCTATTATAATTCAAACATCCATCCTGGAAAACTTTCTAAAGACTGAAAAGAGTTCGAATTTTCTGCTGCTAGTTTTTGTTTTGTCTTGAGGGACAGTTTGTACATCCACATAAAGATATTCAGTATAAATGGCTCCCCGGCTGCTGCAGATTGTGGTATCACTACAGTAACCTTGAAATCTACCTAGCTAGCAGGAAGTAGCTTGCGTCTGAAGATAGTACTTGTTAGATATTGGGTGCTGTTGGGGCTAAGGATCCTTTACGAATCAATACATTCTATTTTGGAGAGAGTTTTGACATTTCTGAATAACCTGCTTAATGCTTTTTTTTCCCCCATGAACTCGTTTATCATAAAAGTGCTGTCAGATTACACAGTAAATGGTTTATCTGGTCTGAAATCAGTTTTCTAGTTAATTAAGCTAAATGGTAATCTAGTATTGCTTTAGCACAATGTTGAACTTCACTCTTAAAATTGTTTATTTCCTTGCCTGTCTTGGTTGCCTTTGATTGAGAAAATGCCGTCATTCCTTGATGATGAAGGGCTTTTTGGCAACAATAGATCATTTCCTTCATTCTTTCGTTTTGTTTTGCTCCACCTTGCAAACTCCTACCCTAATTCAAGAGCAGTGTCCACTACCACCTCCTGTTTAATGCCAGCCCTGTCTGAGCCTACAATTTGTACTCTTTTTTTTTCTGCCCATGTAGAGTACTATTTCTCCACATTCCAACGTTATCTTACAAGTTTTTGTTGTTATAATTTTGTTCTCCTGATTATAAGGTTAGGGAAGGCTATTCAATGGTAGTGAATAAAACCCCAAATCTCAATGGTTTAACACAAGTTTTTCTTTCTTTCCTTTTCTTTTTTTTTTTTTGCCTCCCAGACTGATGGAGGTGGAGTGAGCCTCCTCCATCTTGCAGCTCTATTCTCTGTAGCCCCCAAGGGAGAAGAGTGAGACCAGAAAGGTGACGAGGGATGTCTGTAAGGACCCAAACTGGAAGCTGCTTTTATCACTTACGCCCATACTTTATTGGCCAAAAGTCACTCACAAGGCCACACATAACTGAGGGAGCCTGGGACGTGTCGTCTTCCTATGTGCCCAGGAAGAGGACATTGAATAGTGAATATATAGCATATTTTGTGACACTAGTTTCTTTTATGTGTTCATCCTCCTCTCTAGTTTCTAAGATTGTCTTTGACACGTAGTGGGTACTCAGTACATGTTTATGAGGGAAAGACTTTAAAAAATAAGTTTTTTTTGTGGATATCATTTGGCAGTATCCCATCAGTGTTGGAAAAATGTGGTTAATTGATTTTTCCTGCTAGTTAGTATCTAAGGAGTTAATGCTGCTTTGGTTTAATGTCATTTTCTTAGAATACAAATGTAATTTTCATTCACATAGGAGGAAGTCAGTTTAGAACTTTTTTTTAATCAAAGGCAGCAAAAAAGGGTTGGATACTATGTATATGCTATTCCTACTTGGCCTCTTTCCCTATGGGTGAATTTATGTTGAATCTAAATGGATCATATCTCCTTTATTTTTTACTAATATTATTAGTTTGGTGTGAAATGTTAATTGCTCTCATTACTGGCAAAATGATTATTGCTGAAATTATAAATTCATATTTTATACTTACTAAATGAGTAGGAAATGGCATTTTACCATGAAAAAGAAGGAATAATTAGTTTTGAAAATATGCTTTTCTCCTATAAATTCACATATATTACACTTGATTTTTTTTTCCCCTTACGTATGTGGATGTCAGTTGTTTATATCCTTCCAAATATACCTTGAACTTAAATGTTCTCTCTTGGATCTTATAGTTCCCAGATCAAATAGCCTCTGACTACAATTCCTTAGTCCAAATCCTCAAGAAAATCAATATGATTGCTCAGCAGGAGTCCAAAGTTCATTGAGGTGGGGGAAGGCGGTGAGGCAGGAAGGGGGTGGGGAGGAGATGGCTGCCTCACCTGGTGCTGTTGGTGGGGCATCTTTTTCATCCACCTAATGCTTCAGATTACTTAGGCTCTTGTGTCACTCATGAGGGTCTCCCCTTCCTCATCCTTCTGTTCTTGATTTTTAGTAGTTGGATAATACTGTCACACCTTTCCATTCCACTTCTCTCCCCACCAAAGTACCTTGGGCCCTCCAGACAAGCAGGTCGGGGGGAAAATTAAAGCAGAACTGAATAAAGCCCTCCAAGGACAGAAAAGTTTCAAATTATACCCAACAGGCCACTCTAGGCCCTGTTTCCTTTACACATTAAGTGCAATAAATTTCTTTGTACTTAGCTTGTTAAACATAAATGAATAAAATTGGAGGAAGGTAGAAAATATTTCATATTAAAAAGCCTGGGTATTTAATGCTCTCAAAAATGGCCTTTTGAAGATTATTGACAAGACAGCTGATGGTTGCAGAGTTTACTCTTTCCTTTAAACTATTTTGGACTGACTTCTGTTTTTCTCAGTGTTGACTTCTTCATTTTTCTCCTTTTATTTGTTTTGTTTTGTTTTCTGTTCACTCGTCTCTGCCTCCCTGTTCAAATTCTCAAACTGGTCGACACTCGGAAGCAATCCTGCTAAGCTCAGAGGATGGCCAAGTAGGAGGACAGCAGCTCTGCTCTGCCGGTGTGTAGCCATCTCCCTGCAGGGCCTTGGTGTCCCTTCCTCCTGGAGTGGTTTTGGGGCAAAAATGTTTGTGTACCTGAAAGTCACGAAGCAAAAGTTCACCTGTAGAACTGGCTTCAGTGTCAGGGCTTCGGCTGCGTCCAGATTCACTCTCTTGAAATTTGGCCTAGCTCTGGTTTGTCTTGCTTTCTTGAACACATAAAAAGCTTAACACAGTTGTGAATGGAAAGTATATTAAAGAGGCTTGAGCAGAGTTGCAAGATGAACAGAACTGCCATCATGAGAACCTGTGATAACTCAGAATCCTCCAAATGCTGTTCCAGTATTCTTGGTAGAAACACTGCTGCATTTCCATTAGAGCCGTAAAAATACCTGAAACCAAATCTGCTGAATCTGAGGGAGTTTGAGAGGCATAACTGTTCAAGCAAAGGTGCAGCAGCAAAGTGAGTGAGGGACCACAAATGCACATCTGACCACACCCTTCTGGGGCTTAAAACCCTTTGGTGGCTGCTCATCACTTCCAGAATAAGACCTAATTTGCTGAGCATGACATAGAGGGCCCTCCAGGACCTGACCCTTGCAGCTACTTCTTGCTTCCTCTGTTGCCATTCCCACCTTGTCCTGTGTGACATTAAGGCCACAGAGCACTTGCAGGTACTTCTCACCCCTGCCAGTCGCCGTCCCCAATGTCTCACCCAACACACACCATTCAGATTCAGGCTCTGAATCTCTGATCGTAATTTTTCCTCTGCCTGCAGTGCCCTTTTCAGCTTGCTCTGTCACCACCCATCTTGGCCATCCCTCGCTCAGTATTTCATCCTCCAAAATACCTCATTATTCAAATAGTCTACTCCTGATGCTCCCATGGCACCAGGGGCATCTCTCTCCTGGCCCTTAAAATATTGTCAGAAAGTATTGCTGTGTGTCCATCTCCTACATGAAACTGTGTAGATAAAGAGTAAAGGCTTGATGAATACAGTTTAACTAAGTAGGAAACCACATGGTTTTCTAATAAGGGGCCTAGAGAGCCAGTGTTATTTCCTTTATAGCACCGTCATGAGCTAAGGTATCCTTTATCACTCACTGTCTCTAAGAAAGACATCCGTTTTCCACATGGGTTTCTTCAGGGTGTCCATTTAGTTCAACAATGAGGAGATTGTGATTGTAAAAATGAAATTTGATGAAGGCAAACAGGCAAGGCTTGTGTTTGTAATGTTTCCTCCAAAAGGTAAATAATAAGAGTTTTCTGCCTACAACTTTAGAAATGGAAGCTCACAGTCAGAAAATGCTGTTTACCCTCCTCATAATTACCCAGCCAGGACCTGGTTTTCCCAGAACGATACACTGAACAAATTGCACGTAATATATACAAACATTCTGCAAATGCTACATATTTGGAACAGAAACACATTTATGTCTCAGAGTGATGCCAACTAGTTCTGTGGTGTTTTTTTGTTAAGCATAATTGCAGTTCCTCACAAAGAGCCTGGAGAAGGGGAGCAAGTGCTTGGCATATTTCTTTTGGTCTTTCAGCGTGTGCGTAATTTATTTGTTTGCCGCTGAGAAGCACTGTGTTCTTCCTGCTGGGCACCGAGGCAGTGTGATAGGTACTACGATTTCAGTCGCATTTTCTTATACTCAGGCTCCTGGATTTATGAAGTTGGAGTCAATGTTCCAAGTCCACGTTTTCTGTTGTTGAGAGTGGGCACCATTTTCTCTCTCCTCACGTCCTGTACCAGCGGTGCCCGGTTGTGGCCTGTGACAAAGAAGTCTTCCTGCCACGGAGGCCAGGGATGTGGTGAGGTCACACACAGGGAGAGCCTGGGTGAGAATCGCTCAGAAGCAGATACAGTTCTGAAGGTGAGGATAGTGCATTTTTTTTTCCCCAAAAAGGGAGGGAATCTATGCTTTGAGAGCTTTCTTAAATCATATATTATAAGCTATAGTTTATGAATATGCATCACATTACCTCTTTTGAACTTCCTTGAAACAAATTCTCATAAATAAACAAGGAAAGTACTATCCTAACTGACAGAGTCATTTAAACTAGATGTATTGTGCTAATGGAGTGAAAAGAATAAAAATTTTCAAGGGCTTCAACCCTCAATTTTAATAAATTTCATGGAAATCGGATCAAGCCCTAATTGCTAATTCATCTGAAATTATTAAAAAGAGATTTCAATTACACACCACCATTGAATTTTGATGTCCCAAATTAAATTAGGACACTCGATTGTATCTTTTCTTAAATCTAGACCTATTTAAAAACCTTTTCCTGTAAATTCTGAAAGGGAACTTTGTGTTCAGTTATGTTGCTTAAAAAAAAAATTTCCAGCATTAGTACAAAATAGGAGGTTAAATCTCTTAGTGAAGATTTTTAATGACATTTCAGTGTTCCTCTTATAATTACTCTTCATCTAAGATATCCCATAATGATGTTGGACACTCTTGGTTCAGGCTCACTGGCTTGCTTCATTAGCATGTCATTCCCATTCCACATCACAAGATTTAATTGTAATGCCGGATATGCACAGCTCTCCACAGAAGTCTAATCAAAGTGGATTCACTTGTATTATTAATATCAAAAATCAGTCCACTTGCTATTTTTATAAATAAAAGAATCCAGATACATAAATCAGCTGTCATTTATTAGCATGTTACTGGCATATCTGCCAGACATATGAGCGGCCCTATCACAGTTCCTTAGGATTATTTTCATCAAGATTAAAACCCTTCTACATTAAATATACATACTAATTCCTCCATAAAGTAATCAGATTACAGAGCAGGTGACATTGTGTGCTGGAATTCAAATGATTTGCAGTAATGAGCTGGAAAGGTGTGCTTGGAGTCAGGCAAGGGGAAAGACAAGGGAAAAAGAAGACTTTGGTCTTAAATTCAGGCTTGCACGTCTGTTGTTTTATTGTCTTGCTAACTTCTACTGACTCGTTTATTTTTTAATAAGTAAAGGACTCAGACAAGCATCCGTGATGCTTAGCAACCCGTTGTGTTAATCATTTGTGCTATCAACTGCTACCTGCTTCTAGTTTATTAGTTTATCTTGCCCTCTTTGTCCACGTACCATCTAAAGACAGGGTAGGGAAATATTTCCTGTGGTCAGGTGGTCCTCGGAGATCAAGGCCTGTGGGCATCTTTGCTGTCTATGGGAGTGTTTTATCTCCTCACATTATCTGCCTTTCTGTTCTTAAGATTTTATTCCTTATGAAAATTCAATAAAACACGAATAATACACCAGTACACAGCATAGCTACTATTACATTCGAGACAAGGATTATAGAACCATACTTTGAAAGTGGAATGAAATGGCTACAGATTGGCTCAAAGCATGTTTGTACTCCTCATGGCACTCGGAAGCATCAGTTTGAAAACCTGCTTGTGGTCCTGTGGATAAAAATGCAGAAGCATGTGGACAGCGCTTTGATATTCCACTTTGTTTCAAAATATTTTTCTTGGCCTGTTTTGCAAACAGGAATCTCCAGGTTGCTGTACACACACACACACACACACACACACACACGCTCACACTCACCATACACACACTCACACCACACACACTGTGACAGTTGATGTACAACTTGGAAGGAAGTTAAACATTTGGTGCTAGACTACCCTAGAGTTTAGAAACGTACTCAGTTCCCTTGAAATCTGGGATTGTTGCCCTTGTACGTGATTTTTTTTCATTTCTAACACTGGTCTACTTTTATTCTAGTATGTAGTAACAGAAGGCATATCTGACGTATGTTTATGATTTTCAGATACTTTTCTATTGAAGTATCGTTGATATACAAACTTTAAGGTGTACAGCGAAGTGATTCAGTTATACCTGTGTATGTATTTTTTTAGGCTCTTTTTCATTACTACATATATGTGTATATATAGATATATTCATTGCACATTATCAATGTTCCTCATCTTGATTAGAAAATAGATGCTTTCATTAGATCAATTTTTGGTGTAAAAATTACATCTGAGCATATGTTGTCCCACCTGCCCAGCAGATCTGTGGTGAGGATGAAGTGACAATATATATGAGAAGGAACCTTTTAAGGTGTAAAGATCTTAACAAGTAATATTGTGATCTATATAATAGAGATATGTTCTCTTTTATATGTCATTTGTGACCCTTTTAAACAGAACGTCTTTACCATGTTGTGATGGTCAGTGGGACAACTTTAACCCATCCTACATGTGCAGCCAATTAAAAAACTTACTCCATTGCTAACCAGAAATACACACACACACACACACACACACACACACACGAATATGCTACTATATGCAGCATTTGGGGCTTCAATTTATTATTCAATAAGAATGCATTTGACCTCGCGTGTTGATGACTCTTTTTTTCAGAAACTATATTCCGCAGCTAGGCTAATCAAACTGTGTACAGTTCATTTGGAATAATTTCTCATCTAATTCCTTTAACTGTTTGGAGACAGAAAGTGGGCCTGTCCTTTGCAGAATAAAAAGTAAACAGCAGCTCCCATTGTATGATAAGCAAATAGAAAGGCTAACAGCTAATGTGCTGATTCAATAACCATTCCTGTATTATCCTTTTAACTTACAGCCTCAGTATTTCCATCGTAATGTAAATTATTTCCATTGGAGATTTGGACATGGCTCCAAAACGCAGTAGGAAAAGAAAATCAAAAAACAACTTTGATATTATTTATAAAGAATGAATGATTTTATGCTAATTCTCTATAACTGGCCTAGAGTTTGAGGCTATGTTGATGGAGATTCTATTAACTCTCTAAAGGATTAAAAACTTAATGGGGTTGGGGGGGCAGAATAAGCATCAAGAGGAAAACTAGCCAATCCTTCTATGCTCATCCTAGAGTTATTTTTGGGAGCAAACATCAACCTTATCATAGAAGTGGACCACCACCTCACCCAAGAAATACATATATTGCTAATATAGATTCAGGCTCATACTCATTTTGGCTTAGTTCAACATCTCTAATGGAAATTAAAAAGAGAAGTTTTTTTGTTGTTGTTATTGACTTTCAAGAATCGTTTCTTGTCACCTTTCAAAAATTAAAGTTCTTTGGACAGTGGATACTAAGTAATGTACTTCTGTGACGATATACTGGATATAAATCGAGTTTTGTATTTATCTAGAGGGTTTTTGTCAGAATAAAATTGGCCATCATCCTTCGTTATGTTCTTACGTTCTTGGAGTAGAGATGAGGAGGCATAGTGAGTAGAACATCACCCATGCAGCATTTTTCATCTTGAGGGTTCTTGGATGGGGCCAAAGCACATAGTGCTTGCTCAGATCCAGTGCTTACAAGATAAGCCTTAATCACCAACAGTGGAATCCTCTTAGTATACAGATTTATCCACTCTTTTCTGTTTACTATACTCCTGAAACAATCCAAAAGAAATGGGAGAATTAATTTTTGAGATTCCCAAAACATCTGAACGACAGTCACCATCAAGGCTGCTCCCTCCCTTCTGCAACTCTGGACAGGTTAGCAAGATGTGGCCCCCGCCCCTGGTAGGCTAGGCTCCGCTCTGAGCTTGCAGTGCTGGCAACCAGATGGCCTATTGTGAAGAAAAATAATCCTCTATCTCCTGATGAGGGAAATTCCACAGCCCGAGTGTGGGCAGCGCTGGGTGAATTCACTTCAAGAGACGATGAACGGCTATTTCACGTGGAAGTATAGGTGTCTGTGCTAGAAGACCATATGTGTCCTGAAAAACCTTAGGGTCTACAGAATCACCCCCTAAAGATAGTGGGAGTTGTGGGAAAATTAGGATTAGGGCAGGCGCTCAAATCAAGGATTTAATAAGCAGAGCACTAATAGCAAAACAAAATCCTAATAAAAATTCTGGCATGGTTAAATCTCTCTTAGCATTTACACCAAGCCTCAGAGCCAGTCAGTTCCTTGATGCTCTTAAAATGTTAAGCTTTCTTTCCCAGGAAGCATGTCTTGGAGGGCCTTTGCTTTTAAGTGAGACTATTTTCATTAAAATCTGATTTCAGGATGTAGACCTCTTGGTAAATCCATTGTTTGTACTGGGAAGGAGCCCTCCAGCTTTGTCACCTGCACACCGTGGCTTTGCCATTTGCTTAAAATGAAGAAAGCCTCAAAATGTTTGAAGCCAGGAAACCAATGACCACTAGCGTTAAAACAAACCACATTTGTAGTTTTCCAGCTTCTTTCTTACAAGCTTTATCAGTTGCTAAGACTTTCCTGTTTGGTTGTGTCAAAGTTCGCCCGTGATTGCTTCAAAACATGTGGGTCTGCAAGGTATATCAACACGCTTTCTGAGTTACACTGTCTCTGTTCCTCGATTAGTCATTTGTGCAGGAGGTAATTCACATAAAGAACCAAGAAGCTTATCTAGTAGCCGATTGTGCCTGAGCCATCCCTCCCTGGCAGGATGCAGAGTGTACCTGGTTTAATCAAATGCCCATCCTCTTTTGAGGGCATTTTGTTCAAATACTTTAATATGTATGTCAGTTAATTTATTGTTTTGTACAAACTCAAAGTGTTTTGGAAGAAACACTATTAAAGACCTCATTGTTTTATCAATATTCTGATACAGCTGTATTAAGAATATCTTCTCTAGGGTCATAGTCCTAAACAACTCTCCAAATTGCCTAAAGCTTCCTAGTTTTCTCAGGATAATAATGCACTTTCAAGAGTTGCTCTAATTGTACTTTTTGTGGGAAAAGGAAGCCTGGATTTTATTCCTCCACACTGTGTGTGTCAGAATCAGCAAGGTATTGTAGCTGTTTATTGGGGAAATTTTCTTGAATTGCCAAACTGAGGAGACATGGGAGGAGCTGACTGCTTCATCCATTTACTTGTCTGTCTTATGAGAATTAAGATATCAAGTCATCAGCGAATCCAAGTCAAAAATCAGACATAGATGTCGGCCCACTTTCCCCCTAAGATCCTTCCTGCTTAAATCAAACGATATTGACCCTGGGTTCCTAGCAGGTGCGTGTCCTGTTTGCCCTGAACTTTTTACCCAGGCCCACTGAACTGAGACTGTTCATCTCTGAGTCTTTTGTTTGCTAATTACTAGAAAATACGCATTTGGAGATGATGATATTAGTGATCATGGCCAGTGGTGGAGGTTAAAAACATAAAAAATAATCATACACCACCAGAAGGATTTTAAATATTTTTAAAAAATTCTCTAATAATTTCTAATTTCTAAATTTCAAAGACTGTATTTCTTGCAATTTGTGATAAATTGATAAATTTTTAATATTCAGTCCAAGTGAGATCAACCACTTAGAGTGTTTAAAAATAAAAGCATGATTTCTCCAGTGAAGACCATTCATTGGCTGGTCTGTTCATTCATTCTCCAAGTATTTGTGAATCCCAGTATCTATTCCCTTGAGAACCTCCACACAAGGAGTGACAGGCCCGTGGCATCCTACCTGTTTCCCCAACACGTTCGTACAATGAGTACCTCACATGTCACCAAAAGACAAAGTTCCGTTGAATTTATTGAACTTCCTTTGTCCTGTTCTTTCTCCCACGCCATTTCTCCCTTTTCTGCCCATGCTGCCAAAACAGGCTCTTAAAGAAGACTTGCCTACCCCATGAGAGATGAACGCTGCTGCCAAGGATGCCTTCAGCTGATGCTCCTTGGGGTTTCTGGTCACTGCAGCTCCAGCAAGGTGCTGAGCCCTGTGCACGTCCAAGGACAGCGGTGTCCTCCTGACTCTGAACCACGTGTGGTCTCAGCCCCAGAGGCAGCAGTCTTCACCCCCAGACTCTCAGTAGGCTCTCCTGAGTGGCCCATCCACCTCTGAATCTGAAACCGTTGTTCAAGGAGGATCAAAATCAGTCCATAGGTGCTTAGGAATGAATGTCTTTGCATCTCCCTCTACTTTTACTTCTCATCACATCTACCGGGGAGTTTTGTATTCTTCCCTCCTACAATTAAAAACAGTCTCTTTTCATGAAATCAGAGATAAAATAGTCAGTTGGGGATGATGGGGTGTTGTATCCATTAGCAACAGAGGTGTTGTGTGTTGTTTACCTACAATGTACAAGCTCTTTTAAGGACACCACTCTCCCAATGCCCCAGAATTATTAATGGTCCAAGATCAAGAAAAATGATGATGCGCTTATCACTTTATCCTACACTATTTGCAGTAGGAATCCAACTCTCATGAGTAGGAGAGTGATACTTCTGATTTTCTATGGTTTAGTTAACAGGTGCAGAATATTCTCTTGGAACCAGGGAAAACTGAAAAATATGACACTTAGATTTGAGTACCCCTCTAAAATTTATTTCCTTTTTTTCCCTGATCTATTTTAACCACTGTGTTTTCTGTTTCATTTTTTTTTTCTTCTTTCACTTCTTATCTTTTACCTAAAACTCCCTGTTCTCAGAGGTCAGAGATAGAGGAAATTGTATGAGTTTAGGATATGATAAAGGTGGCCTTTCAGCACATTGTGGAAAAGATGGATTATTCAATAAAGGGTATTGGGACAACTGGTTAGCCATTTGGAAAAAAATGAAACTGGAGCTTTATCTCACTCCTTACTCAAAATGAATTCTAGTTGGCTCAAATATTTGAGAATAAAAATGAAATCATTAAAGGTCTGGAAAGAGCTCAGTAATTTAAAAAAATAAGTTAAGCATGATAAAATAGAAAACTATAGGTAAATGTATTGATAGATTAAACTAACTAAAAAAATAAAAAGTATCTACTTAGACAAAGCACTTCGAATAAAGTAAAAAAAGGAACAAAAGACTGGGAAAATATAAGTTGGAGGGTAAAGAAATCAATTTCTGTGTGTCATTTAGTAAAGGACTAGCAATCCAGTAGAAAGTAGTCATGAATAGGTAATTTACAGAAAAAGATTTAAATGGGCAATAAACATGTAAAAAGTATGCTTTTTAATTAATAAAAAGTAATAATGAAAGAAAATAAAATTATTATAACTGAATCACTTTGATGTGCACCTGAAACATTGTAAATCAACTATACTTAAAAATATAAAAATTAAAAAATTAAAAAATCAAATTAATATGGTACTGAGATTTTACAAAGTCTGTATCAGTCTGGCAGAAAATTTTTAAAGTTTGATCAGACCTGGTATTGAGGAAAGTTTGGGAAAGCAGGCACTGATCTGTGTGTTGGTAGAAGTAAAAATTTGTCCAGCCTTCTGGTAGGACAACTTTAAAAAGTTGTACTTCAAAAACTTATTCTAAAGTTATGAAGGCAAAAATATTTATAATTGAATGTGTAAAGATATTATTTATAGGATATTTTATGTTGATGTAAAATCTGGAGACATTCTATATGTCCTTTAATGGGGAAATTATTAAAATATTATGGAATGTCTGTAAAGTAGAATATTATGCAGGAGACACAAAACTGAATACTGGCTTCTGCAAGGTGGGGCAACAGACAGTAGAGGAGGATCCTGCCTTGCTGGACCTAGTCTTCTCCTTCTCGGATGCAGTCAAGTAAGGAGAAAGGAGTGTGTGAGAGAGGATGGGGGGCCTCAGGGTAGAAGCAGATGACAGGGAAAAAAGGAGGTTCTAAGAATTATTACTTGGCGTTTGTGGTATTCAAAATGAAGGCATGATGATGAAGGTTAAGGACCTGGATTATCTTGAAATTGCTTTGATTGCTCAACCCATTTTTATTGGGATAACTTTTAGACTGGACTGTTTGTTGACATCTTTATCAGAGTTACATAGAATTCATGGCTGAAAGGAAGTGAGAAAAAAATTGAGCTACATTTCCTTGTTGTAAATATGAGGAATTTCAGGCCCAAAGGTTTGAGATTTGATCAAAGTGCAAACCTGGGAGTAGAAACTAAACCTTTGTACCCTGCCACAGCACCGTTACCACTGTCCTCCTTGCCCAGTGCTAACTGAGATTTAGAGAGCCTGGATTTTCCAAAGGACTGTCATTTTCAGTTTAACATGCAGATATATTTATTGTTGAAACATGAAAGTAAAAATTAAAACACTCAGCCGTCTCCCTACCAACTTAAACACAGCAGGCATTTGTCTAAAATGTGATCATACTAAAAATTGGACATGTTAGGATCAATTAATCAGGAAACACAATTTGCACAGGGAACCCAGCATTTAAAAATCACCCATAATAATAGGAAAGCATATCTTTTACACACTACCCAGTTACATCATTTAAATATTTTTTTAATTGATTTATAATCATTTTACAATGTTGTGTCAAATTCCAGTGTTCAGCACAATTTTTCAGTTATTCATGGACATATACACACTCATTGTCACATTTTTTTCTCTGTGAGTTATCATAACATTTTGTGTATATTTCCCTGTGCTATACAGTGTAGTCTATTCTACAATTTTGAATTCCCAGTCTATCCCTTCCCACCAAATATTTTCTTTATGACCATGGAGTTCCAACTTTTGGTCTTATCACCCTCTAGGATCTTAAAAGTTTGGAAGAGTCCAAGAAACTTTGTTAATGTAGATAATATCTATTAATACTTATCACAAAATAAATTAAAAGCAGATATCTTTTAGATGTCTATTACTAGTTCCCTTAAAATAATAATTCTAGTTCATAGACATGAACATTTTCTATGAAAAACAACTGTTTTTTCCAAAACAAACAAAAAAAAAACAATGAGAGGGAATCATTTCATATTTTTTTTATAAATCTCTTTCAGGTTTAGCTAAATGGAAAACATTTTCATACCTGCTTTTTGATTCAATCTCTTACAGTACGTTATGTTGGTTGACTCATGAAGAAAATTCAGCTTTGCACAGATATGCAGTTGAAAGAGAGTGAAGTATTTTGTTAACCTTTTTAGATAATTGTGAATATTCTTTGATACTACATGAAAATTTGACACCAGAGTAGTTTCTTAAAGAAACTAGACAGTAGTTGCAATGTGGAACCTGAAAATAAGTCAATTACATTTTCGTATTGTTACATTGAAATCCATTAATTTATCTTATACTTTACGTGACTCTTTTACCCATATATATTCTATAAAACCACACATTGGTCATTTAGAACATTTTGATTCACTGACTTATATAGAGCTTCCAAATGAAATGTTGACTCTTCATTATTCGCTATGTTAAAAAAAAAAAAATCACATCACAAATGTTGCCAGTCTCTTCAGAAAAGACTTTAAATGTTGGTACGCTGTCAAGCTCATAGGAACGAGTGCAAATTTTCCAAAATTTGAATCTTCACTTGAAAACTTGAATTTTATCATTTGCAAGAGTTACTGTCAGATGCTTTCTTTGAAGTATAGGCTCATTTGGGGTATTTTTGAGAAAATACCTGCCAAATATCTACATCTCAATAACCATACTTAGTCTGACAATTGTTGTTTCAAGTAAAAATGATGTTCCATGTAAAGGCAGCCAATTAAGCTCACAGTAATCGCAGGAGATCACCATCGTACGTACTTCAGTATGCAGCAAAGGTGCTTTTTTGTGTTTTTCCCAGTTTATCACACAGAATATTACACAGCCATGTACTCAAGGTGTTAATTTTATAAAATTAATCATTTTATGTAATAGAGATTTAATTTAACTAGTAATTGTTACTGTTGCAAGGGCATTCTCAGATGAAACTGGCTTTTTTGTTTGTGTGATTTACTAAGAGTGCAAGATGGCAAAAAGCACAGTGGCCAGTGGTATGATTTGGTGCCACTACCTTGACTTGTGCCAAGGTGCCAGCAGTTTTGTTCATGATCAGTGCTTTTGGACTATCAATGCAAGTGTCAGCACAGTAAAAAATATTTAAAAAATATCTTAAGTGTTATTATAAAAATCATTTTGACCTCAGCTCTGGGAATGCTTGAAAGAGTCTCAAGAAGAGATCCAAGGCTGCACTTTGAGAATCACTGGCTTGTCATAATTGTAGATGCTAAAGGTGAGAGAGTGATAAGAAGTCCTGTTTTAATAAAATGGTAGTAGTGATCTGAAAATAAAGGTTATTACTCAAATGTGAAAGCTGGAAGTAATCAAAACCTGCATTTGTTCAGTGGTGTTTAATTCAGAGCTTTGCATGAGTTCCCTTCACACTTGAAACTGTTTCATTTTTAAACTTCTTTCTCCATCTTTTAAGTTATTTCTATATAATTTAATTTTTGATAAGTTAAGATTTCTTCAAAACAATATAGTATACATGCATGTGTGCGCGCACAAATGCCGAAAACTGTTGGCATTTATCAGTGTTCTTTGTTCAAGCATCACCTTCCTCCTTGTGACAATGAAGCAAATGGTCCTCCTGTCAATATCAAGTCTGAAGCAAGTACTACCCCTACCAATGTCAAGCCCAAATTCCATCATTTCCCAAATTCTCAGTTATTTCTTTTCTTGTAATTATCTTATTCTTGTAGCATCAAGCTCCATACACGGGGTCATTCCCATCAACATGTAAACATTCTTTTCTGTGTCCTAAAAGAGTGACAACAGCAACAAAGAAAACTCTACCTTGTCACCATCTTTTCTGCAGTTCAAGTTCCTCATCCTTGAGACTCTATTCAATTCTAATGTGGTACCCACTCTGGCATGCTATCATGCTTGTCTTAAAATCACTCTCTTCTTGAAATCTCTTGTCAAGGATGCCAGAGACTTCCATGTTGTGAAAGCCAGTGACCACCTTTCTGTCCTGAATCAACACAGTTTACAGTATCTTCTTCTCCTTGTTTCTTCTTTGAATCCAGCAGCCTCACTCTCTAGTGGCTTTTACACACACACACACACACACACACAATTCACCGAAGGTCCCTGTCCAGTCTCCTTTGCTGGTTCTGCTTCCCCATCCCCCTGTGGGTTCTTCACAGCCTGGTTCTGGGTGCTCTCCTGTCTCTGCCCTCCCTCCTTTGATGGCTCACTCCAGCTCTGTGTCGATGATTACCCCATGTAGATATCCATCCCAGCCTTTCCTCTGACCACCTTTCTCATGTTGTCAGCAGCCTTCATAACATCACCATTTGGCACTCAGTGACTTTTAGATGTCTCAAAATCACATATCCAAAATGTTCATTTTAATTTATTCTCCTCCAAAACTATCTCCCCATCTTATGCCTTTCAGTGAGCGGTACCATCTTCTGCACAGTCTTCCAGCCAGACACTGAGGCATCATCCTACATTTCTCTCTTTTGCCCCATACCTTCAAATGTTAAAATTCTGCATATTCAATGAATACCTAGGCGAAGAATGTCAAGTTCTGTGCTATGTGTATCCTGTAGTGTAAATTATCTTTGCATGTTCTCTGTGTGTTTATGTATTAGACCCTTGGGGTTTCATATGTGATTGAAACATGATTGCAGCCCAGTTGCCCCATGGCATCTTCAGATCATAACTCGTGGAGCCAATGATGTAGGTCTAAGTCTTGTTTTACAAAGGAGCCACTTTCCAGAGTTCTGCTCCCTAAATTGTGCCATTATACATTTTTTTCATAATTAAGAAACAAAATGGAAAACTGTGATACTTTTTCAACATTCCTGATGTTTTTTATTTCTTACATAACGCAAGCGAGACTATTACGAACTAATATTACCCAGTAATCTTCATCGCCACGGCCTCAACACTCTGACTCATCTCAGACCAACCACTTTCATAACAAATTGCTTCACTCTCTATTAAGCTTAGTGAAAGCAGTGAAACGTCACGTAATCTTCTAGAACTAATAAATGACCCCATTTGTGCCTCTTCTCTCTCGCCAGCACCGCACTGCCCTTGGTCTTTAAACAATTGACACTCTTTATTCTTTTCACAATATCTCATGTTTCTCCTCTTCAGTTTTGTCTCAACATTGATATTTCCACATTTTGTCTGAGAGGCACAAAGCTGCAGATGATATAAATAACCTCACATAGATTTTTTTGGATCAATCTCAAAAAAAAAAAATCTTCTAAAACTGTTCAACTGCTGACTTCTTTTTGTTGGTCTTTAGGTTCTAATAGATGAATGATAAATCTATTTAAAAGTAATTATTTGGCTTCCACATATTCCCATTGATATTATTAGATGTTTAATTATGCACAATGAACTTAGAAAACAAGGCAGGGCAAAATACATGTCGGCGTGATCGCTGTTTCTTGGTATATTAATCACTGGTGGTACATACTTTTTTCTTACAGTATCTTTTGCTCTCTGAGTTTGAACTGCTTGTTCAGTCTTTCACTACAAAGCTGAGGAGACTTTTGTTATTGCTACTTCTGAAAGAACATTTAAAATTTTGGTGCAGTCATAAGAATGCTGATAAAAAATCTTTCCCTCACTGTGAATCAGAAACTGATTTTTAAAAGTCCAACTATCATTAAAACAACATAGATGGACTTGGAGAATATTATGCTTAGTGAAATAAGTCAGACCGAGAAAGACAAATATTGTCTGGTATCACTTGTATGTGGAATCTAAAAAATACAACAAACTAGTGAATATAACAAAAAAGGAATAGACTCACAGATACAGAGACCAAACTAGTGGTTACCACTGGGGGGAGAGGAGGGCCAAGACAGTGGAAGGGGATTAAAAGGTACAAAACTATTAGGTAATAAAATTAATAAGCTACAAGGATATGTTGTACAGCACGGGGAATACAGTCAGTATTTTCTAATAACTGTAAATGGGGTATAATCTTTAAAAATTATGAATCACTATGTTGTACAACTGAAACTTATATTGTAAAATCAAACTATACCTCACTTAAAAAAAACTTAGAAATCCAACTGTCATTAGAATTAGAGAATATAGATAATAGCCTATAGTGATATTGAACATTTCCTGACCTCAGTATCTAATACAATATCTTATTTGTTTTTCAAAATGTGACTTTCAAAAGCCTACAGAGTACCTTGACGACAAATAACGGAACTAAAGATACTTTAAAATTGCTTGGTTGAACTTCATGAGATTCTTGAATTGTAATCATTAATTAAACTGTTTTTTCCTAATATTTGTAGTATGCCCAATGAGTCAAAATTTTTAGCTAATTTAAATCAAGTTGAAAGCAGCTGTCATTTAAAACCAAGTAGTCAAATCAGTCTAGAGGTTTGCTTTCATCGTTTTAGGTGTCAGTCACAATAGAAAAATTGGCAACTCTTCATATGCAGAAATTTTTAATTACATGAGACATCTGAACCTATAAGAAAATAAACAAAAGAATGTTTTAAGATGCAGTTCATGTGGGTCAATAGTGAGGTAATCAAACTAAGTCTTAAACACCCATATACCAAATTAAAGACCACTTAGCTCAAAGGAGTTTTTATGACATTTCAGTGTGTTTATGTGTTGAGACAAATTGGGCAGGTGGTCATCTGGTTATTCAGAGAAAATGACTAATGTGCCTGGACCCTGGAGAAAAAGTGGATGGAAATGATGGTCAGTAACCTTGGTGCAATCCACTAGTCAGGTCTCATAGACTCATTTCGATATATATTGGCCTCTCAAGCAAAGCTTCCTCAAACAATATCTGTTTTATTTATTTTGAAATATGGAGATCTCTAGCTGCTCTGTGAGGGGAGACTCCTCACATGCTGATGGAAAGGCCCCAGGGCTCAGCATGCCCAGCGTGCCAAGGCAGAGATGCCTCCAAATGCAATAAAAAATAGAATCCCGTCTTGGTTCTTTTTATCTCTCCTTTGTGTTAAGTCTATTTGATTTTGCTATCAGTCCAGCTCATCTTGTTCCAAGTGCAATGAAAAATAATTCTGTGAATCTGTGCTCAATATCTAAAGGAGTTTTCAAACCAACAAGTGTAGAGGCTGTTTCCCCCTCTGCTGTTTTAATTGTCTGATGGATATGCATAGACTGTTTAGAATGACTGTAAGAAGGGATGTCTACAAAGAAAAATCCCTGTCAAGTGCTCTGCACTTTGCTATTTGCCCAGGTATGGACAGTCCAGAGATAAAGGAGGGGGGAAAATGCCTAGAACACATCAGTCCCAGAAATCTCTTGGTAAGCAGTAACCGAGGGCAAAATCACATACGGCTGACTGATAGAAAGTGAAGCTACCTTGTGAATTTAGGGTCCAATTCTCTTGGCTCATCTCTGGTTAAAAAGCAAACAATTTTTTTTACGTAGCTTCCAATTGCAGAGCCTGTTGAAAACTCATTATCTTCAAATAGGATTACATTCCGTTAATATGAGAACATGCATATTACAATATCTGGTAAAAATCAAAAGTTCCAATTTGCTCACTACATGTAAATCCAATTCAAAATATTTCCATAACATATATCTGCTGGATGTTACACTATTTGTGTGTCACTCTGGAATGGATTAACTCCATGACAGGCTAGGCTCAGTTTTTCTGCATTTGGTGTTTTTAAACAGTTTATATTTGTTATCATATCAAAGACAGGCTTGCAGTTTTCAAAAGGAAGAAGAGAACACAGCGCCCAAGGCTCCTCCAGCATTACATTTCTTATTCCATTTTATCTTTCTTGGTTTTGACTAATGTCAGTAACAGCTACTGGTAATAAACTGCTTGTTACAGCATGCTGTTGCCTTGAAGCCTGCCTTTGATACATTGTCAGCCAATCGGAAGCATTTCCTGATTACATTTCCAAATTGCTTGTTTATTGATCGAGAGTTAATAAAGCAAGAGACAACTTTACGGCTTAAATTAAATGAAAGTTTCCTTTGATGTTCAAATTATCCAATCAACCAATATGCAGTGAAATGTAAGCATTTGAAAGTTTTATCTGAAAAGGGAAAAAAAACCTGTGAGATAAATGGATCTTAGTATAGACACGGTGGCTACGTGCTAATGAAAAATACGTGCAACTCAGTACACTGCGACTTCATTTATGTCTCAGGCAAAGGAAATGATGTTGTAACTCGGTCCACCCCAATTCCCAAACCTGAACAAGAAAAAGGACTTCTAGTATGTCATTTGGTGAACAATAATGTCTTAAAGCTGGAAACATTTTAGTAAATACAATGAAGTATATAAAACTTTACGGATTTATTAAAGTTCCAACATTTAAAAATGGTAACGCAACTCAGATGATATCTTTGCAGTATTACAGCCTAGCCATTTGGATGGCACATATGGCCAGCTCAATGCATAAAAGAAGCTGGCCTCTCTGAAATTTTTAGTAGCATTTGACGTCTCTTCCTCAATGAGCCAGTAATCCATTATGAATATATAGGGGAACTGGACATTTCTGGCAATGATGAAAATAAATAAATCTTCATCCCAGGACTCACAGGAGACCAGTACTTCATCATATGTAACCTGTAAGCTGCAAATTGGTTAGAGAGGAGAAATAGGGTTCTTTGAGATCTTCGGTAAAGTCATAAAGGGACAGTTACTGTTTCTCGTGATTGTGTTGTTAACTGAAAAGGGAATTATGTAGTTATTGTGTAATTATAACAATTATATAAACAGTGTGATAACAAATCTGTAAAAAAAAAAAAAAGACAAAAAAGAAAGCTTAGTAAAAAGTACACCAAGAAATAAAATATTAACAGAGGCTACTTTGGGGAGATACTACAGGTATTTTTTCTACTTGCTTTCTTCATTTCCTAAATTTTTTATAATGAACATGCATTATTCTTAAAATAGAGGAAAAAGCCATTAGTTTAAAATTAAAGTTAATAAAAAAATGGCATTTTCTTAGCTGTTTCTTTGATAGTGACATTCTTTGATAGTTAAATATCTTGGGAAGCCTCAAATATGTTACCTAGATATTTGAAATTACATGCCAATTATTTGAGCTTCTTGCTTACATTGCTGCTGCTTCTTCTAATTCTTCTTCTCTTCCTCCTCCTCTTCCTCCCCATTCTGTCCTCCTCTCCTCCCCTTCTGCTCCCCATCCTGCTTTCCTTCCTCCTCCTCCTTCATCATCCAAACCTCTCCAAAGACAATTATTTTGACTAGGTTATATTTCTGTATGGGGTAAGAAATGTTAATGTGCTGCAAAGGGAATGTGACCAATGTCAGCCCTTGGCTGGCCGCCTTCAACCTGGGCATTTGCCACAAGTGGTCAGGTTGAGCTCTTCAAGATGCAGTCTCATCATGTCTCACCTGCTTTAGACCCTTCCGTGGTCTGTGTCTAAAAGGCTCCGTGGAGTCTACTTCCAGCCTCATCTCATTACTGGCACCTCCCACCCCCGCCCCGGCCCCTTGGCTCAAGCCACAACGGCTTCTTTTGGTTCCTCTCATTACAAGAACTTTTTCCTATCAAGGTCATGCCTTTAGAACTTCCCTCAAGCATTTCTTCCTAAGGGAAGCCTTCCCTGACTTTCACATTGGGGTCGTTTGTCATCTACTCTCCTCCGGTTGTTTTCTGTCCTAAGCTGGTGCTGTGTAACCCACATATCTGCTTAGCACGATGCCTGGTACAAAGTCGGCACTAAATAAACATGTGTTCAAGGAGTAAAGGAACCATCAGTGAGAGAATAAATGAACCAGCCGCTTAACAGAGTTACCCTATATTCCTCTAGAGGTTTTCCTCAAATATCTAGGATGATTCACATAAAAACTTCCATTCAGTCATTCCTTTGTTCTTATTTTCTTGGCCATTTGGGTGCAATGGCACGTTTAAGATGAACTTGACACGGGCTTTGTTCTAAGATTTCATAGCATGAATCAGCACTTCCCTTTGTCACCGTTAGTTGCTCTCTGATCAAGGCCTGAATGGATGCTGAGAGTGGAACTGTGCTTTCACTTCAATAATTGTGTTTATATTACTGTGCACCCAATTTTAGGCCAAATCCAGGAACTAGTCCTCATTTCTCTCTGGCACTCACACCCCACCTTCTCACCCTCAGAAAACCTTTAGCAGACACTGGCAACTCACCTCCAAAACATGCTTTAAGTCCATCTAATCACCTCTGTTTCCCCTGCAGCCACCTGGTCTAAACAACTGCCTTCTCTTGGTCCCTGCTGGTCTCCTGATTTTCTTTTGCTTCCCTGCATTTGCCACGAGACAGCCAGAGTGACCTCTTTAATTGGGATTCAGGTTAAGCCACCTGGCCGTTTACTGTCCAGGTGCTTCCTCATATCAGTTCATCAGTGGTGGCTTCTTTTCATTTAGCTCTGAACTCACCAAGCAGCTCTCCAGAGTGCCTCGTCTAGAGCGGCCACCTTCCAGTTCTCACGGACATGCCATCCTTTTGGATTTCCATTAGAGGGCCATTTATTCCTCTCTGAAAATAGCCAGTTTATTTGCTCATTTTTTTTTTTTAAACAATTCGGCTTCTCCCCTGGACCCTGCTAGAATGTGAGCTTTATGACGACAGGATCTCGGCTAGCTTGTCCCTGGGGTGACCCAGTGCCTCAGCAGTGCCCGGTGTGGCATAAGTGCTCTGTAGGTGTTTGGTGAGTGAGTGAGTGAGCGGAGAGCCTTCGGACTCTTAGCAGGTATCTCTTGGCTGGTGTTTGAGCTTCAGCTGTTGCGGGGCTCTGCTTACGGGCTCCCAGCCCACCCTCGAGTCACGTTACAAGTTCTGCTGGTTCTGTGAAGTCCTTCCGACAGTCTAGTCTGTAGGCATCATCCCATTTTATGAACCAGTGGATATAATTTATTATCCAACCCAGGTTACTTTTGAGAGTGAGAGGAGGCATTATTAATACTTACATGGGGGCAGCAGGCACACACCGGGACAGTCCTGGTCCCCCTGCATACGCCACTTGCTTATCCCTTAATATATGGAGACTGTGGTTTTTCATAGATGTGCTGTCATTTCCCTTATCAGAGCGTAAGTGCTTAGTTATATTATGTTTACCACAAAAATGGAGCCCCACGGGGATGCTAACAAAATGTTTATTATTGTTACTTTCTGTGTTCAGCCAGTAGGACCAAACCCCTCTTTTTCTCTGTTGTATTATATAATTTACTTATTTTGGAGAAATGGCTTCAAAAGGGAGAGATTCTTCTATGCATTGTACTGGGTTTGATGTCTAAGATGTATTTTCTAGTTCTTGTAAAGTCAGTAAGAAACTCTAGGCTGGGACCTCTCTGTAAATTTTGTACACAGCTCTTACTGCACACTCAAAATTCATGTGTCATTTGCCTGGAATACTGTTCTCCCCACTCCCTGTCCCCATCTTCCTCGGACTAGATTCACGGCTGTGCACTCCACAGATGTCTGCTTCCACATCCCTCCCTCCCCAGGATGTGTTTTAAGTGTCACTGCTCAGCTCTCCTTGGGCTTGATTCAATGTTCGTCTCACAGTTCACTCCCCCAAAATGCTTGTCGAATAAGTGAAAGAATGAAGGCGTTTGCCTATGTTAGGCTTCTGGTATAATAAGAGGAAAATGTATGTGATAATTATTATCAGCTAATTGCAGATAGCAAAAGAATATCCTTTTGAATAATATCCTCATCCAAGCCTCAGACTAAATCATTCAGTCCAGCAACAGTTACTATAGTTAATTGACCTCACGCACGTGCATCAAGCCATTTTTAGTTAACTTGAGTGTTAATAATTCATTTTTTTTAATTTTAATTTTTTGGATATAAAGGAACTTTCCACTGTGGCTGTTTAACTACCAGAGTTATCATTGTTAATAACTTTCTGGGCTGCAATTCAGGTAGACCCATGGGAATTTGTTTCCAAAACTATATATTTTGTGTTATAACAGGTAGTTGTAATAATTCTCACATTTGATACTTTATAAACCATTACTATAAGTTGAATCTGGAAGTAAGTACCTGGCCAAAAGGAATGGGATTAGCTGGATAGATTTTGACCAATCAAGATTCAGGCCCTAGAGCAGGACACAAGGCCACCTGAAGGAAACTTGGTGTTTCCTGTTTAGGATAGGTGACCCACAAAATCCTCCCTGTGTGAGCTCCTGAGACCAATACAGCTGGAAGGCAGAGACACTATTTTATAAATGATTGAAAGAGAGGTTGTGATTTGCCCAGATTTGTACAGACAGGTTCAAGATGAAAGTTCAACCCTGAATCTTTGGGCTGCTCCAGTGATTTTCAAACTGAGTGCCTCAGGGTTTCTACAAAAATTTCATTAGAATGTCTTTTTAAAAACTCCTTTAAGTATGTTTTAAAATATGTGATTAAAAATACAATGTATAATTTTTTCATGTATCAAAAGTTGACACAGTGCAGTCCCTACTATACAAACCATGTTAGCTTGTGCTGTCAGTTACCTTGGTTTTTGTTGAGATTATTTTTTAAACTTGGAGCAAAGCATCTTTGCCATCTCTCTTTAATCATGAAGTCTCCTGGGATTTCTACATAGTCTATTAAAAACCATTTGTAACCATTTGTCTGTGTTAATCGGGATTTTTTCAATACTGGACAACCACTGTAAAATAATCAATTGCATGTTGACAGTGATCTAAGACTGCAGCAGGTGCAGGCAGATTTAAAATAATCTCTAATTTGAAATTGTCCTGTGTATCAGAACAGCTGCATTATTCTCTCCAACTGACTTCCTGTCTCTTGGGCCCCTGCTTACCTCTCTAGCCACTTACCCCTGGCTCTCCCACTCCAAAAGTACCTGTTTCAGTGCTGGGAACACTTTCCTTGCCTCAGGGCTTTTGCACATGCTGTTCACTCTAGCAGGCATTCCTCATCTAGTTAGATTTAGCTCATTCTTGATATCCCAGTTAAAAGGAACTTTCTTCCCTGACCTCCCCCTGGTTTCACACTTCCTTCGGTACACTCATCATTTTATGATGACTCCATCCATAGCTGTCTTTCCTGCTAGGCAGAGAGCTGTCTGAGGACAGCAACCATGGATGCCCCATTCACCGCTGAGTCTTTGCCTCCCAGCACATTGTAGGCTCTGTGGAAGTAATCAGTTATTTTTGAAGGAATAAATGTTACACGTATAAATAAATTTGAATTTAGATATAACATTGATTAAAAAAAGAGACAGAAATTTTCTGGTTGTTCAAGAAAAGCATATTAAATTGAAAGATGACATACAAACAGTAAAATATATGGTTGAAGGTGCTAATTTTATCTATATAACTAGATGCAAGTTTCCTATATATACATTTGGTTAAGCTCTATCCAGATGGAATGTAAAACTTTAAGCATCCCATACCTTTCCCCGTGATCATTCCTAGTCACACCCAGTTCCTATCATCCCACTCCCAGAGGTAAACACTATTCTTACTTCTATCCCTATCAATTAGTTTTTGCCTTTTCTTAAATTTCATATGAATAAAAATTATTCAGTATGTACTCTTTAGTGCCTCGTTTCTTCTATTCAACATAATATCTATGAGATTCATGCATGAATCTTTGTATGTAACTTTTTGTTGTTTTGTGTTCTGTTATATAAATATACCATGGGTAGTTATTTTCTTTTTGTTCAATTTTTTTTTTTTTTTGTCAATTTGGAGAGAGAATGCAAAGAAGACGCAATGAACATTCTTGTACAGGTTATAGAAGTTCTGCTTTCCCCCTCCATTGTTTAAAGAAATTAAATTGACATTCAGAAATATTTCAATTCTTAAAAAACAAGAGAAATTAGAATAGCATTAGATGTTACTGAAGAAATAGGTGGAAATCCTAATTGAAGACTGGGCTGGCAGTTAGCACCCTGTCAGGGATAGAAAAAAATGAAAATCTAGTGAAATGAAAAACTCATTCAATATGGGAATGTACAGAACAAAAAATATGTTCACAAATAATGTATACAAAAGTGTTTATAGCAGCTTTATTCATCATAGCTCCAAAGTGGAAAAAAAAATACCAACAATCTGTAAAAGATTCTGCACGTTTCATTTATGTGGGAGGACATACAAGGATTCTGCTATCCTGAGAGTGTACCTACAAGTCCATGATTGTCTTGGATTCTGATAATGTCCTACACTTATAGAGAACTTTAAAATGACAAATTTCATATACATAGCATAGCTAATAAGTGGCAGAGCTGGAACTCAAATGCAGGACTTCTGATGCTAACTTCAATGTGTTTCTCCATCACACCCTGATTATACCTCATCAGGAAAAGCAACACTCAACATGATTACTTATGACAAAGTGTATTTAATTTTTAACATTTTAAAAGCTGGATCTTATACTTTGGAGAGTTTTTCTAATTAGAAATAATTAGTTGCATATGCATTCTTGTCTACCCTTGTCAGTGGGTCTCAGCCTTCCTCAGCTCCTGCCTGCCTTGCCAATCACTGTATCTTTTTTTTTTTTTTTATAATTGAAATACAGTCAGTTTGCAATGTGTCAATTTCAGGTCTACAGCATACTATTTCAGTCATACATATATGTACATACATTCTTTTTCATTATAGATTACTACAAGATATTGAATATAGTTCCCTGTGCTATACAGAAGAAACTTTTTGCTTATCTATTTTGTATATAGTAGATAATATTTGCAAATCTTGTATTCCCAATTTATGCCTTCCCACCCCTTTCCCCCAACCATAAATTTGTTTACTATATGAGTCTGTTTCTGTTTTGTAGATAAGTTTATTAGTGACTTCTTTTTTCTTTTTTTAGATTCCACATATGAGTGATATCATATGGTATTTTTCTTTCTCTTTCTGGCTTACTTCACTTAGAATGACTGTCTCCAGATCCATCCATGTTGCTGCAAATGGCATTATTGTGTTCTTTTTAAGAGCTGAGTAGTATTCCATTTTATAAATATACTACAGCTTCTTTATCTAGTCATCTGTCCATGGACATTTAGGTTGTTTCCATGTCTTGGCTATTGTAAATAGTGCTGCTATGAACATTGGGGTGCTTGTATCCTTTCAAATTAGAGTTTCCTTCAGATATATGCTTAGGAGTGGGATTATTAGATCATATGGTAAATCTAATTTTTAATCTTTTGAGGAATTGCCATACTGTTTTCCATAATGGCTGCACCAAACGACGTTCCCACCAGCAGTGTAGGAAATGGTGTGGAAAATGGTGAGAAACACGATCTTGACTCACGAAAAACATCAACACTGTTACGTCATCCTAAGAGGTAGTACATTACAGGTACCTTTTCATCTACCTTGATTTATTTAACCGCCAGCATCTTCAAGCTCTACACCTGTCAGGGAAAATTGCTTTCTACACTCATCTGTGTAGAAAACTTTTTCTAAACTTTGAGTCAGGGTTGTTTGGCTGACAGAATTCACCCGCAAATAGTTGTGTTTATTATTGTCAGCCATGAAAAATCACTCTTTGTTCTGCCTGTAGTTGGAAATGTAGAGTCATGTTCATTTCAGCAAAAATATACAACTCTTTTTTTTGTTTTTTACTGACTTGTCCTTTCCTCAAGTGTGCAAATGATTCTTTCTTTTAGTACCAGTGGAGCTGAGCTGGGTTTTTTTCCCTCCAGTTTGGTTTAATTAGATATGCTGATTCCATGTTGACATATATTTTACATGAATATATTATTGCCTCCCTAATTTAGAGTTAAATAATTTCTTATCTGAAACACTTTAATTCTAAATATAGTAGAAAGGAAGGAAAACACTCAACCACTAAAAATGGAATAATGATTTTATTTTAAAAGATGTGCTGAAGTTTAACAGTCTAAGCATTGGGGTATTGAGTTATTTTTATACTTTTATAATACTTTTTAAATGTATATGAATATGTATGTTTGTGTGTAACTGAATCACTATGCTGTACACCAAAAAGTAATGCAACATTGTAACTCAAAAAAAAAGTTTATATGTTTAACCACTATAAAGTCTCTGTAGATAAGGAATTTATATTTTATCACATAAATAATAAAATTATACCTCATATCTCTATAAAAAATACATTTGCATATATCCCAATTTCTACAAAAAGAAGGTGATTACATTCATATGTATAAAATACATTTTATATTTGTAATTATTTTTATATCTATTCTACCTATTAAATTTTTTGTTTTACAAAATAGGAAAATATACTTAAAGTGATTAAGCATTGCATATAAAGTGTATGAGTTTGGGGTCAGTTTTGTCCTCTTGTTTTGTAAGACTAATTATTTCCAGTAGTGTGCCTGGCTGTATTAACAGTAGGTTTAATAGTCTGGAGCTAGACCATTTAGGATTAAAATCTGATTCCACTGCTAACTGGCTCTAAGTTGGGACTGGTTATTTAATCCTTTTGGGCCTTAGTGTCCTCATCTGTAAAAGTAGGATGATTATAGAACCTGTCTCATTTGGCTGCTCTGAGGAGTCATTTAGGTTAATACAGACAATGCTCTAAGAACAGTTGTTCTACATAAATAAAAGTCAACAAATGTCATCATGTTGTCATCATCGTCAACATTATGTAAAGAAGGCAATAGAAAAACTGGTCCAGTTACATGATCGGACAGTTCACAGACTGGGGAACTCAAGAGTAAACATTTGAAAAGACATTAATCCCTGCTTCTAATAATCAGCAACATAAACATAAATAGCAATGCCATTTGTCATGCATTCAATTGGTGATAATTTGAAAGTCTGACAACGTCAGGAGACTTCAGAAAATAGGAATTATTTTATACTGCAGGTGGGGTGTAAATTGGTGCAGTCACTTTGCAGTATCAACAAAATTGAGAATGCTCATAGTTTACGATTCAGTGTTTCCACTTCAAGGTGTGTATCTACTAGAGGAAACTCACACATAAACACAAGGAGTTAAGTGTAAGGATGTTTATTATAGCACGTGGTTTTTTTTTTTAAGAAAAAGGAGAAACAAGCTATATGTCCATAATAAGGGAGCATATAAACATATATGATATATTTATATTATGAACTACTATGTAGCAGTTAAAAGGATGAATTAGCTATTTACATTGCAACATGGATCTGTCTCAAAAACAGAGGGAAAGATAATTTGCAATATATATGTGTAATATTATTTATGTAAACAGCACCCCACAAAACTATACTATGTATTAATCACAAATTATTTTGAAATTTCAAAATATTAATTATTCAATAAACTGGAATGATACCCACCAAATTCACGATATTGGTTGTCTAAGAAAAGGGAAAATTGGAAATAGGAAGAAAAAAAAGCAAAAAAGAAAGAGGACTTAAATTTATTTCCCATATTAAAATAAAAAAGCTTGACATTTAATTATATAAATAAGGTTAATATTTGACATTTCTTGGTGGTGAGTTCGTAGGCCTTTATTTAATTTCATGTCTCTCAATGCTTCTGTATTTCAAAATTTTCTCAAAATGTGTGTAGATAGACTAATGATAAAAAAGATGCTCTTCCCCAAAAAAGATAGGAACTATGCAATGTCAATTGATTGTCAAGAAGGGAAAGGAATAATATTCCATTATAGGTTAATAAAGGACATTGAAACATATCCTATGTAGTGAGCTCCTCAAGATTAAAACCATGCTTTATTCATCACTGTATGTCTTAGCCCACAGCACAGAAGTTCTTGGTATCTAGTAAATGTTCAACAAGCCTCCATGAAAATACCCTAAACTCCAGTTTACCTAAGATATGGAAAAATTTTACTCTCATTAATCACTAAATAAATAAAATAACACAAAACGTAAAGGAATGATAAGGTATCATTTTAAATATGTTAGCAAAAATTTAAAATGACAATACCCAGTGTTGATGGAGATGTGGGAAAACTAGCCAAGTCACAACTTGCTGCTGACAATTCAAAATAGAAAGCACTTTGGCAATATATTTTTAGAGGCAGAATGTTTCTTAGTCCAATAATATCCCATTTTTGGAAATATAGCCTAAGGAAATAATCCAAAGATGAAAAGGACTATTATGTATATATGTTTACTACAGGGTTACTTATGATAGAAAATGAGAGTCAGTGCAAATGTTCACTAATCACAAAATGGCTAATTAAATTATGGTATAAAAATGTGTTAGAATATTTTGCAGCCATTAAGACAGTAATTATGAAGGTATGAAGACAATCTGGCTGAAACATCTGATACTCAATTTTTTGCTAAATTGATCCATCTGGTGGTGACTATAAATATATGGGAAAAAATTTATGAAATTATGCCAAGTGAAAAAAATCCTGATTTAAACTATATTAAAATTATCAATTCAGGCACCCAAGGTAAGACGAGAAATTGGAGGAGGGGTTATTTTTCCTTAATAGTTAAAATCTATTTTTATAGTGTTTTAAAAAACAACAAAAAAAGAAAAAAAATCTGTTAACAAAATATCCATTGCATACCTCCTATCATGAAATCCAATCATGACAAAATAAGAATGCTCTTAATTGACAATTTAGCACTTAATCAGGAAGATAAAAATGGGCAGAATAGCTTCCTATTGTTATATTTACCTTGCAAAGTATACACTAACAGATCTTAAGAAAGAAAAGTGTTTATGATTCATCTCAAATTGATTAGGGCATGAGTTTATGACACAATAATGTCAAGTTGGTAATTTTAGTTATTTGTGCTTCGGTATGTTTGGTTACATGTTTAGAAATCAGTAACCCCCAATTTGGGGGAAATCTGGTGAAAATTTTTCTACCCAGAACATCTCTATTCACAATTGTTTAATTTGTTATTGAGTTCTGGGGAATACAAATGTGTCTCACAGAGTTCCTGTAATGAAGTACCAAAGATCTGTGGTACATTGACCAGTAGGACCAGAGAAAGATATGATTCTTTTCAGCATAAATATGATAAGAATGAAAATATTAACATACCTAGGGAAAATGCTCTTATTTATGTATTGTGTGAGATTACTAGAGAAAGAATTGTGTTAGCCAGTATTAACCAAAGTAGAGAAATAAGAGGGGAAAAATGTGTGCTTTATATTCTAAATCTGAGACAGAGAGAGATTTTCAGAGGATGTCATCCCAGATGCTGCCTGTCATTTATACGTTACCTGGGAGAGCATCGTGCGGCTGCATATTCTCAGCTGTTGAATGTGTTCTGCTCATTTTCTGGTGGGGAGGACGGGTTAATGCCTTCTCTGCAGTGTACACTTTTTCACTTCAGCTGTTTCTGTTTACCTGTCTTCTTGCTTATTTATTGTTTGCATTTCGCTTGCCCTGCAAGCGGTTCTGAGGATTGGAGTGCGAATAGACAATACCTGTGCAGACCATAAGCTTTACAAAGAAATCTCTCCCTCCAGTTTTTATCCTGGATCTGGCTGAGGGACTCATTCCGCTTTATCCTTTTCCTTTAACTTGGTGAAATTTTCCAAAGTGCCATGCATATTTAAACAAAATGTAAAGGATGTGGGTTTTTTTTTCTTTTTCAAATTTATGAAACCTGCCTTTGGACCCCCAGATTCTTCCCAAAGAAGTTAAATTCTAATGAGTAATTCTGCCCTCCACATTTAAAACCAACTCCTCTTTCTACTGACGTAAAAGTTCTAGTTCCAGTGTCTCAGGCAGGGCTCTACGTCTCTTTTTCAGATTCATCTGTAAAATGAGAGAACTGGACAACGTGAATCCTATGGTTCAATGAAAGTGCAATGATTTCCAGAAACGTTTTACTTCATGAGCTTTCCAAAGAATAGCTGCACAGATAGATTAAACTCTGGGGGATGGTGCTTGGTGAATAAATACTTAGCAAACAGTTGGAAGACAGACATGGGAAACAATCATAGTCCTGGCTGTATCAATAGCCATGGACCATATTAATGATTTTGGAGGGAAGCTCAGCAAAATGCTAATTTATTTAATAAATATTTAATAGCATATTATTTCAATAAATAAATTAGTGTTTACACAGTAAAGAATACAAATGTTTTATGCACACATTCTTGACCTACTTCCATAGTCCTTCTTGGACATTTCCCAAAGAGTTATTTAAAAAAAAGCTGAACATCAAAATAGTTCTGTTTATAGCAGTTTGTGATTGGTGGCTGAATCTATAAAATAATCCAATGGTTTATCCCTCTTATCTTGAGAATGTTTAATCATCTTTGGTATTTGCTTTAAATTAGCGCTCGCAAATGTACATTTATATAAAATCTCCCAAATCATGAAAGATTTATAATTTGAAATGTATTTGGATTATTCTCTAGTTAATCAGCTGGATAAAAATTAGGAGTACTGTAACTAGAACAATTAATGGAGTTGAGCTGAGTGCCATAAAAAATGGAAAATTTTTTTCATGGTGTACTTTGGCTACAGAAGTGAGCCTAGAGGCCTGTTCACTGTCAGAGTTGGGGTGAGAAGAGGAGCCGTTTGTGTCCTTCCCAGGGGCCCAGGTTAATAATTGAAGCAGAGATCAGAAGAGAGGGGTCCAGGAGTGGTGTGTTCTTGCTATTAAGTCTTTTGCTGGCCCCTTATGGGCTTCTGTGGGTTAATTAACTGTAGAAAGACTCTGTTGCCTTTTTCCTGGGAAGTATGATGAAAAACTGACACTTGCCATTCAGTTCAGCAACCAGGTATAAATGCTGACTCGAGTGGTGTGTCTTGAGGGTAGCATGGCCCCAGCTGCCAGGGAGTGGTGTCAGGCTGGGGAGGGGGTGGGAGCACCAAAGTAGCACAACGGGAGGTGTGCGCAAGACCCTGACGTACCTACACACTGGTCGGGAAGGAAGTGCAGCTGGTGAGGTTAATTGTGCGCAGTCATGGCGCCCCTACTTCCTAAGAAGTCCTTCATTTGCTCAAGTATCCATGCTCCTTCTTGTGGTCATGCTTTGTGAGCAAAGTATGAAGGATCCCTAGCCCCCGAGCCCTGCCCTGTTGCTTTGGTTCACGGAGGCCTGGGAGTGTGAAGCAGTTTGGGTCAATGAGGTGTAAAGCCAAACTGGCTGAAGGGCGAGGGGTGACGGTTGTGGGGCTAGTGTTTCTGGGAGAGGATTTCCTCCATCTTAAAGAAACACAAAAAAGAGAAAGTTCCTTTATTGCCTTTACTCCCTCTGGACAGTGACCTGGGCGTGTAATCTCTGCTTCAGGCATCTTGCATCCAGGAGGCCAAGAGGCTAAAAATGGCAGAGCAGAAATGTGACTCAGAGGAAGGATGGATTTGCACAGACAACAAAACAAGAAGCAAGAGCACTTCAAGACCTGAAAAGAGCATAGATGAGGGAAAAAAGTGGGCTGGAGCTGGCTTGTTAATTGAGTGACATTGAAACCACTAAGGCTGAAACCAAAGAAGTTCATAAGAGGAAAAGTTTTTATAAATGAGGAAATTTCACTGGTTCATCACCAGGTCTCCTAGTTGTCCTGGGCCATAGATTTTCAGAGCCTTGCATTCTGTCTTTATTAAAGTAGTGATTTGTTTACTATTTGGCTAATGTTTCATGTGTCTGAGCTCCCGTGGTAGGAAGCCCTGAAAGGGGAAAGAATAGAAAATTCAAGATTCTAACCCTCTCTGAGCCACTCACTATATTTGCAAGAAATATTTCTCAGTTTTTCAAAATATGTTATTACTGTTTGTATATTAGAGTTCTCATTAAAAGAAACTTTAAAAGAAGACAAACCCTTTTGCAAGATACTCAGAATTGTTTTTGAAAGTGTCGATGACCAATATCTCATATATTTAAGTTTTTGTTAAAATATTAGCTACACTTTGTAGCTATATATATCTTCCATATTTTCAACACGGTTAAGAAAATGAAGCTTTGAAAACCCTGCGTACTATCACAAGTTAGTGTAAAGATCAACAGGTTAATAGGATGTCAGTCCAAGCTCATAAATTCATGAGAATATTTGTATTGTTCTCCGAGGTTTAATGGAGATCAAGATGTTCTATTAACATTGAATGGTGTCAGTTCAGCGAAATGGCATTTCTGGTTATTTCAGATTGTGTACCATTTCTCTCTCAAAGAGTTAAAAAAAAAAAACTCCCTAGACTGGCTTTCATTGGGCTCTGATGGTGCCAGTGATGCTGCCTGCAAATAAATCTGGATGAAGCAGCGTGCTGACAATGTTCAACATTCCAGATGGCAGTTTCTTGGAACGTCTTTGGGGAGTTTCCAGAAGAAAGCACACCAAGAGGTGGTGGAGCAGACTGGGATAGGTGTCACAATTGATGATGTATGGTGCATGGGGCAGTGAGTGTGCATCGCAACCAAAACCTGTCAGCGTTTCTCAACAGATGCTGTTAGCACAATAAGATGCTAGATGCTGAATATCAGGAAAATGCAACTGGACAACTCAAGTTCAACAAATATAGACATGTGGATTCAACAAAAGAAAACTGGCTAAAAATCTGAAGAAAGGAGAGCTCCAGTGGCTGTTACTGAAAGAACGCAGAAAGATACACTGAATTCAGAAGTTCTCATTATGGTTAAATACCTCAGTTAGAGCAATGTTACTAGATGGCAAAAGAAGCTGGCTTTATGTTTATGTCTTTTCTTCATAAGCAATGTTTTTGAGGGCTTTTCCCCCCTCCTGATTGAAGTAGGTTATGTTGATTGTGGAAAATCAGGAAAATGGAGGAAAGTACAATGAAAATAAGTTCACCATGATCCCCAGAGAGAAGCAGAGTTAATAGTTTGTAATACATACTATCCATCTTTTCCGTATAAATATATATGAATTCAAGGAGCCAGTTTAATCACACTATACACAGATGTACCAAATGTAAGGCAATTTACTTCTCCCAACTCTTCTGAGCTGTTATGAGCCCTCAGCTCTCTACCTAGGCCCCACTGTGGGTAACAAGAAAAGAAAAATAAATAAATAAAAGTTCAGTCTCTAAGATTTCCCATCCCCTTGTCCCGCTCCTTCCTGATCATCTCATTTAAAACTACACATTTCCCTACTGCCACCCCCCATCCTGCTTTATATTTTATCTTTTCCCATAGTTCTCACTGTTATCTCATACCCTGTACATTTTGCTGATTATTTTTTTTCTTTTCACTTTTCCCTTCCTCAACTAGAATGTAATTTCTATAAGGGAACTGATTTTTAAATTCTTTTTTTCAACCGTACATCCCCAATACTAGGACCAATGGCTTTTTACAGAGCAGACTCTGAATCCACCTTTGCTGAATAAATGAATGAATGCAGGGTTATGGTCGAGCTTGGCTTCCAGCCTCTGTCCTCTGGACCCTGTGTGATCTTTTTCTGCTGAAGTGGGACTGCTCTTGTCAGCCTGTGGCCTTAAACGTTTGTCCTGATCATGCAACCACAACCTTCAGTACCCTCTTGTTCCAGGCCCAAGCTCTTTGAGTCCTCTTCTAGTAGCAGTATGTCTATCTTCGGTCCCTGGGGCAGGGGAACTTTGAGATCCTCTAGAGGCTACTGGCAAGCTCTAGAAGAGATGGCAAGGGAGGCCGTAGCATTGCCTGGGGTTCTTTTTCTTCTCGTCCTTTGACCAGCTTCACACTCTCAATGCTGTGCCATTTAGGTCATTTTCGGTACTTTTCTGCGTATCTTGTGATATTCTAAAGCTCTGCCATCCAACGTGGCGGTCACTGGCCACACGCGCCTGCTGAGTACTTGGAACATGGCTGATCTGAATGGAGACACGCTGTGTGTGGAAGATGCATGTCAGATTTCAAGGACAATATAAAGAAGTATAAATTGTCTCATGAATAATTGTGTGTTGATTATGTGTTGAAGTAACAATATGGTTTTATTGGGTTAAATACAATGTATTATTAACATTAGCTTCACTTGCTTCTTTTTGCTTTTTCATGTGGAGTCTAGAAAATTTGGAAGTGTGGATCTAGGTGGCGTTTGTGACTCCCCTGATGTTTCTATCGCTGAGACTGTTCTAAAGCCCCCTCCACCCACCACAGCCGGACAGGGAGCCGCCCCCTGGCCCTGACCTCCCTGCTCTTTCCCTCTCTCTTCTTCAAGTGACAGCTCAGGACAGGGCAGGGCCAGCTTCGGGCTCTCTTTCCTTCCCTCTTTCCTTCCTATATCGCCCCTTCCTCCCCTGAGGTTAGCATGGCCAGAGGCTTTTCTGGGTGAAAGAATTATCTTCCCTAAATTTATGGAAAATACTGTGATTTAAGTTTTTAAGCTTGGGCCTTTTTATGTCAAAAGGATGCAGAAAATTACTTTTCCCTTTCCTTCCCACAAAGCCTGGCTTTAAAGGTTTATTGTCTATGACAGTCAAAGCTTTGCGGGGCTTCAGGTCTTCCAGCTAGTATCTGCCCTACCTCTGAAACACCCAAATCCTATCCTTTGCTTTTCTTTGTGGGTAGTCCTCCACCATATACATATACATATACATATACATATACATATACATATACATATACATATACATATACATATCTGATATCCTACAGTATTGCAAGAAAAATACTGTCCTGATTACATAGGTATTACTCCATTTTTCACCTACTGAGATTTTTGTAATAATCTGTGTTTTTCAGGTGTAGTATGACTGGAGGATGGACGCAGGACTCACCGGCAAGAAACAGATGTAAGTGAATATCACAGTTGTCAACAGAAAACTTTCAGATTACACCTGTGAACCCATCTCTTACCCCACCCACAATAGGAATTCTGATTTTTCACCATCCCTACCTCCCACAACCTCTCCCATCTACAGAATTGCCAGTGCAAATAGCACTCCAAAGATCCCGACCTAGAAGTGGTTAATCTTCACCTGACTGGAACAGCTCCGTACGCTGTCTCAGGCCCTGGTGTGTGTGTGCTGAGGGTGCAGCGCTTTGCGTTGCGTCCATAAGCATTCTCCTCGAAACACAGGCACCCTGGACGATCTCTGTGCTTCGGGTCGGCTCTTACCTGCTCAGAGGTTTGCATCCTTAGCTTCTGTCAGTGGAAATGGAAATTTGAGCGGCAGTGAAGAGGGGCCCAGAGGAAAGGGAGCTGTCTAGGAAACGCGGATATGAGTGGAACATTCTAGTCCTGGTTCTGGGCAGACTGAGGGCGGCACCAGGGACCCAGCTTTCTGAGCAGAGGAGCATGAGGGGGAAGACAGGGCTGGAGACAAGTGACCCTGAGCCACGTTCCTTCGCAGGCCTGGTGTCTGGTCCTGGCTGCCAGTTTACCCGTGAATGAGGAGCCAGTCCCCTGTCTTTTTGTCAAGTAAATACATACAAAGTGATCTGAACAGAATGTAGATTGGAAGTTTAAAAGGGCTGCAAGGAGGGTGGCAGGAAAGGGGAGTTACTGTGTAATGGAGATGGAGTTTTTGGGATGATGAGAAAGTTCTGGAAATGGAGAGTGGTGGTGGTCACACAACACTGTGAATGGAGTGAATGCTGCTGTCCTGTCCACTTAAGATGGTATGCTTCGTGTTATATATATTTTACCACAATAAACATATATTTATATATGAGTATATTTCATATAAACATGAAATAAGTTCTATGAAAAGAAAAGTTTAAAAAAAGTGGTTGAGATTCATGGATGGCAGGTGCTAAGTGAGCAAAAAACTTGGCAGCTGCTCATATGAAGGAATGGAAATTGCAAAGGGGGAAGATCACAGGAGGAAATGATGCAGCACATTCTTACAACAAGTGATACAGGAGATGCTAGAGAGTGGGTGACCCCTGCTGGTACCCTTGGGAGAGTCTAAGCTGAAATGACTAGAGGACCCCCCCCCCCATCAGAAATATTTAAGTCCAGTAATTTGCATTGATTGAATATGGCCTGAGAAAAATGCGTACACTTTGGCAAGAGGTGATTCCTGTAACTCTAGTATATGAACCTTATTTGAAAAAGAACACATTGAAACTGTATAATAATGTCAATACCAGCTGTCTCTGCAACAGGAGTAGTCTTGTAACACAACCTGGTTGGTTTCAAGCATAGGAAGCAAGGAAGCCACGAGTGCCTTTGGTGTTTGGCCCAGATCTCATAGGCAACACAGTGTTGGCACTTACAGCACCTGTCACATGTTGGAGCATGAATGATTAAATATGGTTTGACAATAATTCAGAAGGTGGTGCTTCTATATGATTGTTAAATCATTAGATGTCTATCCCCAAAGTATGACTGGCAATGCATGTATCCAGTGTGGCTCGATCAGTGGGAAAAAAAAGATAAGGACAATGCAATGTGAACATACAAAATAAGGAGAAATCGTAAGTTTACCTGGCAAAAAAAAATATTGACTGAGATGATTAAAACATATGGCAGAGAAATGGTATCCTTTTACTAGAATAGAGTGTTTATTATGACAGCTCCTATTCCAGCCAATAACTCCGCACAGCTTTAGGAGATGTGTCTCGGAGGAAAGTGAGAAGTTTTCCCTCTGTGGCTTTATCATGGAGTCAGCGCTACTCAGCCAGAGGCTGTCTTGGGCTCATAAATACCAAACACTGGCAGGAACAACATTGTCTCCCTAAATGAGCTTTAGAAGGTTGTCAAGGGCAGGATTGCTTGACAGAAAAATTCCATACTACAAGTGCCAACATGCCGAAGTACCTAAGGATGCCAGCGATCAAATATGTTGATATAGAAGTGACAGCGCTGGCCAGGGGGTTCAGAGACTCTTTCAGACATGGTGATCTCAGACAGGGCGTATTCAAAGACTGACGCCATGAATTCATCTGGCCCAAATGGGGGCCACGTTCACAGCTTTCCCCCTTTCAGTGGTACAGTCCTGAAGGTGCCAGAAGGGAATCCTGACTTTCTGCCATCCTGCCCAAGTGGTCCTGGAGTTACCGGATGGGGGCTGGGAAAGCCTTATTTGTGTAACTTCCTGGTGTTTGTCATTAGCATCTTTCCTTCCTCCTCTGCCACTTCCTCCTCCTCCTCACCAGCATCGTCATATAAGGGAGGGATCTCAGCTTGAGTTCAGGCTGTTCCTACTCCTCCTGCTTTACTGCTTCCTAACTCCCTTTCCTCCATCCAGGGCATCTGGCCTCACCAAGTGATGCCAACAGTGGTAGCAATCTGGCTCCTCCTGTTTCTGTTACTCTTACCCCCTAATATTATTCCCACTTAGGTTTCATATCTCCTAGAACACTCTTGGGATAGAAAGACAAAAGCTAAATTTGGAAAGGTTGACCCCACGAAATCCGGTTATGCAATTCTCACTAGTGTCATGTTCATGGTTAAACCAGTATCTACCCATAGTGACACAAATCATGTTTTGCTGTAACAGCACATTTAAGGCATGCGTGTTAGGCTAACTCACTGCACCATCTCTTCTAATGGAGTGTAGAGCTCTTTGGAAAAGGCCTGTTTTATTCTTTTCTTTGTTTAGTTGAGTAGCTATTTCTAGCTTCATCAGCCATCCTCCTGATCATTGCCTCCTCTGTCAGCAAAGGGCAAGAATCCAGCATTCTCTTGTTGGATTCTTGAATAGCTTTCAACCCCTCCTTCTCTGTCACTATCCAAAATGTTAAACTCGTAAAACACAGGTCTTCTGATTCACAGCTGGTTGTGCTTAACCCGTCCTAGAAGCCTGTGCTTTGTGCTTTTAAATTATTTAGACCTGCCAGAGAAGTCTGAATCTGTTTCATCTTCACCTTGTCTTTTATAATATATTTTTTTTATCTTACAGTGTTCCCATTAGTCCTCTTGGGCATGCTTATGGGCTAATATAGCCCTCGAAATCACCTTCTGGCATTGAAAATTCTGCCTTGGGGCTTCTAAAGCACTGGAAAGTCTGCAGGGACCCCTCTCCTCCAGGCCAGTTGAGTCGATTCCCTGGATCTTTAGAGGAATAAGAAACACACCCTGACAGTAATTCCCTCCCTCAGCACACGGGTGCTGTATGCCAGCAGTTCGGTGTTGCATGTGGCTTTTAGTTTGTATGATTTAAAACATACACATTCATACTATTAGAATGTCCTTTTTCACTGTAGGTGCAAAGGTGATATGTTGCATTAAAAGCAACCTGTGTTACAGCAGTGAATCAGATGAACAGATACAGTTCAGCACGACACTGTTTGGACAGAGGCATGACAGTGCAGTGCCACTGGGCTGCCATGGGTGCCCCCTGCCCTTTAGTCATGTGACCTCAGGCCTTGCTGGATGATACAAAAACTTCAAGCTGAATCTCAGATTCCTCCTATTCTTAGCATACCCTCTTAAGATATTTTTCTCTGAGAAAGCAGACATTTTCTGAGTTTTCTGTCACATTTGTTTGTGCATGTGTGTGACTTCTGATTTGGCCAGAGACAGAAATTTCTGATCTTCTGGAAACAAACCATTTTTCAGGAGGAATGCACACATCTGTGTCTTTCTCAAAACTTTGAAGAAAGGTACTTCCCAAGTACATCATGTGGCTGGAGTCCCTCCTGCCTTCCCCACTGCTGGCGCCACACGTGGGCCCCTGGGGCTGCTCTGGCTGTGCCGGCAGGGACTCACATTCCCGTCCCTGCAGGGCTAGGCTCCCTCCAACAGGGTTACCTACCTGCCGACATCAGAAGACTGGCCTTCTCGCTTGTGTGCATGAGTGACTCTGCACAGACCTCTGCTAGAACTTTCTACAATATATCAGAACAAACCAGAGTAAGTCAACTGGGAATTATGTATCAAAGTGGCTAGTAAGCATTTGAGAAGGTGTCTTCTTATACTGCTTAGTGGGAAAGAAAGGTTACAAAACAACACACAGTGTATTATTTCATTTTTAGTTAAAAATATGCACAAGATGAAAGAAAGACTTGAAGTAAACACAACCAAATGTTAATACCAGCCCTGGCTGGTGTCGTTACAATGCTATGAAAATTGTCACTAGTTGCTTTTTTATCCTTCCAGTGCTTTGTTATGAAGGTAAATGCAAATATGATATATACATTGCTGTCAATCCCCTTTCTTACACAAAGGATTGCTTATTATATTTTCACTCAATTATTTTTTGTAAATACAAGCAAGCTCTAAACCTCAGGGGCTTTCAAAGCACACTTTTCTTTCTCAGCCACTCGATCTATGGGCTGCTCTGCTCCCACCGCAGCCCTGCTCCAGGCTGTAGGTAGGCGTCCTAGGTCAGCTTTTTCTGGGACCCAGGTCAGGGAGCAGCTGTTAGCGGGGACATACCCATCCTATGGCGGAGGGCAGGAGCTGGAGAACCAGTGGAAATTCACAATGCCTCAGGAAACTCAGACATGACGCGCCTCCATCACTCTGCTGGCTGCAGCCTGTCATGTGGCCAAGCCCAGCATGAGGGATGTACTTTCTTATTGGAGAGCCGTGCTCTGCACCGTGTGTTTTTCACTTAACAAAATGGCCTTGGAGAGCTCCTCACTTCTTAAATATCTACATGGTACTACTTCTTGTGGCACATCTGTAAGATAAACTCTTAGAAACAGAATGGCTGGGTCAGTGGATAAATGTATTTGTGATTTCAGAAGATGGCACTACATTGTACTCCATAGGAGCTGAAGCACTGAGTACTCCTAGCAGCGTTGTAGGAGGGTCTGTCTGTCTTCCCAGCCATGACAAGAGAGCGTGCCAAACTTGGAGGTTTTTACCAATTTAAAGTTAAAATAGAAGATATCTTAGTTTTGTTTTGATTGAATTTCTCTTATTTTGAGTGAGATCAAGAATCATTTCCCGTGTTTGAGGGCCATTTGTATTTCTTTTTCTAAGAATTGTCTGTTCTGATCCTTTGCCTGTTTTTCTGTTGGATTGATAGTCATTTGCCTGTGATATGAGTTGCAACTGTTTTTTTACCCCCCCAGCTTGTCACTTGTCCTCTGACTTTGTGTAGGACTGTGTGTGGGTGGGTGGGTGGGTGGGTATTGTGTTTTTATCATGATCAGAAAGCCTCTACCCTCCCCTGACTCTAGTGTCTGAGGACAGTTTTGATTGTCACCACTGGGAAGGAAGGGCTTCCAGGTACCTGAGTGGCAGAGGCAGAGATGCTGCTTGCTACACATCCTACCACATACAGGAAAGAACCCCACTGTAAGGGATTATCCAGCCTGAAATGCTAATAGTGCTAAGGTTGGGAAACCTTGTTTTTAAGGAATCAGCTCATATTTTTCTGGTAATAATGTAGAACATGTCATGTTTTGCATCTGAATCTTTGCTCTGTTCAGAATTTATCCTTGTCAGCAGTATAAAGTATGTGTTTAGGTTTGTGTTTTCTCAGATTCATTCCCATCAATTATGACTCCATGTTATCTATTGCTATGTAACAAAATGTCCATAATGTATCAAGTTGAAACACAAACATTTATTGTGTCATGTAGTTTCTGAGTGTCAGGAATAGGACAGTGACTTTTCTGGGTGGCTCCGGCTCTGGGTTGCTCATAAAATTATAGTTAAGCTATTGGCTAGGAATGCTGTCATTTGGAGGTTCAAAGATCTGCCTTCAAGATTGTTCCCTTGGTTGTTGGCAGCTGTAGTTGCTGGCTGCTGGCCCCTGTTCCTCACTGTGTGGTCCTCTCCTTGGGACACCTGAGTATTCTCATGATATGGCATCTGTCTTCCCCAGAATGAGTGATCCAAGACAGAAGGAAAACACCCAGTACAAATGTTGGAGGGTTTTTTTTTTTTTTTAATAAGATAGTCTTACATGTGACATGTGATCTTCTATTCATTAGGAGGGTCTAAGTCCAACCATTACTCAAAGGCGGGAGAGTTAAGCTTCATCTTTTGAAAAGAGGAGTAACAAAGACATTTGTAGACATATTTTAAAAACTACCATCCTCTGCTTATTTAGTATGCCTCCTTTATCATATACTTAATTCCCAGGGGGATTGGGCTAATTTCTAGAATTAACATGTATTGCTGCTGACAAATTTTTACAAGGTAATTTAAAATACCATGCCTCCATCCATGATTTGTGTTAAGGGACGTGTTCATTTTCACAAACTGTTTTATGTACTGTTAGTCTGGAGGATCAATTGATACTATGGAAATTGAAAGTGCTTTGCACACTACCATGAAGTTTTATTATTACTAGTTTTGTGTGAAGATACAGCCAAAAAATTCTGTATTATATTTCCTATTTGATTTGCTGAAATTGGTCCTTGGATCCAAGTTGGAATGTAAGTTGTGGGCCAGTTGTGGAATTTTCCATCATAACATTTCCTGTTGATACAAACTGAACTGAAACCCAACCCAGGAAACAAACATAAAATATGTCAACTAGTTGATATTCACTGAGTCTTATCTGCCACTTCTAAGGGTGTTGGTTTATCTTTTATGTTGCTTTTTGGGCAATCACAGTTATTCCAAGTGTGTATAAATATGTGTGGCTGTGTTTGGATATGAAAAGAGGTCTGTGTGACCCTCACGTGATAAAACACCAGTAGAATTTGCTAAAGCTCTGTTGTGTGTTATGAGATGTGGTGTACTGAGCCACACTGTCCAACTCTCTCCTCCAAAATTCTGCCTGTAGACTCCTTCCTTTGTTCTTGCAGAACTTTTTTTTTTTTTTAAATTGAAGGGTTTTTTTAGATAGAAGTAATCCTAAGGCTGCTAAGACTTCACTCCTACTGATAATTTAAGCCTAGTTGAGGGGGAGGAAAATGACAAAAGAAAAGATAAGAACTTAGAGATGGGCATGGGACCAGGAAAGGAGGAAACAGATTGAGATGTAAAGACGGCCTTTTTCTGTAGCTGACGTTCATTGCAATTATTAGTGTGTTTGGACCTTTAAAACATGAAATCTCCAATTGGCAGTCCATGTGCTGGATCCAACACACAGACATGCTTTGTCTGACCAAAAGTATGTTTAAAAATGTGGAGATTGCCTTAAAAATTGCTGGCTTTCCTTGAAAGAACTTGACTACCTCAATATCCTGGGCCTGCGTGGTAGCATTCAGCCAGAGCTGGGGAGGGCCTGTGACTTTAGTTGCGGTGACAACTCTCTTCACCACATTCACCACCCATCCTTTATGTCTCCCCACTGCCAAGGTCACATAGTTGTTACCATTTGCCATCTTACTTGCACTGTTGTTATTCATGTAGTGGGAAAATAATTTTTTGTGTACTTAAGAGTCTAATGAAAGTGGGACAGAAAAGACAGATTTAAAGGACCACATATTTTAAGAAAATGACTCGCAGCTTCGGAGTGGGCGTCTACCCTGTGGGCATTTGAAGGTACTGTCCTGGGATTTGACAGTGCTACAATCTGCAGCATCCTTAGAGCCCTCTGACAGCCTGCATGCCTGTGTGTTCCTACTTTGATGTCCCAGGGTGCTGAATATTGGAGCAGCTTCTTCAGCATCCCATAGCACGTAAATCCTTTCCTTACAATGCTTATCATGTTGCACCTTGCTGCTATCAGAAAGACATGTGCACGAGGTTGGGTTTCAATGGCTGTGACAATTTGTACCGAATGAACCACATTCTCCATCACATTCTCCTGTGGTTCTTGCAACTGACTTATCAAAGGAGACCTCCTCTGGATTGCGGAGAGGTTTTCCAGGTGCTGTTTATGGGCTTCCTAGACCCATCCTTTTTATTTAAGGATGCTTTGGATGACAGGAGTCAAGGGATTGTTTTTGTAGGAACTTCTTCAGCAGAGCATGTCCAGAAAGGCACTTGCAGCAACCCCACCCCCCACTCTGACCCTGGAGAGGACTCAGAAGAGCGGTTGCCCTCACTCTACTCCTGCTCAGCTGCCAGGGAGGGAGACAATCTTGCTTCCATCAGAGAGTGACTAATTCCTTCCCAAAGGACAGTGAAGATGTGTCCCAGGTGCCTCATGTGAAGAAGGAGGCTCACTTCTTCAGCCTTCTCTACCCTCCTGCCCAGAACTTGACCCACCATTCCCCTGGGTTTGGGCAGGTCAGGATCTCCATGTAGGCTCAAGTTCTCAACCAAAGCACAGTGTGCTGTTTACGTGGCCACATGTGGCTGCTCTACCCTGAGTAGAAGACAGAGATCAGAACAACAGTGACTGAAAAAAAAAATCTTCAGTGAGCACAGTGAAATTATTCCTAAAGGTTATTTGAACCACACATGACAGAGATGCTGGAGGCAGTTTCACTGTGAACACACAGATGTGTTTTGTCTGTCTGTTTTCTTTTTTTCATCCTCTGCATCATCCAGGATTCAGTTACATGTTAGAGAAACTCAATAACATCAGCTTAAGCAAATAGGAATTTTCCCTTTAGCAAGAAGTCAGTCGTCAATACCCCGTGTCCTATCTTTTTGCTTCCCTAGCTTAGGATGCTGCTTTCAGTCCTCATGTTTATTGCCTCATGGTCACAAGAAGGCTGCTACATCTTTAGCCTTATCTCTGCATTCCAGATGGGAAGGAAAAACAAGAAGGAGGATAAAAGGGGTGGTGCCTGTATTGATAAAGAAAAAACTCTCCCGGAAATCCCTAACAGAAGTTTTCTTGCATGTCCTGGGCCAGAACCATGTCAGCATGGCCATCTCTAGTAAGAAGGAAATCTGGTAGAGTATTTTAACTGAGTGCATTTCTGCCCTCCTCCTTTCTTCTGCCACCCACCTGTGTTATGTGAATAAATAAGGAATAAGGGGATAATGGACATGCAACTAGCATTGTCTGCCAATTCTTATTAATTTCAGAACAAATATATTTTGGAAAAATTATTTTCCCTCACTCTTAATTTCCTACTACCTAATACCTCCTTTGAAAGAGGACAGTCAGTGCTCTGTGCAGGTATTTGAAAAGAGGATTTGGGGTACTTAGGAGCATGTGGTAGGTCTAAGAGCTAAATCTGAAACACTTGGAGATCTGGGCATTCTCTGAGCTTCGTGGCAGTGTCTGTGCAGATGGAAGTGGAGTGAAGCTGTGTAAATGTTATTGTCTCTCACGCATGTTTCCTGGCCTAGGAACAATTTTGATTTTCTCTGTGCTAATGGTCCATCTCTGATTCTTCCAGACATTTCCCTCACCTTCTCTGCAGATCAGTCAAAGGCTGAGTTGTTTTTCCTTTTTTTTATTATTAGTATTGGACTTTGGGACTATCACCTGCTGCAGTGTGCAAACACAAGCAAAGCAAATACATGACAACTTGAATAAATTCATTTAAAGTAAACTACACTCTTATAATTACTTTCTTGGCTATTCAGCGTAGTTTCTTCTCCTCCAGCAGCATGGACCGTCATGACTGTTATTAGTGCTCATAACATTAATATTAACAATAATGGCATCTGTTGACCTTCAATATGTCATAGCTCTGTCAAGAAAATAGCTGGGACCCTGATGATGGGCTTCTACTCAAAAATAAATGCACAGAGAGGGGGCTTCAGCATCCTAGAGAGGAAATAGTAATTTCTTTGTAGAAATTCCAGGTACTGGTCACAGGCAGACAATGAAATGAAGCTCTTCTGGAACTTCCTTTGGGCTCTTAGACATTTTCCTAAGGGTCAGGTATATTCAGTTCAATCAGATATTTAGTCAACCCTCTTGGGTGTCAGCCCCCAACTGAATATGAAGCCATCAATACAATGAGATTACTAGATGTTTTGGCAAAGCCAGAAAATGAATGAGAGATACACTATAAGAAGGTGGGTGCTTGAGACGGCAGAGAGAGGGGACTCGGGTTAACTGTGTACAAGTCTCACCATGTATTGCTGAGGTTTGGAATTGTAGTTCATTATGCTGTGAGGGTATCTTCATTCACAATGGGAAGACTGGGCGCCCTTTTACAGTAGGGGTTGAAATTCACCTTTGAATTCTGACGCCAGCACAGAATAGGAAGTGTACACCAAAAGTTTTTGAATAAATAGATGAGTGAAAAGAGAAGTAAACTTTTGAATTGTATTTGACTTAGCTAGTGGTGTGGCTAACATAATCAGATCTGTACGGGACGGTAGGAGAAATGAAGATGTAGGATTAGCTGTCTTCTCAATAAAGAATAGGCTTCGTTACAGGAGGTGAAGGAGAAGCACTGTAAGTCATCCTCCATGGCTTTGGGCAAATTACTTAACATTTCTGAACCACAGACAGTACATACCTCATGGAGCTCTTATGAAGATAAAATAAAATGATATATTTAAAGCATTTAGCACAATACCTGGCACTCTGTAACTTGTTACTCAATCTCAGATATTACCAGTTTGTTTTGACTCCTCTGGGGACTCTCGAAGAAATTCTGGACCAAGGATCAAGTTGAGGAGTGTTGTGATGTCAGTAAGTCTTACGATTTGTAGGGGCTGCTCTTTCTCAAGGATGGTTCCACCCTCTGGTCATGGACCTGCTTCCAGAGAGCAGCACATAGAGGGAAACTTCAACCCTGAAGCGAAGCTGAACTAGGTAGCTCTGACCGCAGCTCTTGTAGGATGGAGATCTGTGATGAGAAGTTACAGTGACACCAGACAGTTTGGAGAATTTTCTAGGGCAGAAAAATCTTTTATAAAGAAGAGGCCCGGTGAGAGGAAAAGGGAGGTCTGAGGAAATTATCTCTGGCGATGAGATTTGGATTCATTCTGGGGAGAAATGGGAACCTTTTCCTGTTGAGATGAAGGTGTGTTCAGGAAAGGCTGTGGCTTCCTGGGTGAAAAGGAAAGGGCTCCAATTTGAAGATTTGTGGGGAGATATTAGAAAAAAGCTGAATGCAGTTCAAACCACAGGGGTATCTGTGAGTGAATGAAGGACTTTGAGTTTGGGCAAGGAGTTTGATCATCCTTCCAGACAACCTAGCAAAGGCAGGGTTCATCATCATCAAAGCCATCCGAGGCCCTCATCAAAACAGCCATTGGCTCCCTGACCAGCCATTTTACCCCTTCAGCATCTCAGCCCCCAGGTGCTCAGTTCAGTTTCCACTGTCTCTGGAAAGCATGCTTTCCATTCCATTCATATCAGGATTCTGGTCTCCGCTTCCAATTCATTCTTCCCACAGCAGCCAGAGTATTTTTCTTAAGCAAAGCCTGACGGTCTGTTCCTTGTTAAAATGCCAATCCTTGGCTTTCCAACACTTTCAGGAAAGAGTTTTCACTGGCCACTAACACCCCATCCCAGCAACACGGAAATATTTACATATTCCTTCTCTTCTCCCCACCTTTCCCAAATACACACCTACACAGGTTTCCTCCCTTCTTCTTGTACCTGGTCAGTTTCACTCACCTTTCAGTAATTCCTCCAGCAGTCTTTCCCACCCCTTTCCCCTCATCCACAAACTAGTTCAGACACTCCTCCTCTGCTTACTTCGGCCCCTGTTCCCCTTCTCCTATCACCAATCTTTCTAGGTCTCATTATCTTTTTACCTGCCCTGATCACTCATGAGTTTGTGGGTACCTCGAGGGGCTGATTTAATGTATACAGACAGCATCTGGTCCTTGGTAAATGGTGGAAAAAGTTTTTTTCTGGAATAAAAAGACAAATGGATGGATGCCTCATGATTTTAACCAGAGCACATACTGATCAATCAGCCTTCTGTTTAAGATGGCTTTCTGTGAAGTCCAAGGTATTTCTTGGGTCTGACCTTCACAGCTTCAGAGCTTGTTGGTTTCTTTTTCTAATTATTTATGGCAGCAGAGCTTTTCAGTCCTTCTAGATGTGATTTCTTTAATTTATCCTTACTTCCATCCTTAGGCTATTTACTGGGTAGCCAAAAGGGCAAAGGGAAATTTTTTATGCAGGTCATGTCTTCACCTGAATAAGAATTCTTGTTGGCAATGAAGTCAGCCTCTTTCTGAAGAGATTAAAAGCCTTACATCTGGAGAGTCATTTAATAAGATGTGAACATTCAGATGTTGTCTTGCTGACTTTTAAAGGTAATTAAAGTTGTAAGTCAGCTAACAGTGAAGGGTCTTCATTGATGGGAATGGTTGTTGTTCGGAAACACTGTGGAAATGGACTAGTTAGAGGAGACACTGTCCCCAAATCTCCAAGCCAGTAGTACCTCTGACATAACCAAGCAGCAAGCTCATAAATCAAACTTATCTCACACAGTCATCATGCTCAGTGAAGTTCTGAAGGTTAAACATTTCAGTTCTTAATTTGGTTTTATTATTTTGAATCAGATTATGTATAGATTTTGGTTCAAGGAGTAGGTATACCACTAAATCAACAGAGCATTTTCAACTTATGAGATAAAAATTTAAAATATTCAGTGTATAAAAATAGTTAGAGGAGTTATTTATATTTATCATTGTTTTTGGTAAACTAACAAGCAGAAACTATAGGATTTCAAAATTTATTGGTCTTAAGAGCTAGTGATTAAAGACTTTCTTTATTATGATCTTTAGGAGAATGTATGTTACACGGCTGTCCCCATTCACAGCTCAAGTAGTAAATCATAATCATTGACAAAGTGTTTCTAAATTGCAATATACCTTTTTTTGGGAAAAAGTAATGGTGACTTCCCCCACTCCCTTTCCTGTCCATTCCCCTCATGATCTCCTTTCTCTAAGTCTCTGTCTAGAACGATATCCTAAAATGGAGAAGTGAAGCAAACGTTCTGCGGTAACTGAGCAATTTTTTCCTGTTAGTTGGTCCAATTTATTTTCACTAGAGTTTTCCTGACATTCCCCCTCCATTGTGGACTTCTCGCTGTTGATATTAGCAAAAGCTGAGCTATTGAAAGGAACTTAACATATCTGGCTGCCACTTTCTGGGAATGTAAAAATCTACCATGCCTTTTCAAGTATTCTGCTTTGGGTATTATTCATTTACTTTTTAATTATTAGCATTTATATCCTTTTTTCCCCCTATCTTTACACATTCCTTAAACGTTCAAAGGAAATATTCCCTCACTGCCAATCTGAAGAGCTGCTTTTTGAAGACAGAGGAGCGTGGGGAGTCACAGCATATGCTGAATTGAGCCAATCTAAATAGTTGGCAGTTGGCTGCTGTCGGAAGTAATTTTGAATCATAGTATATTTGCTTTCCAGAAACAAGTGAAACACATGTTAGTAGCTCTTCTCCAAACAATGCTCATTGGAGTCTCAATTTAACACTATGTCATTTTTTTCATTTATCTTTAAGTATTTCTTTACAGTAAACCTTGAGACCTTTGTGATGCAGCGTAATTGGAGAAAAGATTCTGTACAAAGTGGGAGCACATGGACTAGATGCTGAATGCTTTGGAGAATTCCCACGAATCCATCACTGCAGATCATGTTAACTCCCAGTGAACTTGTGTCTTCAAAACGCAAATCTTTGTTTTACCAGCAACCAACTAGAAAGCTCTTGTGGCTCTCTTGTTGATTTTGAATTTGTTAAATTATCATAGTTCCCCAGCATTTTTTTCTTTTTAAATTACGTATCAGAATAAAAGAGATACACACTTTTACAGATCCTTATGTACCTTAGAGTGTCACAGGATGGGTTGAAATACCTAAATCTTCATTGCTACAATCCCTTTTTCTCTTAGTAATTTTTCTTTAGGCTTCAGTACTTAGCTTTCTTATAATCATGTTGGGACCCAATCTTATTTTAGTGCCTAAATTAACATTTCAGTTTATCTGGTTGAAGAATAATATTAAGCACTGGGAGGTTTTATTAGAAATGGATAGAAGTACAAGTGGGTCTTTCCAAGCTAATTTTGCTTTACATTAGGCTCATAGTCTCAGGAAATTGATCATGGATGTCCATTTCAGTTAGAGTTGGGGTTGTTTTAGGGTGACCAAACACTGCAACCTTCTAATAACTAACATACCAGTAAGAGTTGATCACCCCAGGGGTTTTTCTGAAAGACCATTCAACCACCAAAAGACTGGCTCTTAGATCTTCACCTTAATGAGTGTGTGTTAAATACAGGTTTTTACTGTTGTGAAGGATATCAAGTCTATTGTTCTAAGGTAAAATGTATTTATTTAAAAAATACAATATGTGTCAGTAAAAATGGGCCTAGCAGATTTGAGAAGAACAGCGTAATTCCTTTCCTGGTGATATGTGACAATCACTAACATTTCTCCTGATATCTTTATGTGTTGATGAATTAGCCAATTTGCACTGGTAAGCCATGTCTGATCCAGTCATTTCAGTCACCTTAATAATCAATGCAGATCACTGCATCATCGATTCAGCAGTAGAGATGGGAATTAATCATAAAGACAGTTCCTAGACTGTGGTCAGATGTAGTGCCCACAGATAGATGTGGTCTTATGCCAAGGATTCTTTTGCACAGGACTGTTGCTCAGGTTCCTTCCATTGTTGGTGTAGCTGCATTCCTGCTCCCAGTCATAAAACATCATAAGCAATATTGTGTTTATGACATCACACTTAGATGACAACTGATTTGAACTTTAGGATAGATAATTCAGATTAAAAAAAAACACCCAAAACAATAGGTTCAAAATTAAATCTTTAAAATGACTTAACAAGTTTTTTCCCTATCCTGATTTGTTAACATAGTTGAGAGTAAACATTTGCTAGGCATGCATACACACTTGTGCACAAGTACTTGATCCATTTGATCACTTCCAGTTCCATGTATTTTTGACAAACCGTAGATTTTAAATATGAGATTCGTGATTTTCTACAGATATTTTTTCTCATGTTTGTAGACTTCCTGATATTAATAGTTATCGTATAGCCCTTCCTGTAATACCTGTTCAATACTGATTCCAGTGAAATGAAAAACATTTATTTTCATCTATGAAAAGTTATCAAATGTCTTTCTTGACCTGCTGATAATTCTTGCCTGAATCTTTGCATGGCAATATATACTCTGTCAGGTGACCTTCATGCCCACTGGCACGATAGTCATTTAAAGCAACTGGATTGTAGAGGGGAGGATATATAGCTCAGTGATAGAATGTGTGCTTAGCATGCACGAGGTCCTGGGTTCAGTCCCGAGTACCTTCATTAAAATAAGTAAACAAATAAAAACCTAATTACCTACCCTGCAAAAAATTTTTTAAAAAAAATAAAAGCAACTGGATTGTGCTCCCTGTAAAATTTGAGCCTGGGCAGAGGGTTATGAAGTCTGAAGACATCAATGGCTACAATGATGTGCGACTTAAAAATACTCATTCCTCAATGAACTTGAAGTAAATGACTAAATTAAGTGAAACTGAGTCTCTTTGAGAAGTTTCTTAATGTGAGTAAACTACTGTGAGAAGAAAGTACTTTATGGAAAAACTGCTATCACAGGATGTTTTTCAAAGTTTTAAGCTCAAGAAGGTGGAATTCCCCGGGAGAAAGCTGAAACCTGTGCTCAAGTTGACCGAGCCTGAAGCTGTGTTTTTCCGAGGTCCCCTCACCTAACCTGAATGTAACAGCGGGGCGTGCACTGACTTACCAGGGTGATGTCTAGTAGATTGTATTCTGTGGAATACATACTTTGCCATCTTCTAGAAAAGACCCTTTGACTCTAACAAAACTTTATGGACTGTTCAGTCCATACTAGCCCTGGCAGGACAATATCCAGGGGACGTTTTTCCTAGAAGGCTCTCAGCTGCCTTTCCTGATCTTGCTTTGTGTACCTTCTTCTTCTGGGTCCGTATATTAAAGGACTTTTCTTTAGGCCTTGAGAGATAGTAGTTTCTGGTAACAGCTAATGAACCTAGTATGTATTATGTTTTCTCAGTGCGGGCTTAGGTGTTGTCATTTTCCTGTTTTTCTCTCACACTATCGCAGAAACAGTGAGAGTGATCTGAAGGGCAAGAATACATTTAATGGTCACAAGCCCTGCACCTGAGGAAGTTGGGTGGTTAAGGGCAAAAATCTGAAGGTATTAAGCTTGAGAGCTGTAGCCTCAGGAAGATACCTTTACCTGACTCTTAATTCCCTTTACCAAGGGTTGTCCTGTCATTTGCCTTCTGGTACAATCAACCACTAACTCACTAAGTAACAAACTCAAGAAGGAAGACAAATATTCAAGCCTCATGGGCTGTTTGAAATGCAGCTAAAGGCAATTTTTTTTTCCAAAAAATGTTTACGTTTTTTTAAACTCTATGTGCTAAATCACCAGTTGTTTCTTTGAAATGAACATTTCAATTGGTGAAAGGAACTAAGGCCACTTTTAGACATGCCCCTTGGTCTGAACCTTTCTTCACCGATTTGATGGAGTCACATCTCTTAAAATGCAGGGTCTTCCATGAGCTAAACAACAGGCCAGGAGTCTGTCATTCACTCTCTGCTGAGCTTGCTCGTCTCACCATTTCAGGACCAACACAACATGGTCTTCCTATTCTGGAGATTTACGTGTTTTTCTATCTCCTCCTCATCTTGCCTGCTAAATAAGTCTTCTGTGGCTCAAGTTTCACTACATTCAGAGAACTTTATTCCTTCCTGTGTTTTGGGATTCTCCATTGTGAGCCGAATGCAACAGAATCTTCTTTGTGGGGATCATTCAGGACCTGGATTAAAGGTAACTCAGTCTCTCACAAGGGGATTGCCGTTGCTTCCACTGAGGTGTCCTGAATTGCTAATCAATTCAGGGGGACAGTTTATGTTATTTCTTGGTTTGGGGTTTCCCGAACTTGCAAGGAAGTATAAATTTGATCCCCAAATCCAAATAAAGGCAGGTCTAAATTGACAGATTTTCAGAAGACTTCAGCCAGGACTCTGGCCCCGTTTCCTTTTGCCAGTGGAAGGATATTTTTTTCTTAGTCCCCAATTTCATTGGCTTTCTAGCCCTTTGAAGGTCCCACTTTACATGGGATCTCAGTGACATCTCCCTGCTCTGTGTGAAGACCTAAGGCATTGTGCTGTTCTTATGAAGCTCTTGGTGATCAGAAATGGCAGGTCCTCAAAAGTAGCCATTGAGTCAGTTTCCGTTTGCCACTCTGATTAGAAATTCTCCTTCATCTTGGGACCCCAGGAGTTTCCTTTAATTTGTTACAAGCTCAGCTCTGCATTAAAAAAAAAAAAAAAGACTATATTTTATGCATTTTTAGGTGTTCTCTATCAGGAAGATTTTTTTGCAATATGTAGCCAGCCATATTGCCAGAAATAGAGGTTCACAGATACTTAGAAAATGTTCAGACTAAAACTACTCAAGTTGATTTCCCCAGCTTTAAAAAGCTACAAGATGCAGACTCCGTCACTACAGATTTTGTGTGTAACAGTTGAGGCTATTTTGAATTATCCTATGTAGCTTGATGTTGGTTTGTATGTATTAGTTGAGTCTCTTTACTTAGATTATCATCTCTTCAAGTTTGTGGCCTGCATCCTCTTTTGCTTCTGTATGTCCTGTTGTGCCTAGGACAGTGTCAAGTACATGATAGTTGGTTAATAAATACTCACTGCTTGATTGAAGCGATCATCACTATCTTCTTTCCCGTGGGTTGAGAGGACCACTGTTGCCGTCACTTTTGCTATCCTTTCTTTTTGGTTTAGCATTTGAATTTTTCTCCTTCCAGTGGAAGGGTTTGAATACTTATGATTCAATGACCCCTCATCCTCCTGAGGACCATCTTTTGCAAGCAAATAGTGTGGATACTAAAGACCCATCTAATCTTTTCACTTCTTTCTCATTATTCCCTGGTATAACCCTGCGTATTTCAGTGTTCTCAATTTTGTTTGTGTTTAGTCAAGTTCAGTTATTTTAACAGCTGTGATCTGAGTTTTTTCAAAAAGGGTATTTGAAGAGAAAGGTAAAGATAGTCATTTGTGGGGAATCGAGAAATGCTTTTTGAATATAACCAGTGCAAAGGCCTTGTTTTATGTGCTAGTTAACCTATGAGTGCTTAGAAATTCTGGAAACGTGTGATGCACACCATCAAATAGGGGATTTCTGAAATTATAGTTATATGCTAATTACTCATTTTAGGCTGTGGGTTTTTGAGGCAGGAAATGATCCTAAACCCTCTGTCTTAGTGAGGGGGAAAAAAAAACTTCGAAGTCGGGGACTGTTAGTCACCAATACAGGAATTGCCACTTTTCTAAACCTGAATAGAAATGAATTCAATAAAAAAAGACATAATGACGGATTTATAAAAGTAACGTTCCTTCACATAATGGGTTTCCTATTCTAATGTTTCTTTACTGTAATCCTTTAAAATTATGCAAAAATTTATTATTTAAGTGATAGTAAAGAATTCATTAAAAGATTAATAGTTCTGGTTTACCAATTCACTTACTAGATCACTTAATTATTTAGTTCATTAATTCTGTAAATGTCAGACTTACCATGAACTCTAGTCATTTGCATAAGTAAGGTTATAGTTCTGCTGGTAATCACAGTCTAACAACTTCAGATAGGAATTTGGCATCATTTATACATTTCAAATGAAATAAAGTCTTTTTTTTTTTCTTCCAAACCAACAAGGGAAATCCAACAGCTTGAGAAATCGTAACAATACAATCTAGCTATTCAGCCTCCAACTTTGTCCATTAAAAGGACCATGATGGGCGGCTGTGATGAAAAAAAATCTCTAAAGAACAGGGCAGAGATAGCTTCTAGATTAAGCAGTATGAGGGACTCTTCTTTTGAAATGCATGCTTTACTTCAAAAAAAAAATCCCTTTCAATGAAAGAGCTGTGAAGTCTTCTAGGGATCCATATTTTATTTTATTTATTAAAAATGGTTACTCACTGGGAAAGCTTCAGGAGAAGCAACATCTCATTATCATGAGGGTCCTAGAGCAAGAGCTGGCAGTTCGTATATGATGAGTGTCATTTACACCGTGCTAATACATTCACATCACTCACAGGTACTGTTTACATTGAATACAAGTGAATCTATACAGTATAAAATTGGCACATTATTAGATTTAACAATGGAATTAGTACAAATAGCCATCAGCTATTATTTAAACCTCACCAAAAGTCACGTGGACAATGCATAGAATAAGATTTTCTTTCTATTTTTCCCCTTTACGCAGTTTAACATTATCTTAGCAAGCCTGAATAGAGATAATCTGCTGTTTATTAAATAAAATGAAGTATTTGGAACCTTTGGACTCTGTAAGGGTGCTTATAATGTATAAGCACTTTCTTGGGGTGAAATTCTTTTCCTAAGTCCCCCTGGGAGAAGTGTAACCACTTACTTTAGGCATAATTCTCAGCAATGCATAGCCCATTGGTTTTTCCCATGACAGCACTATCTGTACTCATGGTTCTAGATTCGTTAACATTTGCTGAGAGGGTGTTGATAAAACAGAGAAAGAGGCAAAGAATTAGGAATGAAGAAATAAGAAAAATCAGGTCCTCTTAGGACATATTTTTACATTACAGGCCAAGGAAAAAATGATCACAATTATTCACAGAGGAGGTTATAAACTTCTATTGTTTCTACAAATCCATGAGAATATATATGTATATGTATATCCATTCTTAGCTTGGCATATATGTTTATGAAGTTAATGTATTCATGAGAAATGACACGAAATGGAAAGCTGCTTTCAGAGTTGTACTTTGCTTTAGAAAGGAGGTAATAACCCAGTTACATCTACATTTGTGTGGGTCATGTGCTGGCAAAAAATACCTGTATTTGAATTTATTGAAGGAGCAATTGAAATTATGTTTCCTAGTAAAAGTCTGTGAGGAGAGCTCCTCATTTGGGTCATCTAGTAATTAATTTGCAAAAAGAAAGGCTCAAGCTGATGTGTTAGGAAGTTATCCACAGAAACAGAACCCCAACTCAAATGATCTTAAACAATGGAAATACATTATTTTGCCTAGTGGTAAGTGAACAAATAGGAAAGGTGTCAAGATTTTTCAAGGCAGAAGTTTCAAAATACCATCGAGTCTTCGAGAGGTTTTCCATCTCTCCTTGTCTCTGACATCTTTACTGTGATGGCTTTACAGTTAGAGACATAAGAGAATTGAAGTAGTTCTGGCAACACATTCAGGCATCCCTTCCTTACCTCCTTTCTAGAAACAGGAGACCCATTATGCAGACTCCACAGTTACCTCCTAGGACATTGGTCACACCCCTTACCACCTCTCTGCTGCCCAAATTCCAATCCTTAATAAAGGCAATGGTACTCCCCTCGATTGGTCTAGAACAATCAGAATTCAACAAGGCTCACCCTTGCCTGAAAAGTCTGGCTTTGCCAGCAAGGAGTGGGCCATTGGCGTTGGGGAGGAACCCTAGTAGTATGTTACACCCGTTATTCCAGAGGACCTAGGGGGAATTCTGGGCTTGCAAGCCAAGGCTCTTGGACATTTGCCATATGACCTTCATCTGGGAAAATGTTATACTTGAAAAGTTGTTATCAGGGGAATAGGGTTCCTTCCACAAAACTTGGGCCATTCCATCTCCAAAGGGCACAATAGCAAGGGAGCTTTTGTAACTGTGCCAGCACGGGGTTGTGGAAGGCATGTTGACCTTGGCAATAAAGGCACCTTAGCTTGAATCGTGATTCCAGTGCTTACCAGTGGGTTTACTGGCCAAAGCAAGAGTCTCTCTGAATGTCAGTCCCCTTATCTGTAAAAAGTAGATAATAGTACCTGCCTGATGGGGTTGTTTTGCAGATTCAGAGAAGGTATAGGAAAGTATTTTGTAAACTGTAAAGCTCAGTACTATGTAATTGAAAGGTATGATTATCTAATGAAGCCGCCCATTTTACCTCTGCATGTCTCACTTCTCCAGCCGTTTAGTCTTGTTTTCCTGCTGGCTCACCAAAGTAGCTTCCTGCTGGCTCATTACCACCTCATGTTTAACATGGCAAAGATCAACACTTTAATTTTTTACCGGAACACGCTCTTCGCTTTTCAACTCCGCAGTCCCTGTGGGGAATGTGACTCTGGTGCCAATCACACAGGCCCGCGTCTGAGCCCGTTTTAGAACCTGCTCTTTCAGTCTCTCCCTCCACAACCATGAGTTCATTAAGTCTTGCCACTTCCCGTGTCGCTTCTCTAATTTTCTTCCTCCCCCCACCCACCGCCCCGCGCCCCGCTAAAAAACAAGTATCCAGTTCAGGTTCCTGTCACTGAACACATAAACCCTCTGCAACCTTTTCGTCAGATTTGCTTCTTCAACTTTACGTAGAATCTCCCCAGACAAGATTTAAAAAGCCGGAATTCCTGCAACATGACCTCTCTTCCTACGTGCTCGACACACCTAACCACCTAGCTGTTTCACAGCAATGGAGAAATTACGAGGGGGTGGGGTTTCCCTCTCCCTTCTGGGGCTCTTTTGGCTGATCTAACATTAAATTGACACAAGACAGAGTAACTGGAGAAAAAAAAAAAACAAATTTAACTTGTATGTACAGAGGTCACAGAGAAACAGGACCTGAGAAGTGGCCAAAGCAGGCAGCTGTTATACTTTTCAGACAACAGCAAAAAAAAAATACATCTGTGAAGAATTGACAAGCCATCAAAACTTAGGTTTGGATGTTTATTGAGTGAAGGATCTAAACAGGGTTTGGACTTGGGGTAGTGCAGCAGTACAAAAGTCACAGGGTTTGTTTATATAGGCTTTTGGCCCTGAATTCTTTCTTTCTGGTGATGAGGATGTCCCTCCACCTCCTGGTGCAGCCAGGGCACCTTGCACCTGGGTGATTTATTTCCTGCTTTCATGGAGACAGAGAAGAGGGTCAAAGTGTCCTTCTTGCACTGGCTGTTTCTTAAGTAGCTTTAATTTGAGATAATCAATACATCACTTTGGCATATTTTGGGGGGCCTGCCTTGAGCCCCAACACTACTAAATGTTGAAGCATGATGCCCCCATTGGACACTTGGGAAGCAGGGCCATTCTGCACATCTAGGCCAGGGAATTCTTTGAGAACTTCCTTCTTCCCTTTGTTTTGGACTGGGGAGGGTGGGCAGGGGAGGACCCGACACATGAAGGACTTGCAGAGCAAATCAGAACATACTCTTGTTGCCCCAAGCCTCTGAATACTTATCTGTGAACTCTTGGAGGGGGCAGGGGTACATCCTAATCCCAAGGTGAGGTTGGAAAGAAAAAAGAGATTGAGATAATGTTTGCTTTGAGGAAAAGATAGGCATGGATTACAATGATAGAGGCATATTTGGCCTTTGTTTTGAATGGGGGAAGAGCTTTGGAGATGGTAAGGAATCCTAATTCATAATGGAATGCCTTTGGTGAACGCAATGGCAGCGAAAGGTCATGAGTGGAGAAGGGGAATTTGACTGTGGCAGTGAGGTGTGTGACTGAGCTAGAGGCAGGGCACCTGGAAAATGTAAGACATAACATGTCTAGTTCTTAGTGGGTAGTTCATGGGGAGATGTGAGATACGGGATGGACCACAGAGACGTGATAACGACGCAGAGTGAAGGGCAGTGACAAGGTCAACTCAGATTTCAGAAATTGATGGGAAGGGCTGGGGAAGGAGTGGGATAAACATGTTGAGCACATACTATACATTAGGTAATCTACTGTTCTTTAAAAAAATTTTTTTTAAACTTTGATTTTTGGTAGGGGGTGGAAGGGGTGGTAATTAGATTTATTTATTTAGTAGGGGTACTGGGGATTGAACCCAGGACCTCATGCATGCTAGGCATGCACTCTCCCACTGAGCTACACCCTCCCCACTAGTATGTTTTTAGAACATCATCTGATTAAATCTCTGTGGCAATTCTATCAGCTAAGTATTATCATTACAGTTGTTACAGTTGAGGAAAGTCAAGAAGCTTTCTGAGAGTCACAGAGCTGGCAATTGGCCTGACTCCAAGCACTTGCAAATTGCTGCCAAGTCTCTCAGTAATATTGTGTGATTATCTTTACAATAACCACGTGGGGCAAGCAACATCAGGTGATTTTAGATTTAAAGGGACTGAAGCTCAGAGAGGTTAAGTGCCTTGCCCAAGGCTACACAGATTGTTTTGTTTGAATCTGGAGTTTGCATTTGAATGAGCTCACTAACTTTTACCAATGAATATACAAGAAAACAAATAGCTTAACCTCAGCCCTTATATAGAGCTTCACATATTAACTATAATTTCACAGAAGTTAGTAAAGAAGTTTCTAAAAGGTGGAAATGAGTCAGAGTGTTTTTGTCTTGAGTAAAAAATGGGGATGCTGTGTCGTTCTTATACTGTTCCTCTTGGCCTGCATTTACTCAGTATCCACAGTGATGCTCTCAGCAGCTGGACAACTCTCCCAGCAAGAAAACTAGAAAACACAGTCCCTCTAAGGCTTCAAGAAGTTAAGAGGAAAAACTTCGCTCTTTCTTGGGTGCTTTCTTTATTCCAAATGACCTTAGCAATAGTCACTCTCTCCCCCTATCCTACAAGCTTAACTGCCACTTTCAGTCAATACAGATCATCTTGGCTTGTGGAGTGTGGAGGCTTTCTGAACTGATGGGGAAGGAGTAGATAGGGTCAGAGCAGGAAACCCAGATTGGCACATACATTCATCCAACAGATGTATGTTGAGCATCTACTGTGTTTTAGGGATGAGATGGTGAAAAAATATGGACCAGGTCCCTGCTTTACTTTAGAGCTGAGGTCAAATCCCCCCACCCCAACTGTCAGTGTGATCTTGGGAAGATACTTCACTTCTAGGGTTTCCATATATCCTATGGAAATAACTATGACACCTGCCTCAGAAGGCTGTCATGAGGATTAAGATACCAATTTAAATAGGCTGTTGCATAATACGTGATTAATAAATACAGCGCGCGCGCACGCACACGTACTCAGTGCCCAGAACCGTTGGTGCTGAGTCAGTACACGGTCCACTGAGCTGAACGGAGTTGGAGAAGGAGAAAGAGAACGTGTAAATGCAAATGTTTCTAAATGGTCAACTAGATTTTAATTATGTTGAGTAAGAACTTCCATAAAGGAATGCCTGGTGACCACTGAAGCATGTATCATGTTGAACAGGTTTATCAAACTAGTGATTAGTCAACTTTGAAAATATAAAAGTATTCCCTCAAGAATACTCCTACTCCATTTAACATTTTCACCCCCTATTTATCATCATAAGGCAAAGCTGCTGGTAGCTGACCACCTACTTAACCACAGGGCTCATCGTTTCTGTTTATACTGAGTTCAGCTAAAAGGTATCTAAGAAGACTGTGCCCCACTCAGGGCCAAAAGGGTATTATTAATGCTACTGGGCACAGATCTCCTCCGCATCTGTTGATCTTTGGATTGGATTATTAACATGATGCTTGCTTATTAAACGTGACTCTCAGAAGAGTTTCTTTCGCTCTACAGACCAAAAACGAAGTGGAGTGCTTACAGCATAAACCTCTTCTTGTTAGGTTTTTTCCCTCTGCTCTTCTAAACTTCCTGCATCCTACAGCATCTCCCCAGTGCACACTGAATCTTTTATGTTCCAGTAGAGCATTAACAAAAGAAGTTCACAAGGATTTTATAGAAAAGTTTCTCTTCTATAAAAAGTGTATTTCTTAGAAATTTCTTCTCAGTCACCACTTACCAGAGGCAAACACACTGCCCCGGAAAGAGCAAGAAGGTATGATTTTCATTTTTTTTTTCTTCCTGCTTAATGGCTGGGCTACCTTGGGCAAGTTCCTTCACTTTTTTCTGGGTCTTATTTAGTGTTTGGACTTTGAAACTAGCCAAATCAGACCGGTAAAAATGCTGAATATAAATCCCCCATGGGCAGACTTTATTTATTTAACAATCCAGGACTACAGAGACCATCTTTTTTAATCCATTCACTTATTTGTTAATTTTCTCATTTGCTTGGCAAACAAGTTATCAGCCTCAACTCTGTACCAGACTGCTGATTTGTTCCTCCGACTATACAAATGAATAATTCAAGTTTAATCCTGTCTTCAAGGAGTTTGATTCCTGGAGGTTGGGAGGGGGCCAGACTGATAAAGGAAGGGGCGAGATCGAGATCGATAGAAAGAAAACATAATACAGTGTGATGGGTGTCAAAATAGAAGTGTGTGTAAATCATTATATGGGTAGGAGGAACTGAATGATTAATTCTGCCCAGGGGAAGGTTTCGGATGATGGGTAAATGGGATGTAGGAACTGAGGGGAAAAATAGTCTGGGCAGTAGAGAAAGGAAAGTGTAGGAATGTTCCAGAACGTCTAGTAGTATGATTGCAACAAGAGGGGAGACTGGACATAGAGTTTGGGACCAGATAGTCTCTGAAGGTTTTTAAGAAGTAGAATGAAACAGTCAGCAGAGTGACTCTGGAAGCTGTGTGATGAGGGAAGAGAAAGGGAAGAGGGTGTGAGCCATACTGGTTTTAAAGAAACTAGTTAAGAAATGATTTCATTAAATTAGGAGAAAGATCAGAAGGCTGCATCAAAACATGGGCAATGGCATTGGCAAAATAGAGATTGATAAAGTGATACCTCCAAGGAAGGAGAGATGAGTTTTGTTCCTGGGGGTGAAGGCTGAGGGCACAGGCGGTGGCAGAGAACTCACCAGTAGTACATGTCTGTCATTCAGTGCTTGCTGCAGTCCCAGTCACAGATCCTTCAAACACTGGCCCAGGCGTCTGACTCCTGTGATCACACTTGAGAATTTACACAGTGAAATTCGTGTTATTTCATTATCGGGTACTTCCTTTTTTTATATTAGCATTGGGGCATTATTATAGTTTTTAAAATTATGTTTGCAGGTGACATATCATCTGATAAATACTGATAAATTTTATATCAGTATAGTAATGGAAGTGTTACAAAAGATATATTATAAAAGAGGGTGTTGGTTCTGATAGGGTTACCGTTCGCTGGAATAGAAAAAGGAAGAGAAGGCCAGTTCAGATCTATTAGTAGCCTGGAAAGGTAAATGGTACTATGTGTGTAGACTCCTGAATATCAATCAAATTTTTACTTAAAATGGTCTTGGCAGGGAGCTGAATGTTTTTTTGGCAAGCTCTAGTGTTCTAATGGTCCTATAATGTACCCTTAAAATATTGGTGAATTTGATTTGTCATTCTTTTCCCAACTATATTGCAGGTCTCTGTGTGTGTGTGTGTGTGTGTGTGTGTGTGTGTGTTGTAAAACACATGGGTTCCTCTCAGCCTATTTAAATCAACCATGGCTGCTTGCCTGGTCTATTCCTTGACACTCCCCTCCCCCATTTTGGTGACAACCTCATTGTTGAATAGCCACACTTCTTTTCCTTCCCTTGGTCAGTTTCAAAACATCTATCAGTAGCACTACATTCCTCAATGACCTTGACTTAGCTTATAGAGAGGGTGACCCTAAATTTTATCATTCAGTTTGAGAATGAAAAGGTGTGCAATTAATAACTACTTGGGGACAATAGAATAAATCGGGACTATCCTGGCAAACCAGGATATATATTCATCCTAACCATATTTTCCAGGTGTGTGTGGGGAAGAACTTGTAATGATTTATTCATCATGGATGTGACCAGGCATTCTTGCCTAGAGCAAATGGTAACTCAAAACAAGCCCTTTCCAGAGGATTAGTTCTTGAGACCAGGGGCCATCTGACTCATCTTTGCATCTCCAGTGTTCACTTTATATATGGGGAATAGGGTTTGGAGCCCAGTCAAGAGATTTGAGTCAGCTTTAGAATTAACCAGTCCATCTAATGCCAGTCAGCACCCAAGGACCAGGAGACCTAATAATGGTAGTGAATGGCTACCACCTCCCAGAGTGCAAAACGGTGTTTCATACAGTCATGTAGGTGGTTGTTTAGGAAATACCAAAGTACTTTTACAAAAGAGGCTCTGAAGAAAAGAAACACAATAGCCAAAACCTGGGCCTTTCCCGACAGCCCAGGCCCATGCTGAACCCCGCTTGAGTAACACTGCTCAGACTTAGTGTAAGGATGAACCACCTGGAGATCTTGTTAAAATGCCGGCTCTGGTTTGTAGTCTGGGTGCAGCCTGAGACCGTGTGCTTTAACAATCTCCCAGGAATGCGAGTGCCGCTGGCTCCCAGACCACACTCTAAGCAGCAAAGGCCTCAGAGTATTTCCAATCTAGTATGGGTATTCACTTCCTACTTTTAATTGTTCGCTTTCCCTCAACGCAGCCAACTCCTCTGAGCCCTTCAAGTATTTCATTCATCTTTCTGTCCCCGGGCCTTAGCACTGCTCCTGGCATGGCTCTGTGTCTGGCATGTGGCAGCAGCTCGATATAATTTTATTGCCTGAGTGATAGAAAACGCTGTGTCTTACAGAACCTTCAGCCAGTCAGTCACTCCTTTCCTCCTTAAGGAGGACCTGGTGGATGACACTGCCTTGTCTTTGTATATGACACACGGTCTTCAGCATATTCTTTTCCCTTTCAAAGCTAATTTCTGATCCAATTTTACGTTTAGAAAACAACTTTCACCAAGTTGGATGCACTGTCTCCAGCCTGCAGCTAGTAAGTCCAGCTTAGCTTTTGCCCTTGACTAGGAATGTTGCCTAGACCCAAAGTAAAACATCAACCCAAGCTCTCTGTGGATTTACCTGTTCTGGATGTTTCATATAAAGGGAATCATATGATGTGTGACATTGTCTCTGATTTCTTTCAGTTAGCATAATGTTAATTGTATTTCTTCTTGAACTGTATCTGCTGTTGATCATGTGAATTTTTGAAACTATGACCAATTCTGGGTGAAGATCTGAACAAAGCTAAATCCTTTTCCCTTGAGCTACACACTAGTTATATTCCTGGAAAATATGTTATCAAAGCTGTCCTGAGGCACTTGGTGCATATTGTACAACAGAGTTTTCCTCACAAACAGATTATTCACCTACTTGAATTTTCCTTGGGACATCTTGTAGTTGTGTGGGACATGGGACAATTCTGCTGTGTCTCATGAATTGCAAGGTTTCTATCCTCCTTGGTCCTACTTACTCAATACCAGTTGGGCCGCCAATCATTTTTCCAGGCAAAACCATTGCCAGTACAAATTTATAACGTGTTCCCCACTCTCATGGGGAACCACTGCTTACTTAGCCTCGGAGACGAAGCACCTGCTTTTCCTCCTTAACACTCATCCCTTTATCTGTGCCCTTGGTCTTATCCCTTCTTGATTCTTTTAGGTACTTACCCATCTTTTTTTTTTTTTTTTCAGGTAATTGCAGCCTCTCCATTTGTTGACTCTGCTTTGACATCTAGCTACTGTCTCTCTTTATCTTTCTTTTTATTTAATAGTCAAGTGCATGAATAGAATGAGTTATATTCTAATTTTAGCTTCCTATTCACCATCAGACTTTCTGCCACCACATCAACACAGCTGTGCTATTAAAAGCTCCAGTGCACTGACCCCTCCGTCCCCAGCCCTTCAGCCCCAATCCTTGACTTGACTCCCTTGCTTGACTTCTCTGTGGCATCTGACACTGTGCTCTCCAGGCTCCTCCGCCCTCTCTAGCTACTCCATTGCAGTCTCCTTTGCTTCATCCATCCTCTGGGAATCCCTCAAATGTTTGGTGGAATTTTCTGGGTTTTTTTTCATGACTCCTGAAGCTCGATTTCTAGCTAGATTTTCCTCCCAAGTTCCAGATTTCTCACTCGAGTTCCAGATGTGCACATCCACCTGCTTATAGTCATTCCCAGCTAGAACTCCCAACATCACAACACTAAAAAATACAATTGCAGGTTAATAATCAATACATCAAATTTGTGCTCATTGCCTACCTTCTGGTTCTCACTTACACTCCCTTTCTTGTTTGTAACACACCATTCAATTGGCATTCTTGGCAGAAACCAAAGCCAACGTGGACTTTTCCCTTTGCCGGCCGTCGTTTCCCATCTCCCCCTCCCACGAATAAGCATCACAAACTTTCTTTTCTTCACCAGCCACCCCCCCCCCCAACGTCACTGCTTGTCTTCAGGCTTTTGTCACCTTTCACTGGAGCTATTGCAGTACACTCCTGAGAACGAGGAACAAGAACACAAATTCAGAAAGAAATGTAAGTTAAGACAGAATATAAGTTGATTTTTTTTTTTTATTGTTAGTCTTGCTGTCTCCAAAATTGGCCAGTTTTGATTTAAAAGCTACCACTATGCTCTTCCCATTCACTTCCTATTGTCTGCTTTAGGAAACCTCTGGTCTTCTAAGAGTTTAACCTGTGGTTCAACATACTGCACTTACAGCGGGGGGTCCAGGATAGCTCTCCTTGAGTTAAATTAAAAAGTCTTAGATTGCCTTTTCTGGACCTCTGATTAACTTTCTGAATTGTTTTTAATTTAATTTTTTTGCTAATCACAAATAGATGATAAAAAGAGAAAGATTATGGAGACTAAAATTTTCCTGTGGGATTCCCAAATGACTGACTGTCTTTCCTCTAGCCAGAAATTTCTTTTTCTTTCTCAGACCCCTTTGTGGCTCAGCTCTTTGTTCTTCACACATTTTCCCTAATGAATGCAATGCAGAGTTTTCTCATTCAATGTAAAATTCTCAGTACTTTAGCAACTTTTAGAATATGGTATCTGAGATGGATTGCTTACTTGTCAAAGAACAGTACCATTTTCAAGGAGAAGTGCGACCTGGTAAGTAGGCAGCTAGATTTATGTGTGATTTTTGCTGCATTCAAATCCTGGTCCTGTTACTCACTCACATTTACTTGGTACATATGGGCAATTAATTTAATCTCTCTGGGCCTCTGTTTTCTTATCTGTGAAGTAGGGTAATGATAGGTCCTATCCTTTTAAGATTTTCATTAGGAATAAATTACAGTTGACCCTTGAACAACATGGTTTTGAACTGTGCAGGTCCACTTAGACGAAGATTTTTTCAATAATAAATACTACAGTATTATACGATCCATGGTTGATGGAATCCATGGCTGTGGAACTGAGTATACAGAGGAACTGCATATATAACTACTGTATAATCACATACAAACTATTTGCAGATTTTCATCTGTGAGAAGGGTCAGTGCTCCTAACCTCTTGTTGTTCAAGGGTCAGCTGTAGTTATTTTGGTTAAATATATCTAGCATGAAGTAAGATGTGTTAAAAAAATTGTATACAAAATAAAACTGATAGAAACAAATAGGGCTATAAAGCAAATGTATTAATCCTGGTATAAATTTATAATTCTAACAAGAAGTCTACATATTATTTCTAACTCAATAATGCTGGCTTGTGTTTCAGTTTACTACCTGCTAATTGATTGGGACCAGGTGAAGGTGGTACTAAGATCTTTATTGTCTGTAGATGCCTCTTCCCAGGTGTCCCCCATGGCTCCTGTAGCTCACGTCCTTAGAGGCTCTGCTCCATTGATGCCTTAGCACAGGGTCTTTTCCTCTCTCCGTATACTTTTCTCTCCTATTTATTTCCCTTTTTATTTTCCTGTACCATCCTCTGACATTACATGTATTTGACATAGTGATCTATTAGACCTATATTTAAAGTCTAATCCATGACTGAAATGTTTCTTCCACTTGACAGTGTCTCTTCTGTTCACTGATGTATGTATCCCCAGACCCTAAAACAGTGCCTGGCACTTAGAAATTGCCCATCAGATATTTGTTTAATTAACTTTACCTAATATGATCCTGGCGAAGCTCAGTGAGCTCTGGAGAGCAAGTGGTGTTTCCCTTTTTTTACATAACAGAATAAAGAGCAATGATTTTTAGCCTGAAGTTGATGGATAACTTTCAGTGTGTCCTTGAACTTGAGAAAAAAAGTCCCATCTCCTTTCACTGACCCCTAGCTGAAGTTTAGCATTTACTTCTTTTGTGAATATATAAGCAACAAACAACAATAGTATTATAGGTACTTATCATTTTATTATCAATAGATATGGCAGGTATTTTCATATCTCATTACAGTCATTGCAGATATCTCAAAACATTGTTTACATTCATCGCTACTTCAAAATTATAGTATTTATGAAGCCTGTCTCTTGATACTGACATCTAATATAATAATCACATTTTTTACATCAGAAAAATGAATCAATTGGATTCTTCAAAATCCTCTGTATTATTTCATGCAATTAAAAAACCTCATTCTTAGAAAGCATCCATAGTGTTCACCAGATTCTCAGAGGGATCCACTGCATACAGAATAAACTAAGAAGACTTGGTACTGAAGCTTGGGAGGTGCAGTAACTTTTTTGTCCGGTGTATATGACTGGTAAGTGGCAGTTGTAGAACTGGTACCCAAGTCAGGTCTTTTTCTTCTTTATATATATATATATACATATATATAAACTTTTTTTTTATTGAGTTATAGTCATTTTACCATGTTGTGTCAAATTCCAGTGTAGAGCACAATTTTTCAGTTATACATAAACATGCATACATTCATTGTCACATTCTCTTTTGCTGTGAGCCACCACAAAATCGTGTATATATTTCCCTGTGCTATGCAGTACAATCTTGTTGATCTATTCTACATTTTAAAATCCAAGTCCCTTCCCACCCCCCGTCCCCCTAGCAACCACAAGTTTGTATTCTGTGTCTATGAGTCTGTTTCTGTTTTGCATTTTTTTTTTTAGATTCCGCATATGAGTGATCTCATATGGTATTTTTCTTTCTCTTTCTGGCTTACTTTACTTAGAATGACATTCTCCAGTAGCATCCATGCTGCTGCAAATGGCATTATGTTGTCGTTTTTTATGGCTGAATAGTAGTATTCCATTGTATAAAGATACCACATCTTCTTTATCTGGTGTTCTGTTGATGGACGTTTAGGCTGTTTTCATGTCTTGGCTACTGTAAATAGTGCTGCTATGAACATTGAGGTGTGGGGTGCAGGTGTCATTTTGAAGTAGGGATCCTTCAGGATATATGCCCAGGAGCGGGATTCCTGGGTCATACGATAAGTCTATTCCTAGTCTTTTGAGGAATCTCCATGCTGTTTTCCACAGTGGCTGCACCAAACTACATTCCCACCAGCAGTGTACGAGGGTTCCCTTTTCTCCACAGCCTCTCCAGCGTTTGTCATTTGTGGACTTTTGAATGACGGCCATTCTGACTGATGTGAGTTGATACCTCATCGTAGTTTTGATTTGCATTTCTCTGATAATTAGTGACCAAGTCAGGTCTTTTTGAGAAGCCTTGTTCTTCATGGTCAACTTTATAAGCAAAGGGGATACACACACATGGTGGAAGCAGAGACACATCTGGAGTTTTGCAGCGTGGTGGCCTTGACTGAGATTTTTGATCCCATGTCCACTATTTCTACACACCTGCTGCATAAATCTTGAGATACTCATTCATATGGAAAGAACAGTCGATAATTCCACATTCCCTTCCATCTAACTAGTATGTGGGTCAGTCAGCATCTCTCATCCCAGCCACCTGGGTTAAGTCATGTGATAATGTAGGGATTAAAAAATTACCAAGCTTGAGGAAAGCATCTCTCCGTGGATGAAAGTTTCAGCTCTTGGTAGCCGTTTTTTAACTGTTTAGGTCACTGGAGATTTCATGGTCTGTGCTCTTGTCGATGTCCTGTCCAAATTCTCCTGAATGTAATTATTTTCTGCTGACCTCTGTTCCTGCATTTGTGTCATGTGGGTATAAAACAGTCTTCATTTCAGTTTCTAAACTGTTCTGTGACATTTGTATGCATAGTTAAACAGTTGGCATGCATCAGTGTAAACTGCTATTTTAGCATGTGTCGTTTTCAAAGCTATGAATTCTTATGTATATTTCATACAACAGTTGAGTAATAATTCTAAAAGTACGGAGAGAAAAGTGAATTAATAACTAGGAGACATAGAGACAAAATTCAGAGTAAATATATGTATGCACATATACACACATATAGTTATTTCTGACTGGTAAATGATGGAACTGAAACTTGGACCTGTATTATCAAATTCCAAGGTGTACCTGCATTATCCTCTGACACACATATGTGATGGTATAGGCACTAAGTCATAGTCATATACAAATTGGTGTAGGCGGCTGATGGGGGATGTGGGAGGTTGGAAACAAGTAAGCTGGCAAATCAAGATACATTTTAAAAGATTATTTAAGTATAATTATTCGTTTGCATTGTAGTATTGCATGAGTTTATTCCTCGAAGAATGTTTCAGCATAGGAGAGCTTGACCTTTGGTGGAGAAATGACTAGAGCATTTACCTACAGCTCCTGCCAACTGTTTGATTTTTAAAGGGGAAAATTCTTTCCATATATAGTTAGCAAGTTGGAGGAGCCAGTTGGACATCTGACCAGACAAGGACAGGAACTGTTCCAGGCATATGGTATAATGGGTGCCTTGTGGGGACGAGTCCCTTGTAGGGATTATGACTTGGCATGAAAGAGGTTCACTGGCCTGTTTACAGCTTCCTTTGTGCACAGACTCAGCATGTGTGTGTGTGTGTGTGTGTGTGCATTCCTGATTTCAGAGTCAGCCTTTCTTTTTCGGGTACACCCTTTTCCTACCTTACAGACCAATATAACTCACTAAAGGGCACTGCAGTGGTGGGTTACGATGTGACTTTACCTGTTACGCAGTAGTTATTTCTCACTTGGTGTCTTCCAACAGTCATTTCTTTCAACACAGCATTACTTCAGCCAGAAATAATTATTGTAGGTCATGGCCTAGTTGCTTTTCCCCGTAGGAACCAGCCTCCTGTCCTGGGTTTTCTTCTGGCTAAAGAAACCCTTGACTAGGCTGGGAAACTGTCCTCTAGGTGTTTTGACTTCATCTCCACCCATCCTCGCCGTCCCCGTGCTCAGGTAAAAGGGTTGACTCAACCCCTCCTGTCCATCGTTCTCTTCGGGGATCCTCCATGTGCAAGGCACCGTGACACGCACCATCTCTGTGAAGTCTGAGTCCTCAGGGCACCGTGCCCATAAAAAAGATAGATGGCAATCTCACAAGATCAGATAAGATAAATCTGAAGGGAATGATAGCAAACATAACAGCCCCATGAGTTCAAAAAATTCACTAAAAGTTGGAGTTAATTGGGAAATATTCATGAAGGAATTGAAAACATTTGCAGCTGGAAATTCCATGTCTATAAAGGATGGAAAAATCTTAGTAAAAGACATTTAACTATATCGAGTAATGACTCAAATATAGAGACAGTGCTTATAAGTTAGATTAGAAGATGGCCTTAAACATAAAAAAACTATGTGAATACAATGAGCCATTAAAGAACCCATTTAATTTGGAAAGAGGAAGGCGATGTTTAGACTTAGACAGGCTTTCCTTGAGATGTCTTTCCTTGCCTGGGACTGTCACTTCAGGATAACCCTTGTGTGGTATTCTGTACCCAATTCATAGTGTCAGCTCAAAAGAGGACAAAAGTGTAGACTAAGACAATGTTCAGTGTTAAAAATGGAAAGGTTAAGAAAATCTTCTCAGCCCTTTGCCTCAGGTTAGCTCACTTTGCATTTTTTTTTTTTTTTCCTTATAAGAGAAGTAGATTCTAAGAAGTGCAGGAACAGGGGAAAATGAGCTTTTAAGTAGGTGGTGGAAGAAAAACCACACCAATAAAAAATTATAAACAATACTGCACGACCCCTCACTAAGAGGCCTCTCTGAATACCCAGGGAGGCATGTTTACCAGAAGAAGAAAGATGGAGTGAACTGGCGCCTCCTGGACGTACATAGTCAGGAGTTCGGGACACACATGTGCTTTCTGTGTGTGTTTTCTCAGAGGACATTTTCAGACGCCAATCTTTTTCTCATCTCAGCCGTGTTTTCAAATTGAGGAACGTATGCATTTTCCATAGAGGACAGAGATATGTAAAGGTCCATTAGGAGGTTATCTGATACTTAAATGCAAAAAATGCAATTAAAATCCCACTACCCTTTTCATAGTTTGTTTTTTTTATTTGAAGCAGTCGGGAATTAAAAACAACTGAAGTTATTATATTTTTTTGTAAACCTTTCAAGAAGTTCATTTTTGGACTAAGCTCAAACTTACAGTCAGTAAGCCAAAAAATGGACTATTTTCACAAAGAGTTGAGTGATGGAAAGCAGAAGCCGTCATGGAAAGTGTTATGTGAATACTCTCATTAAAAAAAAAAATGGCTGTGGATTCAAAGTAGGCATTTCTTTACCTTTTAAAAATTCTGGCAAATTATTTCCCTTTGGAGGATGATCATTTGACCTAATTTGCTTGCATTCCAAATATTATAGGTCTTGTGACAGTATGCAATTTTCCCCTCTTTTTTTTTTTTTTTGACAAGTTTCCCCCAGGTTTGTGGGCAGATTCTGTACATGTCTCAACCAAAAGTCAAGGCTATACAAACTCGTAACTGTAGTGACTGTCTCACTGACTTTGACTGACAGGATTTGTACCGTGTAGTTCATCTACTAATATAAATTGCAGATGTAGTTTGCACATATATTTCTTTTAGCTCCCACTAAAATATTGTAGTAAGGTGCATACTAAGATAGAATATTCCTGGATTGTTTCAACAGCTGTTGAAAACTATGGAGTAGTGGTTCTCGAAGTTTGGTCCCCAAACTTCAGCATCACCTGGGCACTGGTTAGAAATGCAGATCCTCTTTCCCAAGTCCAGGTTATCAAACCAGAAACTCTGGGAGTGGAGCCCAGAAATTTGTGATTTAACAAGCTGTCCAGGTCATTTGGATGAGCTGAACGCTGAGAACCAATGCTATAGAACATATGAGTTGCAGGTATAAAGGGAGCAAGAGTAGAATTAAAATTCAACTCTTTCACTACTCTAAAAAGAAGCCCAAATATGTCTTGGAAGAAGTTTTTATTCTGGGGCAAATTTGATTGAACAAGATTTCATAACATGCCATTCCACGACATGATGGATTTAGCATTTGCACATTCATTCAGCATAATGTCAGTATTGGAGAATTTCTTAAATGATCATCATATGGAGTATTTGATGGCTCTGACGTGCTATCTACTAGTAATTTTCCAGATGATAGTTTTGGATGCAGTGAGATTCTGAGAAGATTTTAGTCTGCTAAACAAAGCTCTAGGAAGATCCCTGTTAACCTGAGCATTTGAGAAATATTCCAAAAGTGAGGATTAATGGTAATATCACAATGACTGAAAATTATGGGATTACTCCACTTGAAAACCGTCTTCATCCTGTCATTCGTGATTCTCTTCACATAACCTAGAAAAAAAGATCTGAGGAATACTGTCAGGTAACATCTATATCCTGACTATAATAAATATATATATGGCCCCAACAATTATATTTCACAAATGCCACTTTATTATCCTGAGATTCCATTTCTCTTGGCAAGCTTTCATTGATCTCTGTTGACAAAAAAGAAGAAGAAAAGTGGAATTGCAGGATAGAAAGAGCTTTGGCTGATGAGCTGGGGAATGCCGTCTCTAGACCTGGTTCTGCCACAGACAATCAGTAGGTGTGAACAAGTCAGTTAACCTCTCTGAGCCTCAGCTCTCTCCTCTGTAAAACGGAGAAGTTGAAATAAGATCTCCGAATCCTTCTTCAATTAGCTTTTGTTGTGTAACAGACTATCGTAAACACAGAGGCTTAAAACAGCCACCATTCATTATTCCTCACGAGGTGGCAAGGAATCTAGGTGGTTCTGCTGACCTCAGTTGGGCTTGGCTAATCTCAGCTGGACTCACTGTGGAAGACAGGGGAGTGGCTGGAGCTGACCAGTCATGATGGCCTTGTGTGTTTCTCATCCTGCAGGAGGCAGCCTGGCCTTGTCCCTGTGCCCATGGCCGGGTTCCAGGAGGACAAGGAGAAGCATGCAGTCTTTTGAGGCAGAGCTTGTGAACTGGCACAGCAATATAGCTGCCACCTTCTACTGGCCAAAGCAAGTCACAAGCCAGGGAGATGCAAAGGGTGGAGAAATAGATCCCACCTTTGACGGAAGGCATGTTAAAGCCATGTGGCAAAAGGTATGCTACAAGGAGAAGAACTGGGGATGCTTTTGCAATCAGTCTACCTTCCTAGCGTTATAATACTGTGAAACATCAGGAAATATGGTCAATACTGAGCTATAGAATGCTCACTGTGGAATGTTTCAGGGAGGCATAACTACTCGAAAAAAATGGAAGATGCAGAAAGGATATGACGTATTTGTAAAAACTGGAGTAAGCATGTTTTAAGCCAGGCTTCTCTTTAATTATTGTCTGAGTTTCACATAAAGTCTGCTTCATCAACTGGATAAATATTTGACTGCTGTTCAGTAAATTGCATTAGTTTACTTTAACTGTATGCTCAGCCTTATTCAGGCATCCTACATTAGGCAATGTAGTGTGTAATGCATCTCTGCAGGTGACCAGAGCTATTCTCTGTATGAGGTAAATTAAAACTCATATTTTAAAAATTAAACATTCTTGCACTTCATGATTTCAATATTTAATTATAACCTGTGTCAAGGCCTAATCTCTGACTGAGTCAGGCATGAAATTAATCAAAAAAAAAAATAAAAAAGGCAAAAGCTTAGCAATTCTTCTACATTGTAAAAATAGTATGGTTTCTTCAGTTGCACAGTGATGTTTATATCCATTTTACAAAGAAGACTCCAATAGCCAGGAATTTGGTAGACTGAGTTACCATATACGGGAACAGTGACCTGTTACAGAAAAAAATCAGTAACCTGAGCTGATGTTTATTAATTTTAACAGGAAACCAAAGCTTTTTTAAAAAATTAATTATTGATCTTATTGAAAGAGATAATAGAAGGTAAAGTTAATATGTTGATATTCCGGGTGGAACAAGAATAAAATATATCCAGTAGTACATTTGTTAAAAATGTCAAGTTTGTTTCCATTTATATTTTCTGTTGGTTTTTCAAAAAGTTCTTGTCTGAAAAAAAAATTCACACAAGTTTTTTTTTTATATGCTTACAGAAATAATAGGACACATTTGTTGCAAGTTGTCTTATCCACAAGAATTTGCATAGAATTATAGGATTATATTGATCAGAAGAGGAATGTACCACATTAGACGAGGAAAACGTATGGAGGTTAGTTAGTAGAATTAGCAGTAAGCCGGTGATTTCACAGCAACGTGTGCAGGTTACATGACGATAAAACAGGTAAGTTAAGGAGAATGATCGCATTATTTTCTTCACCACAAGAGTGAGACGAACTGAAATGCCTCTAACGTTCGACAGCATGAAACAGAAGGTTGAATCGAGTTTTGTTGATTTAACTGTTGCCTTGGTTAAATGAGTCCCTTCCTCATGTGGTCATATTATTTGAAAAAGTCACAGGTAAATTAAATAAATAGTAAGCAGGCAAGGAAGCATATATGTCTCTGTAGGTCTACCTTGGGGGATGGGTTTGTGGAACGAGCAAAGGAAGTGAGCATGAAGGGATGAGATGTCTTGTAGGTAAACAGGTTGTTCCAAGCCTAGACACTCTAGAACATTTTGGATTCTGCAGTCTTGATACTTCTCTTACTAATTTTGGTACTACCACTGATTTTATATATAATATACACATATATGTATATATATGAAAAAATAATTACATCTTTTACAACATTTAAAATATTTTAAAAAAAATAACAAAAGACTACACAATAAACATAAGCAAAACTTAGTAATTCTCCAAGAAATCTAAATGTCATTATGAAAATACAAATTTAAACAACAGTGAAATGTAATTGCATACCCAACAGGCAAACAGTAATATAAAATATGGCACTCCTAGATGTTGTGCAGGATATGGAGAAATAGGAACTCCCAAACCATTTTGGAGAGGAATTTGGCGGTAACCAGTAAATGTGAAGACTTACATATCCTCAGACCTTGCATTTCTGTATCTATACTAGATTGTTTATTGTAACATTCGTTTTAATTGTAGAAATTTGGAAATAGCACAGGTAGTTTTACTAGTATTAATACATTGTGGTCGTTCTTACGTGAAATAATATATAGTGCTTAAATAAGTAAATTAGAGCTGTATGTATAAACATAGATAAAATATTGCAAATGTTAAGCAAATATAAAAACATTATAGAACATTGTGTATGGTAGAGTACCATTAATGAAGTTGAAGACACATGATGCCCTGGTCTGCTCATGGACACATATCCTTGAAGGAAATATATTAAGATGTTCACGTAACTGTAAACACAAAATTGAGATTCCTCCCTCTCTCCCCTCCTTCTTTCCTTCCTTCCCTTATGCCTCCTTTCTGTCTTTCTCTTTCTTTCCTTCTTTCCTTTTCAAATGGAGCTATAATGCTTTTTAAAATGTGTGAGGAACTATGACTAAATGTTAAGTTTTGTTAAAGGTGGGTGTAGTACAAGAGTGTTTATTATCTTATTCTCCATCTATTTTATAATTTAAGGAAAATATTTTTTCTAATTTTTTCCAGATTCAATGATTAGCCCATACTGGTGAATCTTTAATGTTTGTAGGGTCCCCACCTCCATTCCCAAATTGGGTATCTGCCTTATACCTAAACCCACTGTGGGACCCAAACAAGCACATATGGTAAACGCCTATTTCCATGTGATATTACCCAGTTTACCTATTGAATGGGTAACAGTTCTGGCCCTGGCACCACTGTTAGAAAGTATTCTGTATTTTGAATTTGAAATTCAGAAGTTGGCTTCTCTGAATAAATAAAAGGGTGATTATATAATATTTTCATGCCATGAATAAGTGAATGATTGCCTAATTTTTTTTCAATATTTATACTATTCATCAAAGGTATTTAATTAAAACTGAAATCTACTGTCTGCTCTAGGAAGATGACTCTGTATGTCCATGAAAGCCTTGACCGAATAATCAAATTGGTTTGGTGAATACCATTTCTATCTGATTTACTCTGATTAGTGACACCTTCGTTGGTGTTCCTCTTCTATACAGAATACGTACGCACAGTGGATGCTTTTGTCTACAGCAGCTACCCCGATCAAACTAACACACAGCTGTCTGCTTTTAAAAATAACAGTGGAGAAATACTGGCTGTAAAATCCAAGTGAGCCAGTGGGAGGTGAGACAAGTACCTGAGACAACAGGAACCACTTGACAGGTGGGAGATGGTGCCTAATTTGCTTCCCTCCAGCTACCTCTTTTGGCATCAAGTATTTGGAAAAACTGATTTGTCACAGATTTTTATCCAAGAATTTTGATGTGGCATATAATTTATTAGGGAATATTACTGTTTAAGTCCTGTAGTAATGCATTTTCTTAAGGAATTTGTAAACCCCTCTGAGTTGCACATTATCCTTCTTTTGCAGATGAGAAAATGGAAAATTTAAACAGTTTTAAAACATTGCCTGTGTTTATATAAGGGGTAAGTAGAGAGGAGCATTTCAAACCCTAGGATGACTGACTTGAAAGTCGACACACTTAATCTCTTCCCTACGCTTTCTCCCAGGATTACTGCATTAGCAACAGTAGAACCTTCTACTACAACAAAATAGAGCATCACCACTTAGCACGTAATGTTGGAAAATTTCAGTGCCAGATCCTAGGGCAAGCAGTTTATGAAAGGAAAGGGAAGAGTGAAAACAGACAAAATAATGGAAACACAGGAGCCAACTCTTTAATCAGTGCAGTGCAACCTCATACACACCTTTGCCATTTCCTCTCAGAGAACGTGTTGCTCAGATCTTACTTTCATCAGCTGCCTCTGATATTCAGATTCACACTCAAGAGTATCTACATACGTGGACAAGATCTGCAGTTGTTTTATTTGTAATTAATGGTAAACTTCAAAGCTGCACTTCTTTATAACATACCTTCCTACATAAAGTTCCAGATCGTGTCTACTTCAGGGCTTCTGGGGTAAGTCAGGAAGACCTAGATGAGACCATAAAGTTCTGTTAGGGTCCAAGTGGACTGTTCGTCTCTTCCCTTTGGTGACTTGCAAACTGGGATCATCAATCCCCGGTTTATTTTGAATCTGAATCAGTTGTTCTTTCGTTCACAATTTGGGAGGCAGTGAAAATGCTAACTTTGATACGTATGTGAGTTCTGTACTTTTCAGATCTTAGGTGGCTACACATTTGTGGTTTTGGATAGATTAGTAGTTGTCAAAGCAATGAGTCCATTGCAACTGGCAATAAAAAAGAAAAAAAGCAAATAGAATAAATATCATAATACATGATCTGTCATAAGGGTTCATAAGTGGAAGTATTATTTCAGATATATATGTAACTGAAATTCACTGTAAGATGTTTTCCTTACTGTATACCATGATCAAAGCTTGAAAAGCCAATGTGGTAGGATTAACTGGATCTAATTGGAACTTTTGGCTCTCTTTCAGTCAGGTAAAATCATCAGCACACGCTCAGACCAATGGATTATTCTTCTTTGAAGACACTTAAATAACCATTGACTCAGGAGAAATCTAATTAGGAAGCTGGTAGAGATTTTTTCATCTGTTAGAATTTCTACCTCCTCCCCTATTTTCAGATAGAAGAAACCCTGAATGGCTGTGCTAATTGCTGACAGTATGGTCATCTTTTCAAAAGCTTAAATTGTATTATTTTCCACCCTCAGTTTTTACTTAAACTGGGAAAACCGGTCAAGTCAGTTGTTTGGGAAAATATGGAAAACAGCATTTGGATGGACTGTGTCATTTTGGGGGTTAATTATTTTGACTTCAGGAAGACATGATTTAAATGTTATCCTTATCCATTATAATAATCATCTAAAACACAATGACTGACACTTTTGAGTACTTACTGGCCAGGAACTGTGCTATTTCCCATTGTAACTGGATGGTTAGAATTGTGGAGGAAGACATCCAAATGCAATTCCCAGGTCCCTCCCCTAGACCCTGTAATTCATGTCTGTTATGGGGCCCAGGAACTTACTTAGAAACACTTATTATGTATAAAAAACTGCATTGCCTCATTTTTATCCTCACAAAAAATCTTTGGGGAACATATTTATCAGCATCCCCATTTTATTGGTGAGGGAACTGAACTGAACTTTGCATAGCTTAAGCAACCTGCCTCAAGTTGCCTAAGTAGTGAGTGGAGAAGCAGGGATCTGTGTGTAGGAATCTCAGCTGAAACGCCAGCTCCCACCATAGGCGACGTACAGTAACTAAACCAACAAATTCTTCAGATCCTCTTCCCCAGTCTCCCTCTCTTAAACTCCCAAGCTGTATCTCCTGGAGAAGAGTCCTGCCAACCACACCGCCCCCCAGTCTTTCCCCTTCCCTTTCCCTCAGTTCTCTTTGTGATCCAAAAGCTGGTTTTGGAGGAGAGAATGACAGCTGCCTCTTAAAAAGAAGCACAGTCCCTTTAAAATCCTCAAGATGGTTTTGGTGCAGGTGTATGACTGCGATGTAGGGGGCAGGTTATAACTGGGATCCCAGAAGTACCGTCGTCTTTTATCCTCCCTCCAGTGTGGCTTCAAGGCTGTAGACGGAAACTGTGCTTTGGCTGCTGAAACACTAAGGATGCTGCTGATACTGTAATAGGGGAGAACAAATCCAACTCCATGTTTCTTTAACCTTTGTATTCTATTGCTTTTGCTACGAGTTAACACTAAAAGGACGTTGCCTGTTAGCTTAAATTATACTTACTGGCCCATTTCTGGGAAACCTGCCTCCCATATAATGAGTGTTAAGCTAAAATACCTTTGTTTAGCTCAGAGGAAACATCCTGACCGGTCCCACCAGTGAATGGCTGCAGGAAAGGAAAAATTCACACATCCCCTCTGGAGTCTGATGGGAACCAGGAAATTTTTGACTTTATCCCCTTCCCTTGTAGTATAAGAGAAGCCCGAATTCTGACTCAGACAAGATGGTTCTTTGAGACACTAGTCCACTATCTTCTCTGTCTGCTGGCTTTCCGACTAAAGCCAATATTCCTTGCCCCAGCAAATTGTCTCCCAATTTATTGGCCTATTGTGTGGTAAGCAGTGTAAACAGTACAAGCTCATATTTTTCAGAGTGGGAGAAGTTTGGTTCCATCACTATAAAAACTGGAGATATGAGGGAAACACTGGGGACAAGCATTATTCTTTGTTACCATAATTGAAGAATTGTTGCCATAAAGCATACAACATAGGAAATACAGTGTTTCAAATCCATATAGTGTTCAGTACATCCATAATGTACAATCATCACCTCTATCTAGTTCTAAAATATTTTTATCACTTCCACAGGAGACCCTGTTCCCATTAAGCAGTCATATTCCATTAACCCTCTCTCAAGTCTCTGAAAGCTACAAATCTGCTTTCTGTCTGTGGATTTGCCTATTCTGGATATTTCATAAGAAGGGAATCATATAATATGTGAATTTTCTGTCTGATTTCTTTCACTTAACATGAAGTTTTCTAGTTTCATCCACATTGTAGCATGTCTCAGTACCTTCATTCCTTCTGATTGGTGAATAGTAGTCCATTGAATGGACATACCATAATTTGTTTATCCATTTATCAGTTGATAGACATTTGGGTTGTTTCCACCTTTGGCTGCTCTCAGTAATGCTGCTGTGAACATTTGCGTGCAAGTATTTGTTTGAATACCTTTTTACAATTCTTTTGGGTATAAAGCTAAGAGCAGAATTCCTGAATCTTATGGTAATTCTATGTTTAACTGTTTTTAGGAACCACCAAATTGTTTTCCACAGTGGCTGCTCTGTTTCACCTTCCCATCAGCAGTGTGAGAGTTAGGCTTTCTCTGCATCTTTACCAACACTTGTTCTTTCTCTCTTTTTGAATTCTAGCCATTCTAGTGGATGTGAAGTGGTGTCTTGTGGCTTTGATTTGCATTTCCCTGACTGCTAGTGATGTTGAACATCTTTTCATGTGCTTGTTGGCTATTTGTATATCATAGCTTCTTTGGAGAAATACTGATTCAGATCCTACATTTAACTTTGGAATCCTCCTCATGCCTTTGGGCCTAGGTGCCTCTTTCCCTGTCTCCTTCATGTGCAGTAATGTGATAATTATAGTAGCTATCTAATGCCAGGCACTGTAATGAGCACCTTAAATGCATTATGTCCTTTAATTCTATCAGGTTTTATCTCCATCTTAAAGATAAGAAAACTGAGGTCCAGGGACAGTTAAGTTGAACATGGAGGCAGAAATTGATTTGAAAGCCAGTTCTTGCTGATTTGAAAGTCCATGCTCTTAAGCTCTGTATCAGAGGTCTGCAGACTACCTTGTATTGCTAACATGTACTGGGAAATTATTTTTTAGCTGTATACCATCATATACATTTTTAATAATAGTTTAAGTTGACTGAAAAGGATGTAGTTTCCCACATATTGTAAATATTATCATTTAAAAATGTAACTGTGAGATCAGTTTAGAAGGGACTCTACAAGCCATGGTGATTCGGTATCCAGAACCCTTGATTTAAAAAATTCATGAACAATTCTTCCCTTTTTTTGCTTGAAATTGTATTTTATTATATTACTTCCCCAGAATGTTATCATAATATAACATTTTTCATGCTTGAAAGTCTTTTATTGATCACCCTCTCATAGTTTCTGTAGCAAAAATATGACTATAAATTAAAATTGAATTTTAAATAATTTCTTATAAATATAAAGCTCTGAGTGTTAGAGATTCCTCCTGATTGAGTTGTTATTATAATTATGGCTAGTAGTCGACTGATAAAATCAACAAAAATAGATTTTGAGAAATTGTCATTAACTATAACAAGTATATTTGTATTGGAAATGCACCTTTTTAGTAGGATGGATGGTCTCTTATGGAACCTTGATTAAAGGAGAATCTGTGCATAACCATTTTTCAACTTGTCCCTTTGACACCCTGGAGCATTTTAACTACCTAATAATGCAACATAACAAATTTGTGATACGTGAAAGGAATGCCTTTTTTTTTTTTTTTTCCCGAATTGGAAGGAGCTAATTTGAAAGGAGCTGTAGGAAAGGGAAACTTGCTGCCTTCCTCATGTATAGGAGTGTTACAAAACAGGGCAAGTTTAGAAAAGAATGTATACAGAGAAAATGGATCCAGAAATGGATTCTTTTAAAACGATGCACGCATCCTACTCCTTGGAGAGGCTTTGAAGACCACTGTGCTGCACTATGGTAATAAGTGCACGGGTGTCCTATCCAGCTTCCAGCCCAGCCCCACTAGTGGACCCCAGAAAAAAGAGCTGCTTTGTGCATGACTGCCGTCTGCTAAGAATTTTGCACATGTGATCTTGTTTAATTGTCAAAATGACTCTGCAAGGCAGGATTATGTTCAGTACACAGAGAGAGAGAGAATAATTTGCTAGGGCCACAGAAATTATAAGAGGCTGAGCAAAAATTTGAAATGATTCTATCTCTTCCTTTTTCCTTAATTCTTTATTAGGCTTGTGTCACCTAGAAGCAATGTAATTCAATTCAAATAATTCTTGTCTGATTTTTTCAGACGTTCACAATACTGTTTCTTTGTCCTCTTCTTTCTTCTTCTGTATTTTAAATTTGCAGGGACAGCAAAGAGCTCAACCTAAGCGTGTCTGTAATTAGTGGACTATAAGGAGGAGAAATTTTTGAGTAGAGAAGATGTCTTGGGTCCGCCATCCACCTCTGGCCACACATCACTCCCTGGACAATGTTAAGATAAAGGTGGGCAAAGTTGCATAGTGATTTTGAAAGAGTGCAGAGCTAGGGACCCCAGATCAGACTTTTCTAAAGTATAAGGTTGTGACTCAGATTTTACATGGGAGGGAGAAATGCCAGTGGTTGGGGAAGGGAGGGTCACTGCACAAAGCTATTTTTTTTTTCAAAGTGAGGTAATTGTAAGACCAAATTGCTAAACTAGGATAGTTTCATTTCTCATGTGGTCAAGAAGTCAGATTTTAAAAAAAATATATAAGCCTGTGTGATTTATTCATGAGTTATAAGGTAATGTTAGGTTTAGCTCTCATTCTATAAATAGAGCAATAAAAGCACAGACCAGCACCTCTCAGTTACCCTGTGAGGAACCTCATGGTCAGATTTATCTGGTGTACTGAGCAGAAAGACATTTCCTATCGCATAATGAAAATATTTGGAGAGCCACTAGAGCAGTGAGGGTTACAGAACTCTTAAAACTGTAATTGTCTTATTCCATTATTAGAGTGGAAAGTATCTGGAGAGGTTTCAGTTTCCAAGTAAGTGGCAGTGTGTCTTTTGGAGATTACTAATTGTTTGCCCCACCCTCTTTCTTTAAAGACTAAAGTATAATGAGGTTAAAAAAGAGAAAAGGGAAAGTCAAAAGGAAAAAGCAAAACTTTAAAAGGAGGGCTTTGCCTTTGATGTTGGTATTTCTCTAGGTGACAGGTGAATAAACAAAAAGTGTTAAAGCACATAAAATGACAAAGTGTTTATAGAAAAATGATGCTTGAATGGTTCCTTTCCCCAAAGCCTACATGGACTTTATAAAGAAGATAAACACATAAACAAACAAAAAATGGTAGGAAAAACTTTAATTACAGAAACCTTTTAATTTTGTAAAGGCTCCTTTCTTAGATACCGCTGGCATTTCTTCCTCCTGTCTTCTGTCTCTTGCCTTTTAGATAATTTCACTGCTTGTTAGAGGCTTTATTGCAAAGCAGACAGACTTAAAACAATGAGATGAAAACCAACTTTACTACTTTTTAGCACATTGTAGGAACAGGATCAGGGGAAGGCAGAGCATAAGAGTGATAGATTATGAGTGGATTTCAATTATCTGAATTACTTGGACGCCCCTTATCCAGGCAACGTGAATTTAATTATGGCTTACTTCAGTTTTCCTCAGTAAGTTTGAGGAAAAGCCCAGGAAGAAGGCAAGGCATATTCATGAGGCAAGAACTCAGCTGAACAGACAAAAAGAGAAAAAAATAGCAGCTTACTGTCGGCTTTTATTCGGGAAAAATCCACTTAGTGAAGCTACCTTGAAAGAAGGCTAAACACTGGCGGACAAATTGGTCCATCTTGGGACCAGTTTTACAAGATAAGTGAACACTTGTTTCTTTGAATCCAAGAACTATGCTGCAACCTGACAAATCCTAGGCACAGTGTATCAAACAGCTACAACAGGTTCCTTAGAGATCTCACAAATGACATTTCTTTACGTGCAACTTGATAAGTGTAATTCCCCATCTCCAACTTTTGCTGTATTGCTTCATATCTAATCTAATTCTTTCTTCAAGAATTGTTTTATGCCTCTTAATGGATTGTTGGGAATTTGCTTTTAGGCTCTGGGGTAACAGGGGGAAAATGAATTGCAATCTAGTGGAATCTTGACAATCTAACCATTACATTATGAATGTTACAGCCAACATGGAAAGTAAAGAAGAAGAGATCTGTGTTTGATTCTAGTAAATTGTTTCCTTCACAGTTTTGCTTTTGTAGAATACATATAGTACATGAAACAGCTGTGTAAGGATAATCTGTTGCTTTATTCAGTGAAAAGCAGAAGTAAATCATTCAATTTTGGAAGAACTGTGGGCATCATTTGTAAGGAAAGATGATTAGCGTTATTTTGCAAACAATTATTTGATACATTTAATAAACTACACTTACCTGGCAACATTTACAAAGGGTATCCCTGTCATTAAGAAAAATACACAACTCTTTTAGTGAGAAAGTTACTGCTTTTTCATTTCTAGGATCAGAGCAATTACTAACAAAAAAACTAATTTTAGTTTTTGAAACAATGACTTTATGATTGTTAAGCTTCAGTTATGTGCATAATATCTAGAAGAATGTGTAAGGACAGTTCAATGAAAAGAAAATAATCTTGCTAGGAACACACAGTCCAAGGAATATTTTAAGACATTTCATTATTTGCCCTAACAAGTCACTTTGTGGTTCTTATAGCATGAACCTTGTACAGGGATCTGGAAGCCCATCAGCTTTCTAGTCTACCTCATTCTCCTTGCTTTCCCTAACATTGCACTTGGTCTCTGATCCTCTGCCCTTACCCTTCAGTTTTAACTATATCCAGTTGAAGGTTGTAGACATTATTCACAGCTCCCTAATACAAGTGCAACTAACTATTCCTTGCAAGTGAAAGTTTGTCTTTTCAATTATGAAAGAGGAATAACTGTAAAACATTTGAGAGCTTTCTTTCTAATTTTGACCACCTTGCAGAGCATAATGTCTGAGTTAGCCCATAAGGTTGTCTCCACTGATTTAATCAAAGGTGGGAAGGTCAAAGAAAGAAAATGGGGGGAAGAAGTCTCATCTTGCCATATAACCTATACCTAAACTAGTATTTTGAGCATTTACTTAGCACCATATCAGTAAACTTGACTGCAATTTTAAAATACCTTTTAAAATTTCATGTACATTTTAAGGAAAGAACCTACAAACAATACATAAAGTAATGGAAGTTCAAGATGAATACGGAGCTAAAAAGATCACATATCTATTTCAGGATGTTACTGTTCCAATAATGATAATAATGATAGCTAATATTACTGACTAATGACTGTGCCTGGTACTGTTTTATAGGATTTATAGGTATTATTTCAAAACAGCAAATTAAATACATGGTTATTATCCTAAGATACTAGATCTGGGAGGCTTTGAAATAATATGGCGTATATTTTTCTGATGGTTTCTGCAATTAGAACCTGATTACTAGAGTTCAAGGGGCAAAAGGTTAGTTTGTGAAGCTCCTGGGTCTATCATTCTTATCAACACATTTCTTTAGAGACTGAAGTTGAGGCAGAGAAATCCTGGTGCTAATCTTCAGTTGCTTACATTCATCTTTGAAATTCCTGAAAACCTTGTTACTCTAGAGATGAAGCAGTTTTTTTGTGTGGTTCCAAATGGTTAGGCATCTGTAAATAAATAGTTAACATGCTTGTAATTCAGCAGTTCCATGGCTTGTAGAGTGATATGGCAGGATCCACCCTGGAGTGAGTGTTGTTTATGCTAGTTTTCCTAGATCTTTGAATCTGTGGTCCTGGACTACATCTCCTTTCCCATAACCAGTTATCAGATCACATATATCCCATGAGTTTAAACTGAACACACGGTCCTGGTATCCGTGATTTGCCTAATCCTTCTGAAAACAGGGAAACTGCTTCTGAGCAGCCTAAAGATCTTTTCATCAGCAAGGATTTAATTTGGAAAGTCCAACATGTAAAAAGAAGAAACAATGTAAAGCTATTCCGTTAGAATATAAAGATAAAGAAATTCATATATTAAAGTCCAACATGGAGTATCCATTGTCTTGGATGCCAGGGATTATCCAGAGGTAGGGTAAAACGGCCAGAGTGTATGGTTTCTTGAATTGCACTGTACTGATAGGATGTTTTCAGTTGCATCTTAAACTTGCTCAAACCATAAAAAAATGTTATTAGGTCATCCTACCCCTCCTCTTCTCAATTAAATCCCTATTTCCAGGAGAATTCCATGTACTTATTAGCTTAATGTAGGTTATCAAAACCAATCACAATGCAGAGGAAACAGATTTTGTTAGTTGGTTTATATCATCCTCGACCTCATCAGGAGATGGGGGTGGTATCACTTTTACCCAAAAACATCCTCCTCCACAATGAAGATGGAGTGGACTTGATAATGGGGGTAGAATCGTAGTGTCCAGTACATCTGCATTTTTACTGTGGAGGATTCTTTTTTTTTCATCTACTGCCTCCTATTTTTGGATCAAAGAAAAATACAAGTAAGGATTACCGAAAGATTCAGAAGTCTAAATAGAAAAGATGGCACGCAGTCTCCTGTTGTTGGAGCCAGTTCTCTTTGGATCTCTTTTCTCCATGTCTCATGAACAGAGGCGCTGACTGCCTTTGTTCCAGATCACCTCTTCAAGGACATATATATGGCAAACATCCTTGAAAAATGGAGATAGTGTCTCCCTCTCTGGCAAAGGTCAGGCATGCTTACTGCCCGTTATAAGAGATTTGGGTTCCCTACACTTGGGGTTCTTCTCTTGTAACAGTGTGTTTTAAGCATCACCTGGCCTGATTTCATTGCATTGTGGAATTGAAGCTTGGGGAGCTGGCACAGGTGCTGAGACCCTGGCTATTGCTTCTGCTGTCAGTAAATTAATGGTTCTTTGTCTCTGACCCAGGAATCTGTTTTATTCCAGCGTCTGTGAACCTGTGGCCAGGTAGCTTGTGAGCTTGCACGTAGAGTAAATTTCAGACTCTTCACAGTTCTCTACAGTCAAATGTGAAACAGACAATGATTACACCTTAAAAATGTCTTACCCCCTCCGCTAAGACTGCTTGCTATATGGTAGCCATGAAAAAATCACATTTGCTGATTTTCTTGGACTGCTAGCATTCCAGGAGACTGTTCCATCAGAAAAGTCCCTCTCTATTCTTGCAGAATGAATTCCAATCCAAGGCTCCTTCTGTTCAGTCCATACCATACCTGTTCTATCATTTTATTCTTTGGCTTGAAGAATTGGGCACAAGAAAAATCCTTGCTGACAGTTTCACTCTGCATCTGAGCAGAGCCTAGCAGGACACGTGCCTTGCTTTAGGTGGTGCTTTGTATTTTAGCAGTGGAAACACTTTGGGGCCTACTTTCAGTTTCAGCAGGACTTGCCTTGCTTTGTGTGTTAACAGTACTCAGCATAATTTGTTCAGTCTGTTTTAAAAGCAACTGGCCTGGGGTTTGATTTATACCTGAATTCAGCTACTTAGGCTTATTTATAGTTTTGAATGACTGATCTTGAGTTTTTGTATTTAATAGTCAAATACTATGCCAGTTGGTTTGTGTAGTTAAAATTTCTGTGACCATTCTTTCTCAATTAGTAAAGATTAATTAGATTTGGCTTGCTTTCACGATATTCTCTTTTACGTGGAACAAAAGTGAGGCAGTTTATTTTTGGGACCTTAGATGCCACCTTCTAAACTCTTTCTCAGTTTTACCTCTGTTCCTCTTCTGAGCAAATTTTCTTTTTGGGTTCCTAGTGACCCCATCCCGCCTCTGCTTACTCAGGTCTCTTTCTTCAAAAATCAGCTTACAGGAGAATTTACATAAGTGTAAATTATTAATAATCTTTAATATTATTGTATAACATCTCCACTCCTAGCCATAAGCATTACTTTTTAGTTATAGAAATTCCAATTGTAACTATCAGAGGAGCTTCAGGGACAGGGGAAACATCCCTGGTACCCAGAAAACATACCATGTAATCTGTACCTTCAACTATTTAGTATAATACTGGTGAAATAAAATAGTCTTCTGCCAAGTAGATGCAAACATTCACAAATATATATAGGAAAGAGTCTGGCTTCTAGTGCTGTGGGAACTAAGGGCAGTTTTGGTCCTCCACTTAAGTGCTTTATAGGTCACTGAAAACCTCTCCTTCCAATTTACTGAGTAACCTTTTTGTAATAAGATCTCACCTTGTCTTGGTTTTTCCTTCTGTAAAATGAAAATACTACTCCATGCTCCTATTTATAAGATAATCAAGATTTAAAAAAAAAGCTTCGGGTGAAAGTAAAGTATAACTTTAGTTGTGGTTCCCTCCTAGGGGAAATTAGCATTCCTTATATTAAAGAGAAAAAAAGGACATCCAGCTTTGCTTTTCGTTGTGCTACAGGAGTCCGCAGTGCCTGCAGACGAGGCGGGCTCGGTTCTTTCTGTTCCTTCGCGGGAAGTTGTACTCCTGCGGGGCAGGCTCTCTGGCCATCCCGCCCTGGGAATGCTTGCTCTTGAAGGTGAGGATTCAGCTTTTGATAGCTTCATAGATAACCTGTTCTGTCATGTGTCTTGAGGGCTTAATAGGTATTTGGATGCAATTACTAGCAAAGATCAACAACAAATACAAAATGAGATGATCAGTTCTCAGGTATGCAGCTTAACTGAGGTCACTGCTAGAGGGACAGCACAGTGGAAATGGTTAGACCACAGGCTCTGGAGTCTGACTACTGAGATTCACATCCTAGGTATGCCATTTGTTAGCTGTGTGACCTTGGGCAAGTTACCCAACCACTCTGTGCCCCAGTTTCACCCACTATAAATTGAGAATGAGAGCACTTACCTTTCAGAATTGCCATAAGGATCAAATAAGTTAGTATATATAAAGTACTTAGTATAGAAGAAATACAATATAAACATTGTTAAATAGTACTAATCGAAAAAATAACACCTATGGGAAAAGAGAAGAAAGCTTTTAATATGAACCAAATTCCTAAAGTATAGTTCTAAAATCAGACTTAAAAACGTGAAATATTACTATATAGACAGTTGTTGATGCTTTTAGTGAAACATAGCCTTGCCTTCTTTGTGTTCACAAAAAAGAAAATTTGTATTAGAGACATCTACTCTATAGTTCTTTTGACTGTAATAAAAATGAACATAAAATGTTTTAAACTTATTGATAATTCTCATAATACTCTCCTATCTTTTATCTGAATGAGATAATATTCAATTTTACATAGATTAGTGTGCCACATAGACTGCAGGTGCCCAGTAAATCCATAAATGTTCATGGCCATTCATGTAGAAATGAAATATTTAACCACAAAAGTATCTTATATTTAGGAAGCTGTTTGCTGACATCTCTTCCTCTGATATTTGGAGAGTATGCAAAGTGATTTATGCACAGCTACTTGAAGGAAATGTTCCCATAGTGACTTTCAGAATATTTTGAGAATACTGCTAATACATATTTTAAAAGTGCTTTCTACTGTGAAGTTTTTCAATTTTTTTTAATCGTGTGAAAGCATATTGTTTATCTCATCAAAAACAACATGAGGATATGGATGTCCTTTTTTTTATAATAAAGCAGACAAAATGTGATGTGTATTAATTATGGTTATTAATTTAATTTTTGTTAAAGGAAAGATTAATTATATGCTTTTCTTGTAGAACAGTCCTTTATTGCTTTAAAATAACACTAAACATTTGCATAGTAGAAAATTATTTTCATTTAATAAGAACAGCTATTAAAGAAAGTTAAGCATTTGTTTTGTATTTAAAGCTAACTAGAGGTGTCCCCTTTTGTAAGAAAACCTAGTATATCAAAGTTCAGCTTTGCCAAAGAGATGAACCAAAGGGTGACAACTTGTGTTCCAAGTGATTTTTCATTTTCAAAAGAGTTTATTTAAATGGTAGCCCTCCTATTACATGTCAGCATTAGTTGCAGACAAGTCTTCTCAAAGTTTAGTGGGCCAAGAAATCTGAACCCTACATGCTAGATGTCACTGCTAACTAGAATTCAGTCATGTATAAATTTACAGTGTAAGTCAGTGGGAAATTTTGATTTCCAAAAACTTAATTTCTGCATTAAATATATGGAATAAAATGGAGAAAATTCATACCATGTGCCTTTAAAATCAAGTTTGAGAGACAGAAACAATGTTAGAATATACTGAAGAACTCAGAGTTTATTGGAGGGAAAGTGATGTCAGTGGCTGCATCTCTAGCCACAATTAGTAACACAATGTTAGCAATAATTTATGTGAACTTCAGTATCCAAATGTATTTTTACATGCTTAGAAGATGTGTTTATTTTTTGCACACTGAAAAAAGTCGATGCCAAAATTTTGGTGAAATGATTAATAGCCAGTTTGACAGACTGCATGATAAAAACATGTCTCAACTGACTGCTAGAGATTGTAGCCAGAAAAAACGTATTGAGGGGAAACAATATACAAAAGCAATTTTTCTGACTGGTGTACATTAGCTAGATTGGTTCAAGTAGACATTCAAATGCATAAAAGTTGGAATTAATTTGATAAAAACTGTGACAACTAAAACCCAACAACGTGATCACAATTAACATTATTAATTATAGCTGAACTAAACTACATAGATGACGGTTATAACAGTTTAAGTTTGCTTTATCAAGTGATAATTTACCATATTCTGTATGATTATGAAATTTCTAATTTTTCTTGAGCTTTATTCCAGGACTAGTATAGAATTCTTCCTATGCTCACAAGACCATCTCAGTTCTTGCAGAAATTTTAATTGGCATACCTAAACAAGGAAAGTAGAACTATATGTCTGAAGAGGATATTATAAACCAGCATTATTTTGTGTTTTGTAAAAGTCTAAATAACACTGTATTTTCTTTTGAGACATATATGCATATGGTCACCATAATTTTGCAACCCTAAATCAGAACACATGGCATTAAAATATGATGATCACCTTACTTCCATGCACAACCAAATCTATGAGTCTGTAGTTCAGATGCTAAAAATAAAATATCTAGGTAGAATATTATCCATAATCATTTTGTTGTATTTTCTCAGAGAATGGATATATTATACATGTTAGGACTAAAGGTCATTCATCATTATAAGATCAATTTCATTTGCTAGTAATACTGAATTGTTAGGAAAATAGTACGTAAAAAAATTATGAGATTTGATTCCAATTTTTTCCCAAAATTGATACTTAATAATGTTTCTCTCTCCTCAGGCCTGATTTGCTGCTGTTAGAACAGTCAGTTTACTTGTCTCCAATACTTTGGTAAATCTACCTTGTGCATAATCCAAGCTGCCATTTTTCTTAGAGCTACAGAAAGCGAAATCAGCCATTTTTAAAGGAGGAAACAATTTGCAGAAAGTCCACAAGTTCACTACCACTTATGCAGAGAAATTCATCAGCTGACAGAGAGGGTGGTCTCTATGGCAGGATAGGAAACATTTGTATAGTCAAAAGTTACATTTAAAACCTTCTACTCTCCTCCCCTTGAATAAAAGGTTAATTCAAACCTAAGCCACAAGTATTTTCGTCATACTTAAGGATCAAGGGACAGTATTATTATGTTAAAAATGCAAATTCCTAGTCCAGACCTGATGGTTCTGGGAGTAGACCCTGGGAATCTATATTTTTGACAGTCATCCAGAATGAAACTTACACAAATATAAGTTTAACGACCACTGTCAAAGGGTGACTTCTTATTTTAAGGTATCTATTTTTCAAATTCATTTTCTGTGATTCAGATTTTACATGAGCTAGGTAAAATTTAATCACGTATTAAAATGATTAAGGTAAATTAACAAAAAAATTCAGAGGTTTAAACTGAGATGAATTATAAACTAGTGGGCCATTCAGCTTTCTTACTAGAGTTTTAAAAGCTATGAATTAGACAGGGAGGCCATGAATCATAAAAATAAAGAGATTGTTTATATATTACTGCCTTCTGATGAATACAAGATACTTATTAATTCTCTTGTGGGATATTTTTATAATATATTCAAGTTTCATTTTGAGATGAAAAGGTAAGTGTTAGAAGTACCTAATGGTAGATCTAATTCTCAAATAAGCCTTCGATAATGTAAAACAGAAAATTCAAATGTCTTTTCTCTTTATGGTGAGTAATATTTTTTGCTAAATTCAATTTTCTTATAAATTGCTACGTGCAAAGTACTGGGTAAACCCTGATAAATAAAGCCAGGCTCATGACTGCTCTCAAAGAGTTTACATTCTAATGGAAGGGCACACAATAATCGACAAAAATCACAAATAAGCATAGTTAGAAATTGACTTTGTCTACAGTGAATTTTCTAAAATTTTTATGAACTCCATCTGACAAAAGTGAAACCAAAATAATCAAGCCCTTCCATGACAACAAAAATTACTACAGGAATTGTCAGCTCCATATTTTGTTTTGACTTAGTTTAATATTTATCTCCTAAATGTGTCATGTTTCTCTCTTTGTCACATAATTTATCTGTAAGAACATCTGTTGTGTGTGTGTGTGAGACGTCTACGAAATGATTAATTTGACAAAAGGCTCGGAAGTAGCTAATAACAGCAATGAGCATGTAGGGCATGATCACCCAGTGATGTGGTTAGAAATGGTCATCCATATCTCTCAAGGGTCTTGGGGGCTGAGAATGTTACCCTGCTGGAGAGCAGAGCAGTAGTTTTAGTTTTGTTCCAGGTATTTCTAAGACTCAACTAGCTTTTCCAAACGGGGAATTTCACCAGTCGATTTAAGTCAATTCTTCTGAAAACAAAGTGACAGGATCTTCTTATGGGGGGAAGGGGCTGTTGTTTGTGCCTGAACGATTAAGAAAAAAATGTTGAAAAGAAAAAGCTTATAGCCGTCTGCGAACACCAGCCAGGAGTCTGGGGGAGTTCGGCTTTAGCAGAGGTGTTAGCTCATTTAAATTTTGTAGAAGCAATGATTTGTATTTTTCAAAGTTGCATCCACTTGTGTATCAAATGTGAAAATCAGGCTGCTTGGGCTTGCCTGTTTCTTAATATCTTTCACTAATAATAAACATTCCAAGCAGAGGAAGCAGCTGCGCTAGGAGTGATTAAGAATTCATGAGCATGCTCTGATGATGGTCCATCTCTGAACCAATCACATGGTGACCACCCCGACCTCATTTCACACCCACCCACACTGTCGGTCCCGGGAGACGCCCGCCTTCGCTTACCCTACTCAGCACACCCATGCTAAGTGTTAAGTCATTGGAGATTCGGGAAAAGCACCGGGAGGGTACGTGGTATTTCTGTGTCAGCTAAGACAAAAGATGTGACATATCCCGTCAGCTGGCATTGACTCAGGTGTTCCAGGCTGCCTTCAATAATGGGATGTGATGGCAACAGTAAAAGCTAGGTGGGGGGAGAAGTCGAGTTTTACAAATCCATAATTAAAAAAGAATTGGAACCTGTCACAACACCTTTCAAACTTTCTCACATCCTGCTTCTTAAGTCAGGATCCCAGAGGAAAATCAGCAGGAGAGGACTGTCCTGCGGTCCGATCTTTGTATTGGGTTGTGGGAAACCAGGGCCTGGCAATTTGTCTCTCTCCCTATTATGTACAGCTCGGCATTTGTATAATTCATTTCTTCATACATATTTCATTATTATTAATCATCATAAATAAGTAAGTTGCATCTTTTAATGACACAGGGATTGGAGAAATAGACTGTGTCAGTGTGTGACAGTGCTGCACACTCATCATTAAGGGGATTTATTATTTTGGAAAAAAGCAAGTTAAAAGACTCAGCTCAGTGGTCAAAAGTGCAATTTAGGGTTTATTGTGCAAAAACCTAAAGTGGAAACAGTTCTTCTGAAACTGTTTAACATACATGTAATTCAAACAACCTTCTTTACGAGGCCTTTGGTGCATTCATGCTGGTACAACAGAGTTCTCTGCCCAAGTTATTCTTTTCAAGCTGCCTGGTTTAAGCACAACTGAATACCTTGGCCATAGGAACTCACTGAAGCAGCAAACACTGAGCTTGGTATCTCTCCTTCAAATAGCAGGATTCTGGAAGCCTCCTTTTGCTCCCTTTCAAGGCAATTAATGGTTTTGAATACACCTGGAGATGATTAATTCTGAGAGTGACCTCCAGGCTGCAGGTCACATTTCACTTTGGTCTGGTAGGAGACTAAAAGAGAGATTTTGAAAATGTAGGCAATTTTAATTTTACTATTTTTTGCCTGCAAACTGTTCTACCTTCCTTTGGCAAAGAAATGAAAATGTCCAGTCTAGAGAGCTTCACTGTAGCCTATGACTATTACATTTCTACCTTGATTTAACTGTTTCAAACAGGAGAAGAATAAACAGCTTGAAGATGAGCCCATGCCAAGCGGTGTGGTTTGGTTCTCCGGAGCTTACCTGGAGACATGGCCACCCTGGAAGGTGGGCCAGTGCATATCAAGGTTGCTGTATGATCGATCCCTGACTCACCATCCCACCAGCTCAGGATGGGCTCAGGAACTTCTGATTTCTGGCTTGGGTCATCATTGAAGAATGGACAGAACAGATCATCAATTCGGTAAGATGACTTCAAACTCTTAAAAAAATGGCTTTCTTACTTAAAATTTAAATACATATTTCTTACTGCCCTGTATGATAGGGTTTCCTCTCAATCAGTGCTCTCAACTCTGGCCACACATTAGAATCCCTAAGAGAGCTTCTAAAACAGTAGGAATGTCCAGTCCCACCCAGTATCTGATTTTAATTGATCTACTGTGAGGCTCAGCAATTTTTTAAAAAAGCTTTCTGGATGATTCTAATGTGCAGCCAAGAGTGAGAACAACTGCTCTAAATACTTAGAAGAAGTATGGAAATTATTTTATTTGTCTAAGTGTATTTCAGGTTTTAGTTTATGACACCTAATCAGGAAGGGCATTCAGTAATATGCAATACAATATATTGCAACACCTTGAATCTTACTTTGGGTTTTGAGAGAATGATCTGTTTGTATTTTTTTCTTATTCTTTCCCTCCTTTTTATTTTGTTTTATTTTCTTTCTCCCTGTCTCTCCTACACACACACCCCTCCCTAACATCCCACCCACACACAAATAGGCATACACAAACACTTCTGATCTTATAACTGTTGTTGTTTGAACTGGGAATATATTATTGTGAAAATGCTTTATACTTCACTTAAATAATGCTTTAGTCTTTCACTTGAAAGAATAAAAATTTACTCTTCCTCTTACTTCTTCCATCCTTCCTGCATCAAGCAAACATTTGTAGATCAACATTTCCACCACATGACAAAAGCAGATGGTAACTGACACTTAAAAAAAATAGTACCATATATAATATTGATATTACCTACCTAGAGTGAAGCAAGGAACTGAGATAAATCTCAAAGCAAAAACAAAAAAATTTATTCACATAAATAATCCTACTGATTATAATGAACATGGATACTTTTTGATCTTTGAATTATTTGGCTAGCTTAATATAATTTTGAACAAATTAAATGAGCAGAAGTAATAGGAATAGTCAATTCAAAGTGAAGGATGAAATAATGTGTGGGTCGTATTGGAGGAGAAAAATGAACCTTCTAGATTCGTAGAGAAGGAAAGTCCCTTGAAAGTCGTCCAGTCCATTCACCTTCATTTTAGAAATGAGGAAATTGAGGCTAGGAGAATTACCAGTTTTTCTCTTGTCATTTCTTTGCTTACGTTAAGCTTATATATAGATTAATATATTATTGCTTGTGTTAGCAAAGGTACTCGCTTCTCTAACAGACAAAAATGAGTTTAAAAGTTAGAGAAGTTTACAATTAGGTGATTTATTTTATTATGAGTCCAAATTAAAGGATATCCAAATGTCTCTGTCACTTAATTTTGTATCTGTGCTGGATTTTAAACTGCATAAAGAATAAGTGAATACAGATATTTGAAGATGCTAATATCAACAAAATTAGAAGTATTTGAAAATCTCTTCCACCCCATGATGTATGAATGTTTTACCGTGTAATTATCTGTACTGTGCACCTTGAAATAGAGAGAAGGTAAGTGCCTGTGATTAGGCCCTATTATACATACTGAACCTGTTACAACACATCTGATCTCAAAATGGGTTTGTAGTAATAAATACTTTATCAAAAAATGTATACTAAAAGTAAACATTTGATTTAAAAACTATAATGGTAAAATACATTTAATCACAAACATGTTAAATAAATAGATTCTATCTTCTAACAAATACTAAAATAAAAACATGGGATGTTTGATATATGATCATATGCTGATTTTTTCCCCTTTCATTAATACTAAATGTTCAAGAGTTTGGTACTTACATTTCACCCTCTAATTGAACATTTTAACATCCAAATGACAGAAACTTCAAATATATTGTTACTATAGTGAACATTATTTAAAATACTTTAAACATCATACATATCCAGGCAGAGACTTTTATTCAACACCATGAATAAAAGATATATTCGTATTTGCCAGTGAGATTTGGGCAAAGAAGATTAAAACTGCTGAAGGACATAGTTTCTTGGTACTCTAGAATATAGCTAGGTCTACATAAAAGACCCTAATGAAATGTCTTCATCTTGGGGGGCTAAGTAAAAAGTCAAAATAAGATTGAAAGTTCCCTTGGTCTCTGAGACATACATACAGAACTACTCTGGGACATTCTGACACCTACGCAGTCATGAATTATTTACATGGATCCATATAATCTGGGTGTAGGCACAGAACTAAAGACTTTTGAGAGTCCTTAAGATTAAGAGAGAAATGGAGTCAGCATTCTTGGTTCATTTTGATGTGGAATGGAACCTTGGACCCATTCTGGAATACTCTCAGCAGCTCGAGGGAAGGCTGCAATGAGATTGGGAGAAATTATAGCAGAGTCATCGAGGGATGGGCTTTGGGATCCTACAGACCGGAATCCCACTTTGAACCCTAGCTTTTGACATCTTGGCTAAATTACTTAATCTTTCTCAGCCTTTGTTTTCTCATCTGTAAGCAGTAACGTCACTTGTAAAAGGTTATTGTGAGGATAAAATAAGATCATCTACGTAGAGGGCTTCACACAGCACAAGCCACACTGTAAATTCACAGTAATTCTATTCATTCAACAAATACTTCTATGGATTGGTAGAATGGGCTACATAATTTACGTGCTCATTGGAAAATGAAAATGTGGGCTTTTTTGTTCAAAATGCAGAAAAAAATGCCATTAAAATTAGGAAAATGTTAACACTTTTTCTTTCTTCAGTGATCTTTGGTGATGTATCTTGTTTTTTTTGTTTTTGCAATTTGCTGTTCTAATTAAGCAAAAAATTAAAATTTTAATTATCAGCATGAATTTTACTATTCATTTTTATATTGTGCAATGCCATTTAAAATGAAAGTATAGAGCATTTACTCCATATCTGAATTTAGTATTTCATACTAATTCGTATTCCATAGCTCATACATGCATGCATGTATTTTGTTCTTATAGAGCGGTAGAAATACTGCACAAAACTAAGTCAACTGTTTTTATCTCGCTTCTTACCATGTACACATTATACCAGTACTCTCTCTTTTTGCCCTGAGTAAGGAAGGACCAAATAGAAAAGGAACTATGTGTTTCCCTATCTTCCCTTTCCTAGTAAGTCATTTTTTATGTAGGTGATGGACTAAGGAAGTAATAAAATACTGTTTCCTTGATCTTTCATGCTTCTTAGAACACCATTGTTCTTTGTGTTTTTGAAGCAAGTTCTGGCTTGCATAGAAAGCATGACCTCCTGGGGCTGTCATCATCCCACTTAGCTTGTAAGTAGCACCCTTACCTTATAATCACTTTGAGTCTGAATGCCCATGGATGTGGGTCCATCAGAGCTTTGTGCTTATAGGGCATCACCAACATACCATGAGAAGGGGCAACAAAGAAAGGGAGACATGTATATTGAGTGCATTTCCCCTGCTCACAAGCATGCTTTGTTGTCCCATTACCCTTTACTTAAAAAACACAAGTTCAAAGGTTAAATTATCATTTCTTAAATGGTGGCAGCTGAGCCTAAAACTAAGCAGAAGGTCAAGTGCAGCTGCACAAGTTGTTCACCCATAAAGCCAGCTCCATAGATTAGGTATTGTCTTGTAAATGTGCTGAGATGCTGTACTGAACAGTAAAGGACATGCCATTGTTTCATGGATTTACAGGGAAATGAAGAGATTAAGTAAAGAAAATTCAGAGAGTGACAGTGTAATTAAGAAAATAAAATAAGAAAAAGTGTTGATTGAATGTTACAGATCAGTGATTAGATGGGCCATTTAAATTGGGTTGTTAAGAAATACTTTTCTTGGGAGCTGACATTTGAGCAGATACCTATGTGACAAAAGGTGCTAGACATACAAAGATGTTGGGGAAGCAAGTTCCTGGCAGAAGGAACAACGAGCACCATGTATCCAAGGGGACAATGAGTTTGGTGAATTGCACTGCTGCTTGTAGTGGTATAGTGTAGCCTGCTGGTGTCTGGCACCTTGCTGCTCCACATGTGGTCCCAGGACCACATCACCCGCCTCACCTTTGAGCTTTTTACAAATGCAAGAATTTTGCCCCCCTTCTCCAGACTCACTAAATAAGAATCTGCATGAACAGAATTCTGCATTTTTAGCAAGACCCCAGGTGATGCACATTAAAGTTTGAGAGGTACTGAGCTAGAGGATCAGAGTGTCTGAAATCTAGTGAATCAGTGCAGTGAGCTTGGAGAGGAAGTTGGGGCTGGGTCTTAAAGACTTGATCAACTAGAGAAAGGAACTTAAGTTTTCTTTTAAATCTGAAGGAGACTATGGCAGAGTTGTAAAGAGAGTGCATTTGGGGGCCATGAAGATTTTCAGGCTTGAGAAGCCTAGAAAGGGTAGAGAGATGCTAAAAGGAGATGTGGGAACAATTTACCCCTTTCCAAATTGCACTGAGTTTTCTCACTGGTGGAAATGGCACAGAAAAGCCATACACCTCACTTAAGTGTTCCGGTCCCACACACAGACCTCCAGCAAAGCACATAGATTGTTGTTATCACTGTATTGTTTTGCATTTATATTTCTCCCTTTTCTACTAGCCAAAAATTCTTCCATAGCATAAACCACATTTTGACCTCCTTTGTACCCTAAGGTCTTTGGCAGTGCAATAAGCATTTATTGATTAGTATTGATTGATTAAGTGTGAGTTAAAGATACAGGAGATTTGGACATTCTGATAGGATGCTAGCCTATCCTCAGCTCTTCATTTTCTCATGCTTTGAGCACATCAACTTAAATAATGCAGTGGTAGGAGACAAACGCTGAAATGTTTGAATGTATGACTTTTTAGTTGAATAACAATATATTTTTAACTTGTTAAAGCTTTTAAAGGAGACATTATAATTCTTTGATGCCATTTTGCGGTCAAGCATTTGTTCCCTGAAATTTGCTGTAAGAGCGCAGGAGGGCAGCGTTGAAGAGTGGCCAGTACACAAACCATGCAAATGGCAGACACCGTCCTCCCCGTCAACCCCCATGCTTGGACCTGTTAGCAGTAGTCCTTGCCGTCTTCTTGGACTCTTGCTCCCTAAACTTGGAGTCCATCCTTACCTAGAAAGGTTCAAGAAGCTCTGATGCGGCCATTCCCGTCTCTGCCCATGGGAAGCCTGATCTCCCTCTGCCCAGGAGGGATGGGGTCTCATCTGCTATTTGCTGTTGTTTCTGCTAATGATTAAAAGCTGACTTACAATTGACCTTGTAATCCAGTTTATACAACTACAAGAGAATATTTAAAAAGAATTGATTACTACTTTTTCTTAAGGAAGTATGACAATCTTTTTCTCTCTTACTGCTTGATTAACGTGTGAAATCTTCCTGGCATCCCTGTTTACCTTATCTGAAATAGGATTGCAACATTTTTTTGAATTAGTGAATCATGGTTTGATTAGATAGTCTGAATCACATTGTACTATAAGGTTTTATTAAATCTAATTTGATTTCCCTGCTGCCAGCATAGAGAACAACAACCACAAGAAAGTGGCTATCAGTGTTATTTATTGTGTCTCAGGGCCAACCATTCTTTTGCTTTCATTATTATAAACTATACTAACTTTAAAGCTGAATTTGTTTAAATCACCCTTTAAGGTAACAGGCTCCCTTTTTCATCAGTGAGTTTGGTTTGTTGGCATGGATTCACTCCTGAGCACATAATCACTAGTAACCTGTGAGTAGGGGTCAAACATTATGTGCTGGAACAGGGTGTCAGCTATGACTAGTTAATGGATGCTTCTTCCTGCTCTAGACATCCATCATCCCCATGGCTGTATCTTCACCAAAGGACTAGAGTTTCTATTCCTTTTGTTCCCAGTCACTAGGTACAATAAACATGTTTCTCTCGGAGATTTTATCAATGTCAGATTATCAACACGAAATTCCTCAGGCAGAAGACAGACTTTGAGGTGGTGAAGAGTTTTATCTGTGTGTTTTGCACGTGTGTAAGTAGAAAGAAGATGGAGATGTCTTGCTGTTCCAGCCACCCGATGTGATACCTTTGCTTTTTGGTGCTAATCAAGCTCCTCAGGAGTTTATATGGCAGGTTTTAAAAATTAGAGAAATAGAAATTGAATCTATAAATAGTAAGTTACTAGAAAAAAATAGGCATCAGAAAATTAGCCAATCTCACCTTGCTGTGTATACTGCATGTGTAAAATCCTGAATGGATGAAAACCTTTGTGTTCCATTTACTTATATGACAGCCATTCTCAGTGCTTTCAGATTTGTCTCTGAATGTTGTATGACTGTTAAGCTACAGGGCTTTACCCCTCTACTGAGAAAGTTTACTGCTGAGGCCATTTAACCTCATGCCAGATTCCGGAGCATGGCTTTTTCTATGGTGGGAAAAGATTAAGTGGTTACAAGATGAGCCCTGAATCAAAGCTTGCTTAGGTCCTCTGACTTGCAGCCTGGAGTCCTACTTTCATGCCTGAATCCCTGCAGTGACTGGAAATGCTTTCCCTGGACCTGTTTTTCTCTGCTGGGGCTTCCCTCTCCCACTGGGTCCAGCCAATCCCAGTCTCCCCACCTGCCCTCTCCCTAGCCAGTGCTGCCACCTCCCTGAGTGCTCATGTGTCCACGCAGACTTAAGATAATCTGATTCTTAGACTTCATTCCATCGCTTTAACTAACAATGCTGCCTGTCTCTTGTGGTTCTAGGCTGATCTTTAGTTTAACGTTCTCATTTCCTCACACTGAAAACACCAGCCCTTGGCGTTTCTCCCCTGATTAGCACCCCAACCTCTATCTAACTATATGGATATAATTGGATTTTTTTTTGTGTGGTTAGGCTCTGTCTTTGTCCATCGTATTGCTTGTGCTTGAATTGTGACGGGGTAGACAGTTTCTAAGAACTCTGGTTGTTGCTACACCATAATTCATGACAAAAATTAATCATCTTGGAAGACTTCATTTAGAACATGTGATAAAATTGATAAGAAATCTAGATAATAATTTCTATCTTGGATACTTGCTATGTACCAGGTATTTTGCTAAGCATTTTGTAAATATTGGTTAGCGTATATAATGTCCTCAGCCTCAGCATAATCCTTTGAGGTAGGTGTTACTTCTCACAGTGTACAGATAAGACCCAGAGTGATTGAAACACACACCAAGGCCACAGTCAGTAAATGCAGAAAACACTATTTGATCCTTAGTGTCCAAGTACAAAGTACATGTTCTTAACCACTAAGTTAATGTGCCTTAAAGGTAACGTGTATTTTGGTTTATTACTGGCTTATATTGCCTTCTACTCCAATAAGATTGCATTAATAAAGTTTTACTATAGATTATGTGCTGTGAAACAACCCCGAATGTCTGATGGTAAAGTAACAGAGTGGATTAAGGCTATTCTCTCTAAAAATCTCTTTTCTCTGTCATATCTAAGCTACTATGTGGAAAAAGACAGTACTAGGACTGTTTTTCCACTTCAGTCACCAAACACTTCTTCTAAATACCAGACACAAAAATAACTGGAGCGGGTGAACATGTTTTTTTAATTTTAAAAAACATTTATTCCTTGTCTAGATATAAAAATCAAGATAGCTTTGACATTAAAACAATAACAACAGTTGGAAATAAAGACACAATGAGAAATAGAGGTTGATGGCAGAAATCAAGCTCCTTAGCTAGTAGAAGGAAAGAGAAAAGGGAAACCTGTAGTGTTACCTAAGTTTTATTGTCTCAAAAAAGCAGGTTATACACTCCTCAGACATCTAATTAGACCAGATGTTTTCTGATTTTAAGAAGTCGTCATGAAGGTTCAAGTGGTTTTCTCTGACACCAATAGAAGGAGAAGGATGCTGTGTTAAATCTTAAAAAGAGAAAAGATGATTAACGTTTGGTGAATATGTATTTGGGCATAGCTTCACGTGAGGCACTTTCACATTGCTTACGCACATCCTCCCCAGAAATTTCTACTCCGTACCCCGATCCTGGCACTTACTGAAATTATACTTTTGTTCCTCTGTGCCCTGCTAGACAACTCATTAAATATAGAGATTTCTTGATCTTTTTTTTTCTTATCATTCAGATCTCTGTCAAATGTCTACCACCTAGATGGGATCTTTTCTATTGTTTCTAAAGCAGCCATATTCCCACAAAGTCACCTGTTCCTTCTCCCTTATTTTCTTCATAGTTCCTGTTACTTAACCTGAATTTATATTGAATTCATTCTTGATTTCCTTGTTTATTTTCTGAATATTTTACTGAAGTAAAAGCTATGAGGACAGGAAATCTGTCATCCTTGTTCAAAGATTTATCTTCAGCGCTTAAGACAATGACTAACATACAGTATATGCTCAAAATAAATCTCAGGTCAATAATGAATGAATTTTTTTGTACGTATATCCAGCACGAAGTGCAGTATCTAATAGTTACTCTAAATATGTTTGCTGAACTGAACGGAATTTCTAAAATTACCTAACTGGTGAGGAAACTGGGCTTAAGTAATTAATTTTAAGTAAGTAATTTTCTGAAGGGCACATACTTAAGAAGTAGAGAACCTAGAACAGGAGCCCAGGTGTGTGCATGCCTTGTGCAGCACTCACCAGTGCTTCAGGGAGCCATGAGAATGGAGTCCAGGCATGCGGATCTCTGGTAACTCAGCTTATTAGAGGAAGAAGTTTAAAGAATCTTGACAGGTGAATGGTTAATCTCAAATGAGTTTGACAAGGATAGAATGGAAGTCAATTTATTAGTTATTTCTCTGTATTATTAACTGAAAGGAGATTGGGTTTACCAACTAGATATGGGTGATGCAGAATTAATATTCTCTTATAAAAGTTGAAGAACTCAAAATACACTTTCTTTGAATGGGCCAGCCCACTTGCATGTGGAAGTGGGTCCAGGAAGTACCTTTTGGAAAGACTAAGTTTTTCCTTAGTAGGAGCCTTGAAACTACTCCAGCTCTTAGGAAAAAAAAAATGTACTTGATATAACATGTTTTATTGCTTTATTATATGACATGGAAAAGGAAAATAGTCCTGAAAAATATTAATGGCACATTTTAATAGTAGAAGTGAGTTGACCAGAAGTATTTCTATGTGCCCTGTGAAATATTTAATTCTTTGGAAAAGTAGTTTATGCAGATGGCCAGTTGAGATGAGTGGGCTGCAAAATGCAGTCAAAGTGGATGAGTGAATTGACCTGCTGAATGCGTTTTTTTTCATATTGTTTACGTGAGTAATAATGTTTACCCAATATACATGATGGTAATTCTGACTAGGCTGCTGCTCCTGACAATAGTTAATAACTACTGTCAGCTGCTGCTGAAAGTCTGCTCCCAGTTAGACACAATAAAGAACACGCGTCAGCAGAGAAAGAGGCATGATTTCCTGGTATGGTGGAGTCAGCATACGCTGTAAAGTCAGTGAAGCCTACTTTCAGATTTTGATTATGACACTTACTTGAGGACAAATAGGAGGAACTTACCTCTCTCTGCCTCATAAAGTTGTTCTGAAAGGAAATGGAGCAGTATATGTGAAGTATCTACCTAACTTAGTGCTTGCCCAAAGCAGATGGGTCTCAAGAAGTCTTTTATAACCTAGGTACAAACACCAAAATTGTATGTCTTATATTTGGCCTGAGCCAAACCATTAGTGGAGAATTTGATCTTCATTTGTATCTCTTTAACATGAAGTGCACCCTAATTCAAAGCTCACTGCAGTGTTTCCTAAAGCCCCCCTTGTTTCCTCCACAATTTTTCATGTCCCCCCAGCTTCTCTGGTGCTTATCATTTAGCACCCTTCATCTCTCAAATCACAACTAAAAATATTTTTTTCTATACCCAGTTCATGTAGTTACTGAATTTATTTCATTCATAGTTGGTGCCTGCTAAGTGCTAGGGACAAGTAGCCAGTTGCTTATAGGGAATTACATGATGATACCCTCCTACATAATAAAAGTAAATCAAGGCATTTAGCCTTCAATCCAGGACTGGGCCGGAGCAGGGGTTGTAGGGAATTTGATTTGAAGATTGGAGAATGAGCTTATCCTGGGCTACTAGAAACTGAAAAACTCTTCCAACCTGCCAAATTCTTCTCAGCATCTTGACCCATTCAAACTTGTCTTTGGTGTGTGGCTGATAGCCAAAGAAAAAATCAGAGAGATCCATTTAGGCTACAGAGAAGTCCAAGGTTGCTTAACAAATCTTGGCTATAATTGGTTTCTTCTTCAGCTTTGAAGTAGAACAAGACCCGTCCTTCAAGTTGTGTTCTTCTGCCTGCTGATGAAAGGCTTGTGGTGAACACAGGGTTGGAGCACTTTCTACCCTCTTACTGTTTTGCAGCTATAAATTCCAGCCTCTATCCACTCTGCTGTGTACTTATTCTAGGTAATGTCTTCCGAAGAAATCAAGTTAAGATCACTTTACATCAGAGAATCCTCTCAATAGGTCCTTACTTACTCTCTGCTATTTCTCAGCATTTAGAACCTAATACTTTGGCAGCATTTGGATTCCATGAGTATTCAGGATTTGAAATCTCTGCCCCTATCTCAGGCACAGTGTTGCCTGAAATTCTTTGTTTTCTGGCAGGAAGTAGCCACTGTGAGTACTTCCAAAGCCTGCTTAATTGCAGACCACAAGATGGCAGCCATGTTCCGGGCCTTTCATTTCTGCAGATGTATGGGGCAGCCTCCCTCAGCCACTGTGAGTAGCTCTGATAGTGATGTCTTCTCTGTATCTAAACTATGTCTGTAGAGATTGAGTTTAAAAATTAATTTTCATCTTGTAGCTTCATAAGTGAATTTTGAAAGTTATACATAATGCTATGAAGATCTGGTTTTCTTCCTAAAAGTTCCAATCATTCTTTCTAAAATATCTAGATATTCTTCCCCCAAAATAGAAATTCTAACATCTGTATTGTACCTACCATGTCTCTCTAATGTTGAGGTTGTATTCTTAGAACCATAACATCTAGTGTTTGGATAAAGGGCACATTTTCCCCCACAAAATTCCAAAGGTAAGGTGGACTATTTCTCTGACTCGGGTTGAGAAAGTAATGCTTTAATATGGGATGTAGTTACACATATCGAGCTAAAAGTCGAGCTCCTTAAGGAATACCCAAAATATAAAAGTTGGGACCCGATAAGAACCCACTATTTTTCTCTTGCTTTATTGACATATACTTGATATATCACATTGTATACATTTGAAGTGTATGATGTTATGCCTTGATACACATATATATTGTAAAATGATTACCCTAGTAAGGTTGGTTAACACATCCATCACCTCACGTAACTATTTTTTTGGTGGTGGTAACATTTAAAATTGAGTCTCTTAGCAATTTTGAAGTATGCAATACAGTACTGTTAACTATAATCACCATGCTATACATGACATCCCCAGGATTTGTTCATCTTGTAACTGGAAGTTTGTGACACTAACCAACATCTCCCCATTTCACCCATGCCCCCAGCCCCCGGCAACCACCATTCTACTCTCTGTTTCTCTAAGTTTGGCTATTTTTAAAATAGATTCCATGTGTAAGTGAGCTCATACAACATTTAAGAGCCTACCTTTAATAGAGTTTTATTCGAGGAAGCATGATAACATTCTCAACAGCCCTTTCCTTTATGTTTGTCTTGCACCCTATCACCTGCTTCCACTAGGAAATGGTAATACTTGACTTTGAAAAAAAAGTGTGTATGTCTATTCTGAGCTTATGTCAATATTTCATATAGTGCCTCAAAGAGCAAGATGACTCCTAACTCTTCTGCCATCAGAACAATTTTGAAGTCAGTTGTCCTAAACTGTTCGATTCCCCAGTTTGTAATCACTTCGTTCCTCCTACACTGGTTCCCTCCTCTTCCTCAGTGTCTTTAGCTAAGGGACAGGAGGTGTTTGTTGTCACTCTCTGATAAAGGATAGGGATCTGTTCTTCCTCAGCCCATGGTGGATCCAGAGTGTCCCTCTTTTCCTGCTCCCTCTCCAGCCAGTGCCATCAGTCTCAACACACACACACACACACACACACACACACACACGCACACTTAGGCCCAGAGACACACGAATGCAGCGCACATGCACACTCAGCTCCACCGCATTTCCGTGCTGCTGTCCTATCTCCTTTCTCATCTGTCCTTTTTTGTCTCCTTTCTTTTTCTGTGGTTGTTTGGCAGTTTCTCTTTTGAGCTTTGTTTTCGTCACTGATATTTGCAAAATAGAACGCAACTGGATTGGTTTAACATGAAAGGCTAGGTTAGGTTATGGATCAGTGATTTCCAAACCCAGTGCATTATCAGAATCCCAGTGCAAGGTTAAAGAACACATCTTGGCAGGTCCACTCCCATAGATTAGTAGGTCTGGTGTGAAATCCAGGTACCTCTACTTAAAAAAGATTCCACGGGTGATTCTAATGGCCAAACCCTGTGCCTTTTAGCCTCAAATTCCCAGTGCCTAGCTCAGGGCCTGGTTAGCAGATGTTAGTAAACGTGTATTGTATTAATTACACAATTATTAATTAATTGATATAGCAAATAGGAGTGATAGTTGGTGACATTTACCACTGTATTGTAGAGAATAAAGTTAAATATTCCACAAGGAAGTTAAATATTCACACAAAAAGCTTGAAAGAATTCTGGGTCCATCAGCAATAAACACATTTACTTTAGCAGGACTCCCCGGGTCTTTTAATATGCTAGGTAAAAAATGAAGCTTCAAGAGCTGTATACATCATCCAGCTAAGTTGACTCTGCATCTGTCCCTTTAAGTTACTTTTTATTGTATTTTGTTTCAGGGAGCATCTTGGTGGGCCAACGTCACGTAGAATACAGTTTGGGGAAAGCTACTCTAGGATACTGACAGTCAGCTCAGATACTGACAGAGCTGTCTGATGCCATGCATCTCTGTGGGTTGTTTGGATCAAATCTTTTCAACTCTGGCTGCATGTTGGAATTACTTGGGGAACTTGGAAAACTCACAGATGTCTGGGTCTCATCTGAGACCAATTTAATCAAAATCTCTGAGGGTAAGGTGTTAGAATTATTTTTAAAAATTTCTCAGATGATTCTGATGTGCTGATGAGGTTGAAAACAGTTGTGTAGAAACTGTAAGCAAAATGTTAAATATATCCTAAGTTATTGGCTGCCAATAATAGCTAACATTTATTGTTAATTTTGTGCTAAACATTTTCCTGATGTATGCGCTAACTAAATCCTCATGGTTATTTTATGAGGCAGATACTGTCATTGTCCACGTTTACAGATAACAAAACTAAGACGTCAGGGAGAAAGAGCAATTTGCCCAAGGGCTTGCAAGTAGTAAATTAGGGGCTTCCTGTCTAGGCGCTGAGATTCCAGAGCTTGGACATTTAACCATCGCTTCTCTAAACTACTTTTGGCAGACTCTTGATGCTTAGAACTAAGCCATTATCTTCATTTACATACTGAAATGCTAACAGGAAATCTAATTAACTTCAGTGCTAAGTTCAGTTCGTCTACCCACAAAATCAAACACTTTAGAATTTTGACCACAGTAATATACTTTTGCATTTTTTAATCTACTCTATCAGAGACTTCTGTTAATAGTTGTACACACAGAACAGAACGAAAGTTGTTCCTTGTCCCCCACCTCCCACATTTGACAGTGAAATACAGAATTGATTTAGACCAAATCTTTATGGGGGTAAAGAGATACTAAGTCTGATTCAGGTAGTCAAAATAACTCAGCCCTGCTTTCTCTTGAGTCATAAAATTTTATTTGCTGAATTCACGTCAACTAAGTATAAAAAAATTTTTTAATCTAATTATCATTCCCTTATTATAGCAAAACCTCACTTGAATGGACTTCAAATAATGGAACTTTTAAATAATTGGGGACTTTTTTTTTTTTAACATTTTATTTCTTCCTCATTGAGAAGCAAAGGAAGATCAGGTAATTTGAAATCAGAGGCCTTCAAAAGGTGTATCACTATTGTTCCCTCTTCTGAAATTCTATTCCACTAATTATCAGCATATTTACATAATATTAGTTGTCTCCTGGAATCCTTTAGAAATCAACACAGAGCTGGTTGGTGTGACCTCAGAATCTGGAAGACAGCTAATCTTGCATTTGGAATTTAGGACATGGAAACTTGTATTGTTATTTATTCTTCTTTCTCTCTTAAGCATCCACACTGTTGCTGCAATTAGATATTAAGTCTCTAGGGTTTGTACATTCTTTCCCTTTTGATTCCCAGCTCCTAGCAATACACACATAAGGACGGTTGGGTGACAGTGGGAGGAATACAGAACTCATCTCCCATGCAGCTGGCTTCGACAACTGAAACATACAAGCAAATTGATATTCTTCAGGCATTTTAAGGTCATGAATCAATAAAAATTATTAAATTATTATTGACACATTTACTATGCAATATTTACAATACTATTTTTGATACTCATTTAAACATTTAAGCTATTACATAGTGTCATTCTTTCTCTGTATTTATACTCTATTAATATTATAGGTTATATTGTATCTCCACCCTCCCCAAATTCATACTTGAAGTCCTAACCCCCAGTATCTCAAGATGTGATGGGATTTGGAAATAAGGTCTTTAAAAAGGTAGTTAAGTTGAAATGAGGTCATTGGGGTGGGCCCTAATCCAGTATGGTTTATGTCTTTATATGAAGAAGAGATTGGGATACAGACAGACTCAGAGAGATTATGTAAAGACACAGGGGGAAGAAGCCATCTACAAACCCAAATAGAGGCCTTAGAAGAAACCAACCCTGCCGACATCTTGATCTAGGACTTCTGGCCTCCAGAGTTGTGAGGAATTTAATTTCTGTTGTTTAAGTCTGTGGTACTTTGTTATGGCGATCCTCACAGACTACTGCAATTAATTTAGCCCATTATAAGTTTATGGGCAGACTTGCTGTTCCAGGTAAAATAACAATGTCTTACATTTCTTTAGTGCTTTTAGTGATTCAACATTTTACTTCGTGGTCTTTTGGGGTTTTCATAACCCCTGGACAGAATGCAAGGTAGATCTCAATTTCTTCTTGTCTGCTTTCTTGGAACGCAATTTAACCCAAAATGAACAAAGCAAATGGTGTCTTTTCTAATAACTAGGTGTAAAAATGTAATTCATTTATGTAAAAATGAATTTTTATTTAGGAACCTTGAAAAACTAGCTTTCTAGTTTGAAAGGAAGAAAGAAAGGATTCTTTCCAAAATATACACAACAAAATGTGAGCATTTAGGGACTGAGCATGATGATTTTTGCTGTCGCACTAAAGCTCAGATTAGCCATGGGAGGGCCGTGGTGCAGAACCAGGCCTTTTTGGTGATAGACATCAGATCTAGAGGTGTGTGTGGGCTCCCTGGGTTTGGAACATTACAAAGATTAGGATGTTCTTCAAAGTACCTGAAAACTTTTACTGTGTACTAAACATAATTTTTAAAAAAATTGGCCTTTGAATATGTTCTTATAAAAGAATCCCATACCAGTTATCAGTAAATACCTATAATTTAAAAGGGTCTAATTTTGTTGTCTAACGGAAGTTTTCTGTATTTAAATATTTCTTTTTTTCCCTTCTGTCATACAGTGTCTTTTAGTTTTGCCTTCTTCTCCTTTGACAAACTTCACATTTCTAACCCGAGCTCAGTAGCTTTATCCCTTTAAGTTCACCACTTATAAAATGGGTAAAATAATACCACTTGCTTCGTAAGTATTGTGTTAATGTTGCAGAGGGTGAAACACATCAAGCGTTTATTAGCTTGATGTCCACATTCTAGGAGCTCAAAAAATTGTGGGTATGATTATTAATAATAACAATGAAAATATCTTTCATAGGTCTCTATGCATATAACTGTGAATCCACATAAATTATCATGTGGGGTAGTTATAAAACAACTTTGATATCCCTGAAATACATCTTCAAGATATAGTTAAAAGATCCTTCAGATAATATAAAGGGAAGAGTATTTCAGATAGTGTGATGAAAAGCTGTTTATGTGCAGTATTTTGCTTAATCTTGAGAAAAAACTTCTGAATTGGTAGTATTAATTCCTTTTTACAGAAGTGAAATCTGGGTCTCGGTAGGATTATTCATGACCTGCCCCCAGCAAAATCAGGCTGTTAGAAGTTATGGAAGTTCAGTTCTTAGAAACAATAAGCAGTATGTGTGTGTGTGTGTGTGTACATATATATATATATATATGTTTAAAATATATGTATATATTATTTATGTAAAAAAATCTGTCTGAAGGCAAATAAGTAGATAATGATGTAATTCATATCTAAAAAAAAAAGTTAGGGAAGCTCAGCTTTGGGCAGCAGCAGGGTCATAGCCAATGAGGTTTATCCGAGGCACGATTATTGTTAATTGAAAACTTTTCCCAATACCCCGCCGTGATGGCTTGAAATACTCAGGCTTTCTGCCATAGTTGAATTTCTGGGATTTTTAACTGGCCATTCCGGCTTGTTAAGCTCTAAAACAAATCACAACATAAAATTTTTGCACAGTGTACTGTTTATTTTATTACTTTCTATTTTTCAGTAAATAAACTGTAATGATATACTTGGGGCTCTTAACCTTTCCTGACCGGGAGTCATATTGGTAATTCAACACCTAATTCTCTCCCACTTCTGAGATTTCTCTTACAACACAGGCGTTACATCAGCCGCTTCTGTGAGGGACATCATTAGACACAGTGAGAGAAGCCCTCGCTATGTCTCCTGTAATGATGGGAACTTATTGTTCATTCCTGTATAAAGGGTCCCTTCTCTTCCTCTCAGATTGCAAATCAAAACTTGACAGACTGTTTCACTAATGCTTCATTTTTCCCTCGTAGATACTGTCAAACTTGTAATTAAATGCAATTTTCTACTTGATGTTTCAAGCTTAGAGCACGCATTGAGTTTATCTTTTGCCACTGGATTCCACCTCATGCATCTTGTGTCCTGCCCTTATTCCTGGTTCCTTCTTTCTTCCCACCTTCATGTTCTTTTCCTTCCATTCTTCCAACAAGTTGGGAATTATTTTTATTTTGCTACACTGTATGCTGCTTTGTATATACCTAAAATCCATCTGGGACAAATCAGTCAAGCAACCTCAGCTTTTGTATGTGATTAACTATTTGATTTCAGGATAGCTGGCTATTCCAAAGAAAAACCCAAAGATGTCATTTTAAAAAGTACTTTTATCTTATTTTTTCTTAATGGAGGTGTTGGGAATTGCACCCAGGACCTCATGCATGCTAAGCATGCACTCTACCACTGAGCTATTATTATCCTCCCTGCACCCAAGGTGTCATGATTTATGTTTGTTTTGGTTCACCCAGCCAACTTACAGAGTAACAACCTTGGGATCTATAAGAGTTTCCACACTGCTTCTGAGCAGCAGATCTGTTCATAAAGTGATTAAATATCCCTGCAGAAGGTTGTAAGCGAGTTTGTCTATGTGAGAATTATTAGACCACAGAATAGTTTGTTGAGGAAAAAGTAGGAAAAAACCAAAGTGTTTCTTATTAGTCATTCAAAATAAAAAAGACTAGACAAGGCATTAAAAATTATACCCTGGAGAAAATGCTCTGCTAATAACTGGATTGACCAGAAGACCCAAGTCTAAGTGAAACCTCTCATTCATAAATTAAGTGATTGGATGAAGATTCTGCTTAGCCAAAAAAAAAAAAAAAAAAAAAAAAAATCATTCATTTTACATAATATGTTAGTCTCTCACAAAACATTTATTTAAAATATTTCAAATAGTGCCATCCAACTGCTTTCCCTTTCCACTGACCTCCTACCCAGCATTTTTAAATTGGGCAGCAGGAGATGTTGTAGTGAACATATTATCTTTATAATTTCACAGGCCCCTCAGCTGGAGTTCAGGATCAATTCTCACACTTTAATCCTATCTGCCAAAGAATTTTTAAGCTACATAACTGACAAATAACCTGAGCTGTAATTGATGGATCTTTCCTCCATGGGAAGTAGATAGTTACAGCTGGTTTTGGAAACAGATTGCCTTACGATGCTGTAAAAGCTGAGTGATCTTACTGAGACCTACTGATTCCACAAATAAACAAAAATAAAACACAAGAGCAACATCAAAACAGCTGCTAGACCGTGTCTCTTTAAATAAAGGACAAATTCTGAATCGAGTCCCATTACATTTTTCATCTTCAGTCTAAGCTTACTGTTTTGCTTTTTTTTTTTAAATTTCATTGATACTTTTCCAGTTCTTTCAAAAAGGTATCCTGGTCACATCATTGTTTACTTTCTTGATCAGACTATTATTGCTTTAGTAAAAACATTATATATAATGCATTTAGATGATGGTGTTCTTTGAATTGCATATGTAAACAATTGACCTTTGAACAACATGGGTATGAACTGCATTGGTCCATTTCCACATGGGTTCTTTTCAGTAGTAAATACGACAGTACCGCGTGATGCACAGTTGGTTGAATCTGCAGGTATGGAACCGTGGATATGGAGAGCGACTGTAAGTTATATTTGGATTTTCAACTGCTGGCACCCCTAACCCCTGCATTGTTCAAGGGTCAAGTGTATTTGGAAAAGATGTCAATTTTTAATCTCATTTGTATATCACAACTCCATGATGCCTCTCCACCAGATCTTCCCATGTATCCAACTGCTTATTTGACACCCAGATCCAGGCTTTTCAAAGGATGGACAGCATGTCTACAACTGCATTTATCACCCTCCCTCCCTTTACCTAGTCCTCTTTCCATGTTCCTATTTCAGTGAGTGCCAGGGGTATTTTGCTTTCCCTCCCTGTGTACATTCGATCCCATACCTCCTAAATAGCTCCAAAATCTATTTTCTCTCCTTTCCCAGTGCTTTTATAACCTCTCACCTGAATTAATGCTACAGGCTCCTATGATGGTTAATTTTGTATGTCAGCTTGACTGGGCTAAGAGATCCCAGATAGCTGGTAAAACATTATTTCTGGGTGTATCTGTGAGGTATCTCTGGAAGAGATTAGCATTTGATTCAGGAGACTGAGTTAAGAGAGTCACCCCCACCAATGTGGGGAGGCACCATCCAATCTGTTGAGGGCCTAATAGAATAAAAAAAAGGTAAGACTTGGGCAAATTCTCTCTCTTTTCTTGACCTGGGACCTCCATCTTCTCCCTCAGATATCGAAGCTCCAGATTCTTGGGCCTTCAGAGTCTGGGACTTAGACCAGTGACCACTCTATCCCCTCACTCCCATGGGCTCTCAGACCTTTGGACTTGAGCTGAATTATTTTACCACCATCTTTCCTGGTTCTTCAGCTTGTAGGCAGCAGTTTGTGGGACTTCTTGGCCTCCATAACGCCGTGAACTGGTTCCTGTAACTGATTTCCTCTTATGTAAACCTTTATATCCTGCTGTTTCTATTTCTTTGGGGAACCCTAATACAGCTCCCAGTCTTGACTCTCCTCCTAGATTTTGGTGTTTGATCCCTTCCATTCATCCTCCCAATGCAACCAGAAGGATCACCCCAAACTGCTGACAGTCGTGTCAGCGCCCTTTGGTGTGGTTGTTGGTTATTTCTTTTTATTCTTTTAGAAGATTTAAGCTCCTTACCTTGTTACAGGCGCTTCCAGATCTGCTTCCTTCCTCAGCCTCACCCTTCACCTCCCACCTCCCAAAGTCCATTATACTCATTACTCCAGTCTTATCAAGTGACCTCTATTTCTGTGATGGCTTGTGTTCCTTTTGGCTTATTGTTGCTCCTTCTAAGACAAGAATTTTTCTTCTGATGACCCTTCCTCTGCCAAGACTCATTTAGGTGCCCTTGCAAGGTACTAGAATATGATTTTTCCTGTTAGACTAATTGTCCCACGGTGTTTTAATTGCTTATTTCTTATTTGTGTCTCATCCACTAGACTGTAAGCAATCTGTGTCCTGTTCAATGCAAATGTACAGCATCCAACATGTTAACTCAAATCATACATTTTCAGTGCAATTTCATCTCTTACTCTCCAGCTTTCTTTTCACGTTTCTTTGATAACAATTTGTGGTATAGCTTCATTGTTTAAATGATTTTAAAATGATTAATAGATATATTAAAGTTTCTATACTGCATGTGAAATATAAAATATACTAGATGACTTCAATTTTGGCAAAAACTTAAACATACTCTGATTATTGGGATGTCAAAAAGGACCTATAATTTGCTAAAGATATTTATATGTTACTAAAAACAAGATCTTTCAGAATCTTAGAGTATTTCCAGGTTGTGCTATTTCCTTGGTATTTTTTTTTCCCTTGGCAAGAATTACTGTTTTTTTTCCTATTGAACATTAATGTAGTCACTATTAACTTGATTATATGCTGCAAAAAATGATACAGCTAAAAAAAGACTCTAACAATTTATTCTTGTGCCCCTGGATAAGGCTATATTTAAAATTTTCCAAAGATAAATCTGTTTAAGAACAACCTAGGATGTCTGTTTTAGGAAAAATATAACATGAACATTAATTATAACCAATATTTATGTGAAGATAGAATGCAGTTCATTCAGAAATTTCATTCTGGCAAAGAGTAATACTGCTTAACATTGCAAAATACTGCAATGCATTTTATAGTAGACTCCTAAAAAACTTCTTTTAAATAGTGAAATATTTATGTATACATTCAGATAGGAAAGATTAAATATCGGTCACATTTTTCCATTTGGGAAACTTTAGTGTTTCTTTGAGCAACATGATAAAAATCTCAGTTTAACAAATAGTGTAAGTTTGTAGTTCATCCCTGGCTCTGTGACTTTTCCTGTTTAGTTTTTAGCTTACTTGGTTACATAACCATTGCTTTTGCTTAAAGGTCAGCCAAGAGTAAAGTTATATCTTGCTGGAGGTGAGATGTAAACAATGTCTGATCTTGCCCTGCCATTTTTCTTAAATCTTCCACAGAGCTGGGTGAAATTGTGCCAGTATTCATAAAAGAAGATTATGTTTTAGAATCTGTATTGTATTATTCAATAAATATTTCAAGGTGTCTGCAAACAGGGATTAATGGGTATTATATTTCAGGAAACCAGAAAGGTATCAACCTGAAGAATTAAATAAAACACTCATGTTTGATGCTCATATAAACTGTAACTTAAAATAAAATGTGTGTAAACTTCCTTTTCCTTTTGTTTCATTTTCCTGTCATAGGATAATACAGAATTAAAAAGAAATGAGACCAAAATGAAAGGAGATTAAAAAAATCGAAATTTGACCTTCACCCTGAAAAGTAATACCTCTCTCTTCAATCATCACTGTTAATAGTCAGCGACGGTGCCTGCATGCAATTAAAACATCTGGTTGAAAAATACATGTTTCAGAATCTCAGCAGCACACGGCCCAAGAATGCAATTGCAGGCATTGGACGTGAAGGGACAGTACCATAAAGTTTTCCAGCTGGAATTTTAGGTGAGTTATGTATTAAAACATTCAATCCCATTAAAAATGATTGGATTCTATGGAAAAGTTCCTAGTTTTTTAAAAAAAACATTCTATTTGTGTCATCACTGTACATATTAAGTTGGGTCTTCATTCAGTACTTAAGGGAATCATTCGTGATCTTAAATGGGTTTTTTTTTTAATTTGCTATATAACTCCTGCAAAAAGCCTAGCTGATTGCCCTATGCCTGTGTTTCTCTGTTTCTGCTCTATAAAGTTCTGTAAATAGGGCAGCTACCGCTGCCTAGAACATCCTTTAGAAATTTAAGACATCTTTTCTCCTCATGTGAATCAAATTTATTTTTTTAATTAAAAAAATTTTTAAGATTAGCTTTTCTCCTAGAACTTGAGCAGAGAAAAGAAGAAAAGGTATGACCTAGGATCTCTTCTGAATGTTCTTTTCATTGGTTTTTTTCCTTCTAAGAAGAGTCATATTTTTCAAATAACCCAGGTCACATTCTGAGCTAGGGTTAAGAACTCAGGGAAGACTAGATCCTGACTAATTCTCTTTTCTGTATTTTTCTTTTTCTTTTCTAATCTCCAAGTGATTTTTTATTGAGATTTAATTGACATAGATCACCATATTAGTTTCAGGTGTACAGCGTAATAAATGATTCCATATGTGTCTGTATTGTGAGATGATCACCACAACAAATCTAGTGAACATCCATGCAAGTGTTATTTATGCACATTAAAGCTTGAGAAGCAAGGCTAAAATAAGTAACTCTATACCCAGGCTTCCAAGGGGGATCACTTGGAGCTTTAAGGAACTGTTGTCACCTGTGCCCTCCCCCACAGAGTCTTTAAGTTCGTCTGGGTGGGAACATCAGTGTTGCTTTAATTCAGTGCTTCAGGTGATTCTAAGGTGAGGCCAGGGTTAAGGATGAGGGCTTCTGAGTATATTAGGGGAATTGAGTCGAGCTTTTGGTCCGAGCGGACGTAATAGAGTCGGCTCTCCGTGGGTACGGTCGGGGTAGGGCAGAGCAGCACACGTTAGCCGTGCTTTAGCAAAATTTGGGGGCATGTGTAGGAGGAGAGGGCCCCTGGAGACAGGGAAGAAGAAACTCAAAATTTGGTCTTCATGTAGGAGCTCACTGTTCCTGAATTTCTTCTGAGATGAAGCACAGGGGAGAGTGTATTCCAAGTCCTTTCTTCCTGTGGTTCTGATGCAACAGGCGAAGAGGCTGCGCTGAAGCCATTAAAGGCATATTCTCAAGATGCTTATGTGATTTCTCCACCTTATCTCACTTGAGGAAGAAACCCGGTCAAGGAAAAGGAAGAAACAGAAGGTTCTCAGGTAAATGTCCTGTCCTGGGTCAGTGCAGTGTCCTCTTTTCCTCCTAAAATGCCTTGGCTTTAGAACATGTGAACATTTACATTCTGTATCTCTGTTGTTCCTCCTTTCTGAAAGAGACTGGTTGGAAGAGACGGGATCTGTAGAATACTGAAGGAAGGTTAACCACTTAAGTGCACTAGTAGAGATTAGGGACTATGGGCGCTATGTGTGGATTGCCATTTGAGTAAAACTGATGTTTTCATGATTAGATTTAGATTATGATTTACTTGTTTTTCTGGCCAGTAGTATCATAGCAGTGATGGCATTCTTCAGCAAACGTGGATACAATTTGTCCTCTTATAGTTAACGTTAACCCCACTCACTTGGGTCAAGTGCTCTCTGCCTGATTCCTCCGCTACGCTTTGTATTTAAAAATATATCTATTTAAAAACGATCTAAAAATGTTGTCCAAGGAAATGATTTATGTTGAATTTTAAGATGTCATTCGTCCTGTGAGAAATAGAAGTCTTTTTGTGGTAAGAACCATGTATTGCAAGCTTATAGTTAACTGATCACAGTATCAGGGCACCTGTCCCTGTGTGTCTCTGCACCTAGATCTTTCTCACACATTGTGGCTTAATTGCTCAAAATTGGGTTCTGGTGGCAGCCAATTGCTCCTGTTCTTGGCTGCCATTATCTTAGGAGATGAATCATCTTAAATACCCTCAGCTTGGTTTCTGGCTTCTGTTAACCCTATTTGAGACTTACTGAAAGGAGTTCTCTGGGCCAGGATCTCCCAAAGGTGCCTCCAGAGTCAAAGAGATGCCTTTGACAGACTCAATTAAAGTTGACATTACACTTAGCACTGGAAAGACAGTCTTGGAAAGTACCTCACATATCTAGCACTTTGGCTCGTGGATAAGAAGCAAGAAAACAAATGAGTTTGAGTTTGAGAAGAAATTATTTCTGCCTGAATTCTGACGCTTTCCCTTTCATTTCCTGTTCCTTGAAAGTGAAGTCACTATCTTGGCGCCTAACAGTTTCCATCTAGAGTTAACCCAAGAATATTTGAAAATGCCATCCTGAGCTAGTAGTAGTGTGAAAATCGGTGAGAAAGATGAACTTTCTCCCTCCGTGTCCAGAAACTTGACTGGCAGTCTTATTTGCCAATTTCCTTACCAATTATAGCTGCACCTACTGCTATAGAATTTCAACTCCTGAGGAAGAACCTAGGTATTATTTCTTGATATCCTTTCTTCCTTTTTCCTATCGTGATGCAATTTGTGATTTTTAACTGAGCAGATGCTATCCAAAAAAGGAAAAATTACGTTTTCCGCCTCTGTTATCGAGGAGTGATCTTGTACATTTAGGGTCTGACAAATGGAATGAAAGGGAAAGTGGAATGTCCAGCCTCTAAGATGTTTTCTTACTGACAGAAGGCATACTCTTCCATTTCTGCCTTCTGGAATGTGGGCATGATGGCCAGAACTGGCATTGTCACCCTGGACTTGAGATGATCTGGGCAGTGTAGGTCATGGTAGAGCAGCAAGATAGAAGGAGCCTGGGTCTCTGACATCTTGAAGTGACATTCTGAATCTGGGTCACTGACCCCTGAACTTACTTGTGTCTGAATCTTATATGTGTATCTGCCTCCCTCTAGATCAGTGGTTCTCAACCTGGGCTGCACATTAGAACCACCTAGAGAGCATTTAGAGCTAAAATTTCTCCACTCTAGATAGCATCCTTGAGAGTAGAACTTGTGTACTAGCATTTAAAATTTTATATATAAATTTACATATAATATCATATTCATTTCAGGTACACAACATAATGGTTCAATATTTGAATGTTATGAAATGATCACCACAAGAAATCTAGTTAACGTCTATCACCACGCATAGTTACATTTTTTTCCTTATGAAAAATTTTAAGTATTACTCTTAGCAACTTTCAAATATACAATACAGTATTATTAACTATAGTCCCTATGGTGTACATTATATCTGCATGACATTTTGTAACTGAAGTTTATACCTTTTGACACCCTTGATCTATGTCACTGCCACTCCCCCCCCCAATCAACCTCACCTTTGACCAGTCTGTTCTCTGTATTCAGGAGTTCGGTTGTTTGTCTAGATTCCATGTGTGAGATCATATGATACTTGTTTTTCTGTTTGACTTATTTCACTTAGCATAATACCCTCACAGTCCATGTCCATCCAAGCTGTCGCAAATGGCATGATCTCCTTTTTTATGCCCAAATAACATTCCATTATATATATTTTTTTACACATACACATGCATATACAAATATACAGCTGACCTTTGAACAATGCAGGGGTTAGGGGTCCTGACCCTCTGTGCAGTCAAAAATTTGTGCATAACTTTTGACACCCCCAAAACCTAACTGTCAGTAGTCTACTGTTAAGCAGAGGCCTTACCAATTATATAAAGCCTATTAATACTTTATATGTTATATGTATTAATGTACTATGTTCTTACAATAAATAAGATCAAGAAAAGAAAGTTTTTATTAAGAAAATCATAGGAGATAATACATTTACAGTACTGTACTGTATTTATTGATACCGTAAGTTTACATCATTTGTTTACAGCATGAATCATCTATAAGTACCTGTGTCAATATTATCTTCTTTGACACAAAACACTGCAGATGTTATACATATTACTAACACTGGACATCAAAAATGAAAAAACAACATGGAAAAGAAATTCATATTTATAGGTATAACAATTCGTGCATTGATAACAAAGAAGCAGCAATATTATTATTTTATGGTACCTAGTGTATTTGATACAGTTGCTTCTCAGAGACCAGCCTATACGCTAATGAATGAATCATTTCAAAATTTTTATGGCATTCAGTATTACAGTCATATGCATAATGCACAATATGCAGATGACATGACACTATATATACAAACCCAAAGACTCCACACACAGACTACCAGAGGTGATAAACAAATTTAGCAGGATAGTAGGTTACAAGATTAACATACAGAAATCTGTTGCATTTTTTTACACTAGCAATGAAATATCAGAAAAGTAAAAAAAAAAAAAACAAAAAAAAAAACCCTTTTAAAATTGCATTTAAAAAGATACTTAGGAATAAACGTGACCAAGGAGGTGAAAGACTTATATGCTTAGAACTACGAAGCGTTGATAAATGAAATTAAAGATGATTTAAAAAATTGAAAGATACCCCACACTCCTGGATTGAAAGAATTAATATTGTTAAAATGGCCATACTACCCAAAGCAATCTGCAGATTTAATGCAATCCTTTTAAAATTACTCAGGATATTTTTCACAGAAATAGAACACATAATCCTAAAATTTATATAGAATCATAAAAGACCCAGAATTGCCAAAGAAATACTGGAAAAAAAAAGAACAAATCTAGAGGCATAACCCTCCCAGACTTCAGACGATACTGCAGAGGTATGGTACCTAAAACAGCATGGAATTGGCACAAAAACAGACATGTAAATCAATGAAGTTAGAATACTCTGTCTCACTATACATAAAAGTAAACTCAAATGGCTTAAAGACTTGACACCATAAATCTAGAAGAGAACATAGGGAAAACATTTTCTGACATAAATCATAATGTTTTCCTAGGTCAGTATACCAAGGCAATAGAAATAAAAACAAAAATAAACAAAGCAGACCTAATTAAATTTATAAGCTTTTGCACAGCAAAGGAAACCATAAACAAAATGAAAAGACAGCCTATGGAATGGGAGAAAATATTTGCAAAAGATACAGTTGACAAGGGCTTAACTTCCAGAATACACAAGCAGTTCATATAACTCAATAACAGAAAAATAAGCAACCCAATCAAAAATTAGGCAGAAGACCTAAACAGATACTTCTCCAATGAAGACATATAGATGGCCAACAGACACATGATTATTCAATGTTCATTAAGTGGAGGTGGACCATCAAAGTTCTTCATCATCTTCACACTGAGTAAACTGAGGAGGAGGAGGAACAGGGGTTGGTCTTGCTGTCTCAGGGTGGCAGAGAAGTGGAGGCGGTGGAAGGGGAGGCAGGCATACTCAGTAATAACCTGTATACTTTATGGAAATACATTGTAATTTTTGTCTTTTTTGCTTTTTCATTTCTCTAAAAATGCTTCTCTACAGTACCAATCCTTCTTCCACTGCTAGCTTTAATTTCAGCACCATTATCATAGAAGGGTCCATGTCTCAAAAGAAGTCAAAAGCAGACTTGAATGATAGGAACCCTTCTGCCAGATTGTCTAACGTCAGTTGGTTGTCTGGCACTGCTTTCTCTCTGTTTTCTTCCTCATTGTGTGGCACTGGTTTGGAGGCACTCATCTCCATCGGTTTGTCCTCTGTTAATTCCTCTGGGGTGCTGTTTATTGGCTCTTGCATTTCTCTTAAGATCCGTATCTTAAAACCCTTCACACTCCCCACCCTTTGGGCCATATTGACAATCTCCTTTGTGATTTCCTCGATTGGTTCTTTCCTGAATCCTGTGAAGTCATGACATCTAGATACTGTTCCTTCCAGCAAGAATTTATTGTTTTGGGCTTGATGGCTTTCACTGCTTTTTCTATGACAGCAGGGGCACCTTCACTGGTGTAATCCTTCCAGACCTCCATGATGTTCCCTCTATCAAGGTTCCCTTCCATAGCGTTGACCGTCCTTTCCATAGAGCACCATGTGTAATGAGCCTTAAAGGTCCTTATGACCCCCTGATCTAGAGGCTGAACTAGAGATGTTGTGTTTGGAGGCAAGTTGATGCCTTCAGTATTGCACTCATGGGGCTGTGGGTGACCAGGGTTACTGTCTGATATCAAAAGAACTTTAAAAGGCAGTCCTCTACTGGCAAAGCACTTCCTGACTTCAAGGACGAAGCATCAGTAGAACCAATCCAGAAAAAGTGTTCTTGTCCAGAATTTCTTGTACAACCAAAAGACTAGCAGCTGGTGATTATCTTTTCTCTTCAAGGCTCAGAGGTTAGCAGCTTTATAGATAAAGACAGTCCTGATCATAAACCTGACTGTATTTGCACAAAAGTGTAGACTTAGCCTATCCCTTCTTGCCTTAAATCCTGGTGCTTGCTTTTCTTCCTTACTAATAAATGTCTTCTGTGCCATTTTCCCCCAGAATAGGACACTTTTCTCTGCATTAAAAACCTGTTTAGGCAGATCTTCTTTCTCCTCACCGATTGTCTTAATGGCACCTGGGAACTCCTCTGCCGCCTCTTGGTTGGCAGATCGTGCTTCTCCTGTTATCTTGACATTTTTTAAGCCAAACCTCTTTCCAGAATCATTGAACCACCCTTTGCTGGCATTAAATTCTTCAGTTTGAGATCCTTCTCTTTCTCTTTGCTTTAAGTTGTCATGTAATTACTTTGCTTTTTCTAGAATCCTATTTTGAGTCTGTAGGTATGCCTTTCTTACAGCAGTCCTGCATGCACATAAAAGCTACGTTTTCAATATGAGAGAAAAAGTTATTTCACAGAAAGTGGAAGGATTTTATACCTGTGCCATAGCTGCAGTGATGGCTTCACAAATTTTCTTTTTTTTTTAAATGGGGGTACTGGGGATTGAACCCAGGACCCCGTGCATGCTAAGCATGTGCTCTGTCCCTGAGCTATTCCCCCTCCCTTTTCTTTTTTCATGATGGTCCTTAAAGCTGGATTCACTTATCTTAAAATGGTGGGTAACCACAGCTACAAACTTTAGTCTACAGCACATATCAAGTAATTCAACTTTTTATTGTCAATGGCATGACTTTTCTCTGCTCCTTGGGATCACTTCGAGCATTACTAGTGGCACTTCGTATGGGTCCCACGGTGCTATTCAAGGTGTATTGTTTTGCATTAAACACTATGAAAAATAGGTGAGAACCGCAAGAGATCACATTTTACTGTGATAAGCAATTTACTGAAGAGACAAACTGCTCACATGGAGATGATTAGGGTCACGTGGCATTTTAAGGATACTCGGCAACACTTGAGCTTACCATGATAGCAACAGAGGGTGGCTAAAAAATTATTACAGTATTTCACTATGCACTATAGTTATTTTATGCTGTATTTGATACTGCATGTTCTTGTTAGTTTACATTTCTCTCAACTGCGAATGGTGCCATGTACGATCTGTAAGTGTAGTGAGTGTAAGTTCTGATAATTTTTTTTATAATAGATTTGTGTAGTTTATGTTAGTAAATGATAAAATACAGTAGTATCTACATATATTTTGTGCATTCATGACATACCTTTTTATTAATTTTTTTTGATATTTCTAGGGTATGCAATTCATCTGAGAGTTTTTTTTCAAATTGTCACAATTCTCCAACGTTCCGATGTATTTATTGAAAAAAAAATCCACATATAAGTAGACCAATGCAGTTCAAACTTGTGCTGTTCAAGGGCTAAATGTATAAATATGATACTATATATATGTATATAATATATGTGATATATTACATATGTATATATGATATATGTATCTTATATAGACAACATACTTATATGTGTTATATATATATATATATAATTTATATATATATAAAATCACATTTTCTTTATTTGTCCATTGATGGACTCTTAGGTTGTGTCCATGTTTTGGCTATTGTAAATAGTGCTGCAGTCAACATGAGGTGCAGATATCTCTTTGTTTCCTTCAAATACTGGGATTGCTGGTTCATATGGTAGTTCTATCTTTTATATTTTGAGAGCTCTCTGTATTGTTTTCCATACTGACTGCTCCAATTTAACTTTCCCACTCATAGTGCACAAGGATTCCCCTTTCTCCACAACCTCACCAATACTTGTTATTTCTTGTCTTTTTGGTAATAGCCATTCTCACAGATGTGAGGTGACCTCTCATGGTTTTGATTTGCGTTTCCTTGATGATTAATGATGTTGAGTACCTTTTCATGTATGTGTTGTCATCTGTATGTCTTCTCTGGAAACATGTCTGTCAGGTCTTCTGCCCATTTAATCAGGTTTTCTTTTTGTTATTGAATTACGTGAGTTCTTTATATATTTTGAATACTAACCCATTATTCTGTAGACAGTTTGCAAAATAGTTTCTCCTATTTGGTAGGTTGCCTTTTCATTTTATTTACAAATTCATTTCTAGATACTGCTCATCCCAGTGCTGGTAGCTAACTATAATACACACATTGAAGCAAACAATGTTGTTTTTTCTAGTTGTTTGGAAGTGAAATTCAATTTAACAAATTATATGTATACAATTGTAATAAAATGGAAAAGTAGTTATTTTATGTAAAATAAAGAATAGATAATTATTATATAATATTAAGAATTTTTTAAAAAGACAACAATTATTTCTCCATGGCCTCTTCAGTATTTAAAATTATTCTCAACATAGACTTCCTTAAACATCCCACTTTAGAATTTCTGTAGAATATAATCAGCCACTTTCTCAGATTCATAAATTATATTATCAAATTCCTTATGGTCATTCTAACACTTCTTTTGCTTAAAATACAGAAAAGCAGTTGGAATTCTATCCATTCCATTTAATTTGTTAAGCTTTTTATACAATCTGGATTTGACTAACATCATAGAATCTACAAATGAGCATAGTTTTCAGAGATTTTTATTAATCTAAAATATCCCAACCTCTATGTCTTAGTTAATATTTTTTTTTTTGCAGATTTGTTAACTTTTCTATTTTTGAGTTATAAATGTAATATATAAGTAAATTATTTACATATATTACCATTACCAGAATTTTTAAAATATTAAAAATTTGTGCACTTCAACTTTAAAAAAGAAAAAAATTGAATCAGTGTTTTTGTGACTATGTAACAAAAGATCTGTGTTTGAGGTAGGGGAGACCAGACAGGTAAACCTAAATATTAAGAGAATTAAAGCCCAGCTAAAATAATGTGTACTGAAGAGCTTTAGTCAAAGGCAGTAGTTACCAAGCCTGTTCTTCCACTAGAATTGCTGGAGTTTTTAAAAGACAGAATTGCCTGGACTCCGTCTTACCTGTTGAATTAGAATCCCTTTGGGTAGTGCCCGGTGGTCTGTATTGCTAGAAAGATTCCAAGAGATTTGAAATCTTTGTTTTTGTGTTCGAGACTTGCCAGTCTTATAAAAAGTACAATATCTATTTATTTCTTTGGAATATTCTTATTTGTAGAATTCCCTAATTCGAGACAAAACTTAACACAGCCTTCACTTCTATGAGAATGGTTATAAGAAATGGCAACATATATATCACTTCTGAATATTTTGCAAAATTATCACTAAGGAGAGTGTCAGTGGATTTGCTTTAGGCCTGGTAAGTGGAGTGAGGAGCCGTGTGCTCCAGACGCTTGTCTTGAGCCTAGCTTGACAGGTGAAGGTCAACATGAATGAAGGTCATCAAACTTAGATTTTTGACATTGTTATTTCAAAATATACATGAGATTGATGCATGTGCTAAAAGGGTAATTTGTTTTACATACATATTCTTAAGTTATCAAAATTTTTGTAATCCTTCTTTTCCCCTCCATTTTTTAATATATTAGGTACCAAAACAAAACAAAACAAAGCGAAACAAAAAGTAATGTGGCCTGGACCTCTGTCAGTTTTGAATAACCCTAGTAATAAATATCTTTTATTTAATGTCATGAAAAAATGTTCAATTGAAAATCAGAGATAATGAAGAAGTTGACTATCTTGGAAGAACTGTGAGGCTGGGATGGAACAAAAATGCTGATACAAATTCAAAAACTGACAAGAATAACAGCAGATATTTGGCTCTAGGATTCTTCCTCCTTGATTTATACCCCTGTCCCAGCAAACCAGTAGGATAGATATTCTGTGAGATCATGGAACCATGGAAATGAATATCCATCTCCTTGTTGCCTCCCTTGCTCTCATTGAGACACGCTTTGTAGAATGAAGGATCGGTTCAATGAGAGGAGCTCAGGGCCAGGTATTTCTGCCTTTTATATACTGGGCTCAATGGAAAGGCTACTGGCACTCAGGGTCCCCCTTGAGTTCTCACCACGCCACAGTCATGTACTTCTGAGCTCTACCTTACTTCGTGGTCGAGCTCAGAGTGGGGCTGATCAAGCCTACCCCAAGACAGTAACTCATTCTGCCATCATATCGCCCTTTTCCTTGGCTGCTTGGATCGTTGGTACTGTTTTTGTTTGATCTCGGTGTGCATGTTCCATGATGGCAGAAACGTAGTCTTGTTCATTGTTGAATCTTTAGTGTCTTCAATCATGCTTGGCCCAGAGTAAGTGCTCAGTAATTATTTATTAAATGAATGAATGAATCAGAAGCTTCTCTTAACCTTAAAAATTAACTTTAAAAATTTATAACAGGTCTTCTTGTTCCTTTTAAAATGCCTCCTTAGATTTTTTGCAACACATACACCTATGTATTTTCCAAAAACCAAGTTATGCCAAGATACACAGCTTAATTTAGGTATTTTTACTTTTAATTTTTGCTCATAATCAACCATCTCCATTATTTTTTAACACCTTTATTGCAGTATGGTTCTTATATAGTAAACTATCAACCATCTTCATTATTTATAGAACACTATACTGGGCACTTTGGGAAATACAAACTACATAGAAGGCGAAGTGTATGAACTTTAAAAAAAAATTTATTCATCTGTGTATTTCTTGGATGAGCTAAATTAAAAAAAATTTTTTTAATTGAAGTATACTCAGTTACAGTGTGTCAATATCTGGTGTACAGCACAATGTCCCAGTCATGCATATACATACATATATATGTTTTCATATTTTTTTATTAAAGTTTATTATAAGATATTGAATATAGTTCCCTGTGCTATACAGAAGAAACTTCTAAGAATCTGTTTTTATATATAGTGGTTAATATTTGCAAATCTCAAACTCCCAAATTTATTCCTCTCCCACCCCCTTTACCACGTAACCATAGGATTGTTTACTACATATGCGAGTCTGTTTCTGTTTTGTAGATGAGTTCATAGTGTCCTTGTTTTTCTTTTTTCTTTTCTTTTTTTTAGATTCCTCATATGAGTGATATCATATGGTTTTTTTCTTCCTCTTTCTGGCTTACTTCACTTAGAATGACAATCTCAAGCCCATCCATGTTGCTGCAAATGGCATTAGTTTATTCTTGTTTATGGCTGAGTAGGATTCCATTGTATAAATATACCACAACTTCTTTATCCAGTCATCTGTCGATGGGCATTTAGGTTGCTTTTATGTCTTGGCTATTGTAAATAGTGCTGCTATGAACACTGGGGTGTGTGTATCCTTTCAAATTAGAGTTCCTTCTGGATATATACCCAGAAGTGGGATGGCTGGATCATATGGTAAGTCTATTTTTAGTTTTTTGAGGAATCTCCATACTGTTTTCCATAATGCCTGCACCAAAGTACATTCCCAAAAGTACATTCCCACCAGCAGTATAGGAGGGTTCCCTTTTTCTCCACACCCTCTCCAGCGTTTATTGTTCATGGACTTTTGAATGATGGGCATTCTGACTGGTGTGAGGTGATACCTCATTGTAGTTTTGATTTGCATTTCTCTGGTAATTAGTGATATTGAGCATATTTCCATGTGCCTGTTGGCCATTTGCATGTTCTCATTGGAGAATTGCTTATTTAGATCTGCCCATTTTTGGATTGTTTGTTTTTTTTCTTATTAAGTTGTATGAGCTGTTTATATATTCTGGAAATTAAGCCTTTGCCAGTAGCATCATTTGCAAATATTTTCTCCCATTCTGTAGGTTGTCGTTTTGTTTTGCTTCTACATCTTACTTCATTCACCCAGCAATTTGCCTTGGATACCTTTCAAAGTTGGTACAGAATAGATTTGTCCAATTTTGATGAGGCTAAATTACTTGGCACTAACCAATTGTTTGATTTAGGCTAATTTCACATTTTGTAGATAATCATATATGAACAGTGTTGTATTATTCTCTGAGCTAATTTATTTTCAATTATTTCATCGTATTTCACCTTACTAGCAAGGTGCTAAGATGACCTCATTTTGAGAATATTTAGCTCTTGAGATACAGGTTGATATAAAATTTGCTTTATCTTTATATGTTTATATGTACATATAGATATATGATATATCCTTAATAAAATACCAAGTGACACTTTTTAATTTACTGTCATTTAAAAAGTTCAAAGTGAATAATGGATCCTCTTTTTCTAATCAAACAGCAGAGTCTGCCTTTCACACAGAGGCATTTCTTTTTCTTCTTCTGGTATAACTCTACCACTCTGTGTCATATGCCATTTGCAAATTGAATATTTCTAGGCAGAGGTTAAAAGAGAAAGTAGTTTTTCAATGATTGCTGAAGTATTGATTGAAAACAGGAAAGGTTCCCAAGAATAATTGTTAGAAAAGCATTTTTTGGTTGTCTCCAGTTCTTTCCTCTGAATGAGCCATGTCCAATCAAACCAGATGTTGTTTTAATAGAAAATTAAGCATTTAGAATTCATACAGTGTATATCTTTAAATACATACTCTTAGTGCTCAGGAACTCATTCATGAGTTTATTGCTACAATGTGTGTTCCAATCAGGATACTCGATCAAAATTTATACTTTCTTAAAGCATGTAGCAGATCTCTCAAAGAATGAGACTCATGCTCTTCAGCTCTGAAATGGAGTGTTTTTATGCTACAACTACATCATCTGGGTGCTAATTGTCAGAGTAAAAATATACCAAACTGTAATATTCCATGGGGCTGGCTCAAGAAGGTCACCAGTCATAGAAACAAAAAGGAAGGACATGATTAACTCTCATTTACAAAATGCAAGCATAACATGTCCACTAATCTAGATTTAGATCCAGGCTAGAAAGTATTTTATGTGAAGAAATTATTAAATTTGCACATTTGCCTACTTTTGAGTCATAATAAATTTCTTTAGCAAAAATGTCCTGAGAGTGAGAAAGGGATTACTGCTTTGCCCCAGAGAGCAATACTGCGATTAATTCCACCACCTGGAGCAAAACTCAGAGGAAGCAAAAGATCTGCCTTCAACGTGACAGTCCTAACTGAGAAAAATAATTTCCTCAAATGTTCTTCAATATATTTTTGTTTCATAATATATAAGATTTCTAGTCTCCATGTTATTGAAGCTTACTTGCTATAAGAATTATCTTTTATATTTAGGGTATTTTTCAAATCTTAACCTATCAACTGGAGCCATTCAACTCTATATATATTTAATTCACTATTCACTATTGTGGTTTATTAGAAAGGGTAATTTTTAGTGATGTCTTGAGTTCCAAGAATGTAAATTTCCATATTGTAAGCTTTATGTTAAGTACCTTACTTCTGAAAGACGGTGTATGTTAGTTTATAACTTAGAAATATTTTCCTAGTCACTAAACTGAAGTTAAATTTCTGCATTGCTCAGAGTTTCATTTCTTAACTTTAAATTAGATGGATTGTAATACTGGGGATTTACTATTGGTGAACAAAAGCTATCTAGAGGTTCTGCTGAGTGTGTCTGTGGTGGGGGTAGTGGTGGTGGTAGTAAGAATCAAGAAAAAGTTTCCAAAAAATTACCCTAGTTCTAGGTGGTGTTTAGTAAATTACTTGAAAACTAGCTCTTATCTCAAGTATTGTAATGAAATTATACTTTTAGAGATGACTGGTAAAGATTAAAAGTCAAAAGTAGTTTTTCTGTCTTCAATATCTTGTCTTCATCTTTCTTCAGTCACCTTGACTTTACAATAACATATGCAACACTTCTGGCAACTGTTTGCTATATTAACCGTGAGGTTTATCACAAGTGACATAAATCCCAACTGAAACTTGGTTTAGCAAAAAGAGAAAGTATTAGCTCATGTAACTAGGAAGAACATGGCTCAAACTGAATCTATAAACTAATAGAGTCATCCTTTGAAAGAGAAACCTTTGCAAGATACTCTACATTATGATACTGTTCATACAGTTTCCTCATTCCAGCATCCTACTGAAACTAGTGTTATGAGCCCTTTCAACAGTGTAAATTTGTCACATCGTCAGTCCATTCCTTCTTACAATAGGAGGAGACAGAAAATCCCTTTTAAGAAATCATAAGCAAAGCATAACTTTGAGAAGCCAGCTTGTGTTCTGCTATAGGTACTGCTCACCCCAGTATCTGCTCAGCCATGGACCACCATGGGGGAAGGAAAACTTCATTCATTTGATTCAAGGTGGTCAACTTAACATCACTGTGTATTATCTGTTATAGGGCAGCTAGAGGCACAATGTAGCAAATACCAAAAGAAAGGGAGAGCACTTGTTAGGAGGATAGACAGGAAGGAGATTACTTTCTGAAGGGGCAGAATAGACAGAAAAGCAAATTACAGAAGAATAGAATAAGTTTGATGTTGAACATTTTTAATTGTAAGTTTGAAAAACATTCATCCAAAAATGGAAAACTGGAATCTAGGGTTCAAGACAGAGACTTCTGCTAGAGTTTGAAATATGGGAACCATTTAATTGATTTGTACAAATATTTAGCTGTGTGAATAAACAAATAATGGCATCCTAGTTTCCCTATCTTCATAATGGGAAAATATATAATTATTAGGATTTTTTGTGAGGATTATGAATTTATGTAGAAAAATTTCTTGAAGGGACCACTGTATTCGACTCTCCCGATGATGACTGCATTCACTGGCTATTTGTCACTCTGTCCTGACCCTCTCTCTTCTTCTCCCAAGACTTTTATTCTTTGTGATTAGTTCCTTCACTTTTATATCTTGAATTTCTGTTGGCCAGTACTGTTAAAGTATCATATCACTGATAGTATTGTGCATAGTTTTATTTACCAAGTGCTGACTGAGTAACCCATGTAACCACTCTATGGAGGAGAAAATGGTGAGCCAGCGTCACACCAAGTAACTGGCCCATGATCAAGTAAGTGACAGACAGAATTTGAACTAAGACAGTCTGAAATAGGGGCCCTCAGCCTTTACCACTTCCTCAAGCTGCTTCTCTTTACAAGAGAAATAGCTGCACTCAATCCTCTTTGTTAAAATTTGCCCCACTATCCGATCCTTATTTCCAGTCTCAGATATTCAGGAAAGCATTTTCGGAACACAGTGCTCATTGATGTTTTTCTCTAAACCTCAGTGTTCACATACATCTTCTCCAGGAATATGATTGGGAACATTGAAAGTTCTATAGGAGATACAGAGCTTGATGAAAACAGTAGGATAGTCACAGTTGGGAGAGGTGGAGAGAAGGAAAAGAGTCCCTTATGCAGAGCTATGAGGCGAACCTGGGTACCAGTCAGGAGTGAGTATGGAATGCCAGAGGAATGGTGAGGACCCTCCTGTGGGAGAGAAAAGTAAGATAAAGGTAAATAAGGAAAGTGAGATCAGAGACTTGAATGACAGGTGGGGGATTTTGAATTTTATCTTTGGTTAAACAGAAAACTTTAGAACAGAGACTAATAATAATTCAAGATTTCAGAAAGATTTAATCCATGTTTGGTGTCTATAATGTATAGAAAAAGAGCAAAACAGAGCCAGGAAAACTGGTAGAGAAACTATTGCAACAATCTGAGTGTGGAGTGTGAGCGCTTGGAATGTGATGGCAGTGCGGAGAATGAAAAGAAAGATGTGTTGACTCATGAAGTATTTGGAGGAAGATCCTAAGCAGCTTGATAAGTCATGGTTTAAAGTCAAGATCATTGGGAAATAAACTGATCACATTCTCATAGGCTGGTCAAATCTATGTGCTTGTTTGAATTAGTTTTCTTTCAGTGGGGAATCAACAACTGAGGAACTTGGTATGATTATGTCCCTCTTGACTTTGCTTTTTGCTCTGAGGCATGAATTTACCCTAGTAAGAAGAATTGTGACTCAGTTTGCGGAATCTTACGCATGCTTGTCCAGCATACTTTTTGACAGCTGACTTAATATTACAGGATCATAGAATTCCTTTATTCAGAATTCTAGCCCTCACTACTCTTCCCTGGCTGTTAAGTGAAGGGAAAAGAAAACAGGGGAAAGAGAATTAAGGGATTTCATTAATTAAGTGATGCTATTTAAGATGTTTAGCCCAATGAGGTCTAAGCAATGTGTTCAAGATGCCTCTGCAACTTGGGAAACCGTTAGTCTGCTTTGGCATGGGCCACCTCGACTCCCTCCAAGGCAGAAATAATTGACTCTCAGTTATTTCTATTACTTCATTATGGCTTCTACCACATTTGTCTTAACTTGGTACACATTTGCAGTCACTTTCTTTAAAATTTTGCATTCTTAGGGATAGAATTTATACCTGGAAGCCAGACTTTCACGGTAGCATCTCAAAAAATTTTTTTTAAAGAAAGAGATGGAGAAAAGGAAAGAGGAGAAGGAGTAAAAGGGCTTGGATGTAGGGAGATACAGGTGTTTATATAAGTATACATATGGACAAAGAGGAAACCTTTGTAATAATTAGTAGAAATTGCATGTAGTCATTTATACACTGTGTGCATGCACACACACATGCAGCGCCTGGCTATTAAAAGCCTGAGAAGTGATGTATTATGAATGTTTTATCTTAAAAATATGTCACTATATCTCTGGTATTGACAAAGAGCAATAAGACAACTTTTTGTTGCCTTTTTGCTAGTTTTAGACATGAGCAGGCTGCTCCTTGAGCAATATGGTATCTTTTTTGTTGAAATGAAGCTAATCATGAAGTGATGAATCACTTCCTGTAGGGTTGATGACTGTGCCAAGGCACAGTGACTATAAGGCTATAGATGAGTGATCAGGTGAATAAAATATGGTTCTTTTTTGAACACCATGGCCACTCAGTACTATTTATTTGTGGGTATTTCTGAGATGCCCTGATGTTTTTTTTACTTACATAGGTGCCATTTTACATCACACAGTTTCTCTCTTATGACCCCTTATGAAATCTTGTGCTTACTGTTAAATAGTTTAAATAGAATCGTATTTTATTGTTTTTAAATTCCTCATAGTGCTTAGCTCAAGGCGTAGAACACAGCAGGTATTTTTATATATGTAATAAATATATTCAATTTCTGCCCTATCAAAAATCTGTTTTCTCTTTTTTTAAAAATTATTTTTGATCAACATGCACTAACTGAGCACATTTGTCCAATATTGGGCTAAGTTCTAGGAAATTTTTTTAAATGATGACCGAAAGAAATACAAGAAAACATGGCTCTTACTCTCAAGGAGCTAACTCTCATGCCACATAATGTCAATGCTGTCTCAATTTTTATCTACATAATGAGTTTCTACTTTTATTTTCTTTAATTTTTACTTTATTTTTTTAATTGAAGTATAGTCGGTTACAATGTGTCCATTTCTGGTACAGCACAATGTCCCAGTCATGCATATACATACATATATTCATTTGCATATTCTTTTTCATTAAAGTTTATTGCAAGATACTGAATATAGTTCTCTGCTATACAGAAGAAATTTTTAAAATCTGTTTTTATATATAGTGGGTTCCTACTTTCAAAGACCATTTGTCTACATCTAGCTTTTCAGAATTTTATTCTTCTCTACAGAGAGTGGAAACCTAACAATTTTTGTAGGAATTGAAATATTTGCCTCCATCTGTCATTTCTACTTTCATCCATTGGTTCATCTTTTCCTTTCTATTTAAAAGAAAAATGAAATTGAATGATATGTTTAAATACTAAGATGACAAGTGAAATGATGAATATTTGGCAGAAGCAATGGAGTATGTGACAGTCCATAGTGTCTAGCTAAGGTGTGCATGTCTGAGAATATTTGTTTTATGGGTTCACTGTTGCCTCTATACCTCAAAATTGTGTAATGCCTTTAAAGAATAATTTAGGGTATCTATTTTGTCACCAATTAAGAAAATTCTGTAACATTTGAAGTTGCACTACTGTATGAATTTTACTGCTGAGAAGAACTTACGAGCTAACCAGTTCTGGTCAGGAGGTTTTACAGATGAGGTAACACTAGCACAAGTCCCAGTGATGAACTTTCAAGGTAAAGGCAGAACTTTGTACAGAACCCCAAATCCATGACTCTCATTTTACCTGGGGTTTTTGTCTTTTACTATGTTTTTGAAAAATACCACTTAATATATTTTATCATTTATGCTACGTGCATTGTACCATCAGGGCAGTTCTAGCATAATTGGGTATATAAGCCTTTGTCTACATGAACTAGATGAGCTTACCAAAAGGAACAACGTTATGAAGTCTCTGTTTCATTCATTCATTCAAAAATATTCAGAGTACCTACTATGGGCCAGGCACCTTCAAGACATAGGAAGAGTAAGCTGTAAGATGGATATGGCCACCGATCCTTGCGTGTTTCTTACGCTGTTTTTTCTGAGTTTTCCGTCTTCTTTAAATAATCTAGCTCCATGAAAGTAGGTAAATGATTAGATCAAAACCAGAGGTTTCCATGAGAAAATAAAAAATTTTAAAGTAACCTGTTCATTGATACTTATCTATCATGCACATGGTGTTGGGGAGTATTTCACTTGAACAAAGAATTCTAGTCGGGTGGAATAAAGTAGCTTATAGAAAACAGAATGAAGTGTATTTTGAAGAAAAGAAGAATATGTCACTGTGCATCCATAATAATAGACACTGTTATGTTTACTTTAAAATGTATTATAAACACATTTTTGATTTCACTCTATTTGTCATGTGTCCCTATTTTAAAAAAATTTAAATATAATATATAATCTTATAATAGTTTCAGGCATACAACATAATAATTTGATATTTGTATATATTGTGAAATAATCACCTTAATAAGTATAGTTAACACCTGTCACTGTACATAGTAACAAATTTTTTTCTTGCCATGAGAACTTTTAAGATCTCTTCTATAAGCTATTTTCAAATGTACTATATAGTATTGTTAAATATAATCATCAAGCTATAAATTACATTCCCAAGATTATTTTAAAATTGGTAGTTTGGGAGAAAAAGGAACCCTCCTACACTGTTGGTGGGAATGCAAATTGGTGCAGCTACTATGGAGAACAGTACAGAGTTTCCTTAAAAAGCTAAAAATAGAGTTACTATGCAATCCAGAAGACCACTTCTGGGCATATATCTGGAGATAACTCTAATTCAAAAACATAATGCAGCCCAGTGTTCATAGCAGCACTTTTTACAATAGGCAGGACATGGTAGCAACCTAAATGTCCATCAACAGATGAATGGGTTAAGAAAATATTTTACACACGCGCGCACACACACACACACACACACACACACACACACACACACACGAATACTACTCAGCCAGGAAAAAGAATGAAATAATGCCATTGGCAGCAATGTAGATGGACCCAGAGATTACCATACTAAGTGAAACAAGTCAATCAGAGAAAGACAAATATCCTGTTACCACTTACATATGGAATCTAAAAAAACGACACAAATAAATTTATTTACAAAACAGAAAGAGACTCATAGACATAGAAAACAAACTTACAGTTACCAGGGGGAAAGGGGGAGAGGGAAGGTAACTTGGGAGTTTGGGATTTGCAGATACTAACTACTATACTATATATATATATATACATATACATATACATATACACACATACAGTAAACAATGAGGCTCTACTGTATAACACAGGGAATTATAGTCAATGGCTTGTAGTAACTTGTAATGAAAAAGAATTTTTTATATATATATATATATAACTGAATCACTATGTTGTACACCAGAAACTGATACAACATTGTAAATCAACTAACTATACTTCAATTAAAAAATGGGAAAAAATAAAATAAAATTGATAGTTTGTACTTTTGACCTCCTTCACACATTTCTTTTACCCCTCCACTGCTTGGTTCTGGCAACTACCAATCTGTTTTATCTGTGAGTTCAGTATTTTGTTTTTTAGATTCCACATACAATTGAGATCATATAATATTTCTCTGTTTGACTTATTTCACTTAGTGTAATGCCCTCAAAGTCCATTCATGTCACAAAGGGCAGGATTCCCTTTTTTGTGTCCAAATAATACTCCATTGTATGTGTGTGTATGTATCATAGCTTCTTCATTCATTATCCATTGATGGACACTTAAGTTATTTCCATAGTTATTTCTTGGTTGTTGTAAGTAATGCAGCAGTGAACATGGGTGTGCATATATATTTTCAAATTAATGTTTTCATTTTCTTCAGATAAATATCCAGAAGTGGAACTACATCATATGGTAGCTCTATTTTTAATTTTTTGAGGAAACTCCAAACTGTTTTCCACAGCGGCTGTACCAATTGACATTTCCACCAACAGTGCACAAGGGTTCCCTTTCCCCTACATCCTCCTCAACATTTGCTGTGTCTTCTCCATTTGATAATAGCTATTCTATTCTGATGGATGTGAGGTGGTATCTCATCGAGGTTTTGATTTGCATTCCCTGATGATTAATGATGTTGAGCACCTTTTCTTGGATCTGGTGGCCTTTTGTATGTCTTTGGAAAAATGTCTATTTAGGTCCTCTGCCCATTTTTAAAGTCACTTTTTTTTTTTTTTTGGCTTTTGAATTATATGGTTTCTTATGTATTTTTGATATTAATCCCTTAACAAATATATGACTTGCAAATATTTTCTTCCATTCCATTGGTTGCCTTTTCATTTTGTTGATGGTTTTCTTTGCTGTGCAGAAGCTTTTTAGTTTGATGTAGTCTCACTCATTTATTTTTGCTTTTGTTGCCTTTTAATATTGGGGTCAAATCCAGTAAACTGTTGCCACGGCTGATGGTAAGGAGCTTACCACCTATGTTTTCTTCTAGGAGTTTTATGGTTTCACATCTTATATTCAAGTCTTTAATTCATTTTGAGTTTATTTTTGTGTATGGTGTAAGATAGTGGTCTAATTTCATTCTTGTGCATGTGGCTGTTCAGTTTTCCCAGCAGCATTTATTAGAGATTGTCCTTTGTCCATTGTATATTCTTGACTCCTTTATTATAGTAAATTAATTGACCATATATGCATGGACTTATTTTGGGCTCTCTCTTCTGTTCCACTGATCTATGGTCTAGTTTCATGCCAGTATCATCCTATTTTGATTACTGTAGCTTTGTAATATAGTTTGAAATCAGGAAGCCTCCAGCTTAATTCTTTCTTGAGATTGTAGTGGCTTTGTGGGATCTTCTGTGGTTCCATACAAATTTTAGGATTGTTCTATTACTGTGAAAAATGCTATTGACATTTTGATAGGGATTGCACTGAATCTGTAGATTACTTTGGGCAGTATGGGCATTTATTTTAATTCATAAGCATGGAATATATTTTTATGTCTTTTTCAATGTCTTTCATCAGTGTCTCATATTTTTCAGTGTCCAGGTCTTTCACTTATTGGTTAAATTTATTCCTAGGTATTTTATATTTTGATGCAATTATAAGTGGGATTTTTTCTTAATTTCTTTTTCTGATCATTATTAATGTATAGATACACAACTGATTTTGTATGATGAAATTTGTATCCTGCAACTTTACCAAAATTGTTGATTAATTCTAACATTTCTTAATGGAGTCTATAGGGTTTTCTATACATAATATTATGTCATCTGTAGTTAGTGAAAGTTTTACTTCTTCCTTCCTAATTTGAATTTTTTTTCTTGCCTAATTCCTCAGGATAGGAATTCTAATTCTGTGTTGAATAAAAGTGGTGAGAGTGGGCATTCTTATTTATTCATATATCTGTTTTCAATACTTATTTCCACAGATTTTTTTTTATAACTTTAATAATGTTGATACTAATCTGATCATCATTTTGAAGAAAAAGCTACTTCTCTATAAATGTGAAGTTTTGCATTTAAGAGAATGTCTTTTTTTTTTAATGATACGACAGTTTTATTTTGCAGTTGGTACAGCATTAAAGAATTAGACTTTTGCTATTAGACCTTTTGTATTAATTACATGAGTGCATATTACTGAACCCAGTCACTGCTGGCTGAAGCAACATTATCTAGATTATGAAGTGACTCTAGTACACTGTACATAATGGAATCTCTTGATGAGAATCTTAGATTTAATGCTCTTGTTAACCCTCTTCCTGAATGGAGAGGTCTCTCTTTTTCATTTTGTGCTGTTGTGAAATTTAATTCCATTTTGCTAATGTGATAAAAAATACTCTTTTCTAGAGAGCTCTTGCATTTCTCACCTACATAAAATCATTCAGCTTATGACCCTATAACACTCTCCAAAGTATTTAAAATCACACAAAAAACCTCACAAATCTTACTGCTTTTATTTACTCAGTAACTAAGATTTGTCAGGAAAGTGAATAACATGTTGGGTTTACATGATGAAGCTGATAATTTCTGGACTCTTTTAGTTGATGAAAAACTAGCTAGGTATCATGGTATGATTTGTTAAGTGGATATAAGTTTAATTTTATTTACATCTTGGAGAGTTGGGGGACTTTCAGGTGTTTATCCAAACTTTTGCATCTATTACAAGGCCTTTAAAAATAAGAGCTATGCAGTGAGCACAATGAAAATATGTCCATTGTAACTGTACTTGCTAATTGTTTTACCTAAATAGACTGTATTCTGTTGAGAATATTAGCAGAAAGCATCTTGTTTTTAAAAAAAAAAAAAAAAAAAAAACTGTGTTTATGTAGTCCTCTGAAAACCTGGGTTTTCTATTAATTCCTACTACAAAATATAAAAAATAACATTTAAAGAATGATAGAATAGCAAGTAATGTGTTTAAGTAAATAGCTTTGAATATGATAACTATTTTAATAAAAATTTGCTATGCATTCAATATGATAAACTCATATTATGCAAATATATTCTACTGTTAATATGCATTTACAGTGTACATGGATAATGGTTCCAAAGGAACTGTTATAAGATATGCTCTGAATATGTATGAAGAAAAATAGACACGTGTATGGGTTCAATATATAGTAAGGGTCTAAAGGGCAGAATACATGGTTTCATTAATACTCATTCATTGAAAATACTGAAGAAACAAAAGACACATTACAGTATAAGTCTGAATACATATTAAATATATGTCCCAAACTTAGCAAGCCTTTAGAGCCCATTGATTCTACACATTAATGTGATGAGTAGTATTTTGTTACAGAACATTAGCTAGTCCATAAACCTAGAGAATGATTTAGTTTGGATAATGTAGCACACGTTTTAATAAAACAAAATGCTTAGAAGACATTTGCACCTGTGATCTATTGATCAAAGTATAGGCTTGGTGGTTCCCTTACAGGAGAATAAACTCCTAAGAGACTGATCCTCCCATGTACTACCAATATCAATTTTGGAGAAAATACAGAACAACTACCCAAAGGCTATGGATAAAGACAATGGACAAAAGCTGAGAGATTTTAGAGGGGAGTCAAACTTGAATGAAGGAAGTGGCATGGACTGAGTTTTTGGTTACAAATTACGGTTTCATGGATGGTGGCTGAAAATACAAGACTCCTAAGTCAAAGAAAAGGGGGTTTATTTTTCATAGCAAGCAGCATAAGTGTCAATATACTTGCATTAGTTACCCTTGCTCCCAAGTTCCAAGAGAGAAATAAGATGGGCCCAGATGGGCATGCAGTTCAGGTGAGGAATATTGAGAGTGGGGAATTCACTGCTTTTATAACAAACAGTAAGCAAGTATGCTGTTCATCTGGGAGTTGGGGGGTGGTACCTCATCTCTCAAGGTTACCAGTGTCATTAACAAACCCAAGACATGGCCAGATAAAGAGGGATCAGAGTTTTTCAGTCCTGGCACACCCATAAAAATATATAGAAATGTAAGAGGTCCAAGGAGAACTGTATCTGCAAGAGATTTTAATATCACTCTCTCAGCAATTGATAGGAAGACTAGATAAAATACTAGTAAACACACTGAAGACCTGAAAAATATAAAAATAAGTTGACCCAATTGATATTTACAGAACAGTAGGCTCAAATATAGCGCTCGTGGTATATTGACCATATGCAGGGCAATTAAACAATTCAACATATATTATTAAATACATATTATTTGTATCTATAATTTTCTATTTTCTATGTACTAGTAATGAACAATGGAGAATTGAAAATTAAAAATTCCATTTAAAATAGCATCAAAACATGTAAGGTTGAGAGAAAATTCTCTGTTCATCTCTTTTGTTTCTGCATGTCTCACCAGTGCAGGCACTGTCTGTTCTAAACCATCATTTTAGGTGTGGTTGTGTCACAGAAAACATTGGAAGACAGAGATAGTGCCTCTCTATAGAATAAAGGGTAGGCTTACTCATTGCTCATTATAAAATGTTTAGGTCTGTAAGTTTATACAGTCATCACATGATAACGTTTTTGCATCACACAGGCATTGAAATTTGGAGAAGTGGTGCAAATGATGAAACTCTGGCTAGCGTTGTTGCTGTGAGTAACAAACTATCTTTTGTCTCTGTCCCAGAAGTCAACTGTCTTCTGCCAGCATCCATTAAGCCTGTGGTAGGCTAACTTGTTAGCTTGCAAGTAAGGTAAAATATCAGAAACTTTATAGTTCTTGACAAAATACTTAGTAATATATCTAACAAAATGTGTAAGGTCTTTACATTCAAATTAGAAACATCACTGATATTAAGGAAAACACATGGGAGAGAGATAACATATATTATTGAGAGACAATACTGTTGTGATGTTCATTCTTCCCATATTAATGTATAGATTCAGTGAAATCTTTTTCAAAATTCCAACAGGCAATTTTCAAGGGATAGAAGAGATTACTCTAAAATTTGTATGGTAATTTAAGTATATAAAATCGAATCAATTTTAAAAGGAACACTGTTGGAGGACTTGAACCATATGCTTGCTAGACTTAAGATAAACTAGAGCCATGGTGTGGTATCCACGTAATGCCAGGAAAACAAGTTAATGGAACAGAATAGAGTCCAGAAATAGACCAACAGATTTATGGTCATTTGATTTTTTTTTTAATGTTTTTAAACTTTTAATTGATTTATAGTCAGTTTACAAAGTTATGTTAATTTCTTGTGTACAGCATAGTGATTCAGTTATATATCTATATACACATACATATACCTTTTCCTATTCTTTTTATTATAGGCTATTACAAGGTATTGAATATAGTTCCTGGTGCTATACAGTAAGACCTTACTGTTTATCTATTTTATATAGTAATTAGTGTCTGTAAATCCTGAACTCCTGGTTTGTACCTCTACCCTCCCTTCCTCCTCTGGTAACCATAAATTTGTTTTCTATGTCTGTGAGTCTATTTCTGTTCTGTAAATAAGTTAATTTGTGTCAATTTTTAGATTCCACATATAAGTGATATCATATGGTGTTTTTCATTCTCTTTTTGGCTTACTTCACTTAGTAGGACAATCTCCGTGTCCATCCATGTTGCTGGAAATGGCATTATTTTATCCTTTTTATGGCTGAATAATATTCCATTGTATGTGTGTGGGTATATGTATATATACACCATATTTTCTTTATCCATTCATCTGTCGATGGACATTTAGGTTACTTTAGGTTGCTTCTATGTCTTGGCTATTGTAAACAGTGCTGCTATGAATATTGGGGTGCATATATTTTTTTGAATTAGAGTTTCCTCTGGATATGTGCCCAGGAGTGGGATTCCTGGATCATATGGTAAGTCTATTTTTAGTTTTATAAGGGATCTCCATACTGTTTTCCATAATGGCTGCACCAAAGTACATTCCCACCAGCAGTGTAGGAGGGTACCCGCTTCTCCACAGCCTTTCCAGCATTTATCATTTGTGGGCTTTTTAATGATGGCCATTCTGACTGGTGTGAGGTGATACCTCATTGTAGTTTTGATTTGCATTTCTCTGATAATTAGTGATATTGAGCACTTTATCATGTGCCTATTGGCCATATGTATGTTTTCACTGGAGAAATATTTGTTTAGATCTTCTGCCTATTTTTGGGTTGGGTTGTTTGTTTTTTGTTCTTGAGTTGTATGAACTGTTTGTATATTCTGGAAGTTAAGCCCTTGTCAGTTGCATTGTTTGCAGATATTTTCTCCCATTCCTTAGGTTTCTTTTTGTTTTATTTATAGTTTTCTTTGCTGTGCAAAATCTTATAAGTTTAATTAGGTCCCATCTGTTAATTTTTGCTTTTACTTCTATTGCCTGGGTAGATCGCCCTAGGAGAACATTGCTAAGATTGATGTCAGAGAGTGTTTTGCCTATATTTTCTTCTAGGAGGTTTACAGTGTCTTATGTTTAAGTCTTTAAGCCATTTTGAGTTTATTTTTGTGTGTAACGTGAGGGAGTGTTCTAACTTCATTGATTTACATGCGGCTGTCCAGTTATCCCAACATATGGTCATTTGATTTTTTATGAAACTGGCATGTTAGTTGAATGTGGAAAGAGTTTTCAACAAATTGTGCTGGGACAACTGGGTATCAATATTTTAAAAAATAATCAAGACCCTCTCTCACTCCATGGACAGAAAGAACAATTTGAGGTAGATCATAGACTTAAATTTAAAACTCAGAACCATAAATCTTCTCAAAGAAAACATAGAAACCTACCTTTATAATCTCAAAGTAGGCAAAGATTTCTTGCACAGGCCACAATAAACACAAACCACAACACTTAAAAAAATTAATTGCACATTATCAAAACTGGTACATTATCAAAATTTAATGTTTTGTCTCCATCAAAAGACTCCTTTAAGAATAAGACTAGACAAGCCACTGTCTGGGGAAAAACAATTTTACAACACATATATGTAACAAGGGACTTGTACACAGACACACACATACAAATAAGAATAAACATTCAAGCAACTCACAAAAATGGGCAAGATATATAAATAGTTAATAAATGTTTGAAAAGTGAACAACCTCATTAGTTATCAGAGAAATTCAAATTAATATGACAATGAGGTATTACATTCACCCACTACAGTGGTTAAAATTGAAAAAAAAATTGTCAGGATGAAAGGTTACCAAGGATGTTGAGCGACTAGAATTCTTTTGTATTGCTTTTGGGATTGTACAGTATTATAAGTTCTTTGAAGAACTGTTGGGCAGTTTTTCATGAAGTTAGCCATGTGCTTAACCAGAAATCCCACTCCCAGGTGTTTACCTAAGACAAAAAAAAAAATGACATCCGGACTTGTATTCAAATGTTCATAGTAGATTTTATTCATTGTAGGCAAAACTTCAGGTACCCTAAATGTTTATCAGCAGGTGAATGGGTAAATAAATTGTGGCAGAGCCACATAAATGAAGTAATGCTCAGCAACAAAAAAGAAGAAACTGCCGACACGTGCCGTGACATGGCTGGCTATGAAAGTGTTGTGTTAGGCTGAGGTAGCCCAGACACAATAGAATGCACAGTGTTTAAATCTGTTATCAAATATAGATGAAGGTAAAACCAATCCATGTCAGTAGACATTAGATAGTTGTTGTGGGGAGGGGTGGCAATCAGTGAGGAGGAATAGTAACAGAAAAAAGGCAGGAAGAATCCTTCTGGGGTGGTGGAAATAATCTATAGCTTATTTTGGGTGATAGTTACATAGATATATACAGTTGTTAAAACTGATCAAACTAAGCATTTATAATTCATGCATTTTAGGCGTATTAGTCACATCTCAATTTTTTAAAAAATTGAAATGTCTGATACTTTAGGGGGGTAGAAGAATTTACTTACTTACCCATTGGTATGCTAGAAAAAAATCAGACCCTAACAGAATAGGCACACATTTACCCTTTAGCTGAAGGGCAACTATTGTGGGTTTTTTTGGTTGAGAAGCGAAGGAACAATGATCCCGTGCTCCTGAAACACCAGCCTGAGTGCTGGGCACTGAGGCATTGCCAAGGCTTAAGCTCTCTCCTTACAGTTCTGGAGGGTGTTCTGTTGTAGTCTGTGGATTTAGAAAGAACCAACAACAAAACCCACGCTAAATGACTGTATTAATTCTCTATTGCTGCATTACTAATTACCCTAAAATGTATTGGCTTAAAACAGTACCCATTTATTATTTCTTGCTTCGTGTGAGTAATGAATCTAGGTAAGGCTTAGCCAGGTGCTCTGCTTCGGGGTCTCCTACAGGCTGAAACCAAGGTGTCAGCTAGGGCTGTGGTCTCTTACTAAGGCCCAGCTTGGGGAGGGTCTGCTTTCAAGATCACTCACATAGTGTTTTGCAGAGTTCAGTTTTTCAAGGGCTGCTGCCTGAGGGCCACCCTCAGTTCCTCATCATAGGAGGGAGGAAGGGAGTGAGGGAGAGAAAGAGAGAGGGAAATGGGGGGGGGGAGTGAGAGAGAGAAGGTACTAACAAGAGGGAATATTCAGGTTTTGTAATCTAATCATGGAAGGTGTAGCACATCACTTTTACCTTACTCTGTTTATTGCAAGCAAGACTTGCAAGCAAGACACTAGGTCCAGCCCACACTCAAGGAAAGGGACTGCACAGGAGGTGAGGATCACTGATGGTCATCTTAAAATGCTGCCTGCCAAGATACTAACATGTATAGCATAAGGGATACTGAGGGTAAGGTGCTATTTTATGGAAAGTTACATTTTCTGGCCTTAAGTATGCATGTTATTTATTTAATAATACTGAGAAATTCACATGATGCTAAACATAAAATTTAACAATCTTTATACCTTCACAGTGTATAGTTACAAGTGCATAATATAAATGTTAATTGACAGGAGAATAAATCCTTCAAAGTTATAAATTACTAAATTTGCATGACAGTTTATAAAGTATTAAAGCGAATATGGTTTAAATAATTATTTTAATTCATTTAGTCAGCTGATCATTTTCAGAAATACAAATTTGTGCTGCTATGATACTTTTTGTAATACGGTAGCTAAAACTTGATTGATTACTTGATTCTTCAATGACAGAACTCATCCTAAACCATTGAAAATAATTATTCAGCTTTAAAGGTGGCTTTCTAAACTGCTGATTTTTAAAGATTTATTAAGTACCACTGTTATTAGGCACTTAAAATAGCTAGGGAAACAACATGATTTGAAAATGCTTCTAATATTAGAAAAAAACTATCTTTTTTGTTCAATATTTTGAAGTTACCATTGGGTTTCTACTGAATACACTTAACTACATGCACATAGCCAGGTAAAAAAATTTTATTAATATGTTTGAATCAAGCTTCTGTATCACCCATAATCCTAGAAGCAAGATTTTTGCAAGTAGAGATTATCACTTTTTGGAGAAATTTTAACAAACCAAAAGAATAGTATTAAACTTGTCAAAGATAAAAAAAATGTATTTCTTTCATCTCACTTAAAATGTGCAGTTTTTAATGCATCTGTTGCCCTGGGTCACAGTCCACTAGGAAAATATTTCAAACTGCTGATCGTTTTACTACAGTTTTTGTTTGTTTGTTTTTGTTTTTAAAACTTTTCTCTTGAATTAAGATTTCAGATTCTCTAGTAGAAAGTCTTCTCTTTCCCCCTTACCCCATCATCTACCCTGATTAGGGTGAGGAGCTGGGAGAGCAGATGTGGCTCCTTGACTTAAAGAACCTTTGAGTCTGGTAAAGCATGACTTTAGCAGAGCCAAAGAAAGAGAAGTGATTTATTTTCTGCTATGCTAACCTAAAAATCAGAATGATAATTTGAGTTATTTAAGAATCTTCCATACCCTTGTTTTTAAGGTGGTTTTACTGACTTTGAAATTTAGACTCAGTTTTTTAAACGGCTTTTAAAAAGTAATGCTAAAGAAATCCCAGATCCTCTCCAAGGATTGATTTATCAGGAGGGGAGGAAAAAAAAATACTAATTGATTCTGAGAAGTTGCTTCCTTCTGGTTGTGACGGTATCCACATCCCTGTGTGAAGGAGCTTTAGTGTCTGTTGTGCTGAATGATCACAGTGTCCATCAGCCAGCATTTAAGGAAAGAGCACTCTGGGTCTCAGTGCAAACTAAAGGAAGTCTTCCCAAGTTCTTCCAGCAATTTTAAATGTCAAGATTTTCATTTTGGAATGGTTTGTTTCAACCTTATCTTTCATATCATCTTTGGTCTTAATGATTATGTCTTATATGATTTAGAGATTTCCTTTTATTTTGAAATAATTTTATAAGGCCCATCCCCTCTTTTTTTTGTTTAAAAATTAACTTTTACCTATTAGTGGGATTTCCAGGTACCACCTTCTTGATTATAGCAAGACCCAGGAAACTGCTCTTCAGAGCCTAAAAGTAAAGACTCTAGGATGAAGAGAGATGACACCTAAGGACTCTCTAGCCAGTGTCATATTCCAGCGTTTATGGGGCAAGATTATTCTAATATTGGTAGTGTTGGTGGTGCAAGTTTATGGTGTAAATACAAGTGAGCCTCTTAAGCATAATTTTCTCTCTCTCTCTCTCTTTTTTTTTTTTGCCTGCTGTCAGGTCAGTCTTTGCCGGCACCACATAACCAGTAGCATCTTCAAGCATACTTCAAAATGGATTTTTGTTTGATACCCGGGGGAAATTTAATAAACAGTCTCATTGTTAGAGAATAGAAAACTTAGTCTAGAATAGAAAATTTAGTCTTTAGTAGAATTCTGAGATGAATGAAAAGCTTCTGGAATGTATAACTGGGGTCCTCTTTGATCTAGGCAGACGTGTTATAAGAAATACAATAAACAGATACGTTTGGAGTTCTCTGAATGCCCTCTCCACCTTCTCCTGTATCTTTGCACTTGGAGTTCCCTTTCTCCTTCCTCCTCTTCTCACCCAGGGTCTTTTCCAAACTCATTTCATTCTTCAAATTCCTCTCTCTTCAGACTGGGTTTGGTGCCCCTCTTGTGTCCTGTCACTGGACCCAATTCCTACTTCATAATATGAATCCCATTATGATTGTATTTTAATCTCTTTACTCAGTCCTTTCCCTACTCTATTGTGAAGTCTTTCTAGAGCCCAGACTTCATCTCTAATTCTGTGCCCCTCTTACAGGCTCTCATGGGAGTCTACCATTTTTCCTCACTAACCACTGTTTGTACTTACATCTTTTCATGTGTGATAACTTAATTACCATCTACCTGTCCCAAGACTCAAAAACTCGGTGAAGCTCAGGACCCATCTGTTTTACTTTTTACTTTATTCCAATGTTTAGCAGAGTACCTGACACCTTGTAGTTGAACAACAACAACAACAAAAATACTGCCAGGACCTAAGTGGAGGCCTGGGGTAGAGTCTGTATTCAATAAATATCTGATAAGTAATTAGATGTGGATTTCAGTTAGAGTCTGAGCTCTTCAACTTCCTATTTATGTGTTCTTTATTTAATTCTCTCAAATATTGTTTCCTTATTTTTATAGAATGAGAATTATAATACTTTCAATGTGTATCACATACAATTATCCCTAGGGTAAAATTGAGAGTGGATGGTAAGGAATGTGTAAATTTTAAAGGACTTGGTATGTGATAGTCATTAAAATTATTGCTAAGAGGTGGGCTATAGCTGTGGAGGTATTGGGGTGGACATATGTCAACCTGGAAAAGGCATTTGATAAAATGATTAAGTCCTTTTTGGGATTCAGAGTAGATCATTTTTCCCTTTGATAGTGAGAGAACAGCAAAAATCAAATAATTAATAATAGCAAACTGGGCCTGAAGCGCTAGCTTCATTTTCACTTTTTCTAAATACAATCGTATTAGTTTTCTGTGGTTGCTGTAACAAATATCCCAGAGTTATCCCTTAAAGCAACAAAAATTTCTTCTCAGAGTTTGAGGCCAGAAGTCTGAAATCAAGGTGTTAACAGGGCTGTACATCTTCTGGAGGCTCAGGGAGAGGCTCTGGGTCATACCTCTGTTGTATCTGATAATTGCCAGCTTCCTTGGCTTGTGGCCACTTGTGTCCAGTACCTGGGTCCATCTTCATAGTCTCTGCTCTTCTCTGTGTGCTTATTACAAGGACACTTGCTATATTGGACATAACTCTCCAGAAATACAGAACCAATAGGAGATATATACATCTCTATATATATATCTATATGTATATTATAAAGTACTGGATGGAGGCTTAGAAGTCCCAAGGTTTACCATCTGCAAGCTAGAGACCCAGCAAAGCATATGTAGTTTGAAGGCTTGAGAGTCAGATCCAATGGCACAGATGCCAGTTTGAGTCTGAAATCTTGAGAATTAGGAGTGCTGAACACAAGAAAAGATTGATGTTCTAGCTCAGAGTTACGTAGAGAGCGAGTTCAACCTTCCTCTGCTTTTTGTTCTCTGCAGGCCCAAGGGATGGGATGATGCCCATCCACGTTGGGGAGGGTCATCTTCTTTACTCAGTCCGCTCATTCAGATGCTAATCTCTTCCAGAAACCCTCTCACAGGTATACCCAGAAGTAATGTTTAACTAGCTATCTGGGCATCCCCTGGCCTAGTCAAGCTGACACCTAAAATTAACCGTCACACTTGCCATTGAAATGGGGGCCTACATGGATAATCCAGGATGATCTCTTCATTTCAAAATACTTATGTCTGCAAAGATCCTTCAACCAACCAATGTACCATTCATTGGTTCTAGGGATTAGGATGTGGGTATACCGTTTTAGGGGCCGCTATTCAGCAGACTGAAACAGTCCGCGTGAGAGTGAGTAAAGAAAACATGGCTTTGTATGGATTGGCTGTTGTAACCAAAGTGTTCTGGTGTTGCTATTAATAATAATAATAATACTATTGGCAGTAATAGTTGCCATTGTTTTGGACCTCCAGAGCAAAGAATTGAGGTAATCAGGACCTTGGTACATAGCACATCATCGTGGTCTGTACAAGTCCCCTTTCTAGTGTGTATGCTTGTCTGCCTGTGTTTATATGTTCTCTCTGATTTCCTTAATTCACTCTTTTCCTTCCCCCAAGAAATTATGATTCTTAAGATATTTATGTAAGTCCTTTTGCTTGTGTGTCTTCTTATGAACTGTGTTCTATTGTTTCGTGTATACATATTTTTAATAATCGCTGTGGCACTAAAATTACATTGTTTCTTGCTCTTTTCACAACATACAATGTTTTAAAGTTCCATTTTGTTGCCAACATGTGTGGGTAATCTGTACCTTCAGATAGTTACATGATAGCCCATGCTTTGCATCCATCCCATTAACTTCCTGCTCTCCCAGGAATGGCTACAGGGTTCACTCCAACTCCCTGCCCTAAATAACGTGGCAACAAATAACCTGTCTGTGTCCCCTTATGGGCCTGGATACATTTTAGGGGGACTATGAACATAGGAACAGGATTGTTGCTCCTAGAATTAGGAAGACGTTGAATTATTTATATCTTTGTGTTTAGTATATTGAATCAAATTTGTTCATTATGAACTTTGGCATATATTTGTATCAAATCAAAGGTTGGAAACCGAGGGAAGCAAAAGAATAGCCTGGGGGTCCCAGTGCCTGGGGAGCAAGGGCTGTCCAGAGTAGGAGGGAGGAGAATAATCAGGGATGGGAGAATATTTAAGAAAATGTCACCTTTTTCTCAGAGTTGATTAAAGGTCCCAGGAGTGAATGAACAATATCATTGATCTACAATCCTGCACTTTTTATTTAGTGTCTATTTCTTAGTACACCCTTGGGAGAAATACAGATGTTGGCTTAAATCCAGAGTTGAAAGTTTAACTCTTCACCTGAGAATAGAAATGTATTTAGGGGCCATGGTGACAAAAGAATCTTCATCTTTTACATTATTTTCAGTGTCTTTGTCATGATCATTGTGCTAAAATTATTTCCCGTTGTGATTTCAGCAGGTCAGTCATCCTTTTCAAGGGCCTCTGGTATTTACCACTTTTCCACAATAGCTGGTGTATCCAGGGTCACTTTCTAGGTACCTTATCTACTGCGTGTGATACGCTCATCTTCACTTCTGCCTTCCCTCCTGTTCTTTTATGACATGTGCCGCTTCACGTCTTAACCTCTCCCTCCCTTCCTTTAAAACACAAGCAGGAAATTACCATTGACAGCAAGGAAATACCCTGAAGGCCAATGCTCCAGGCCATAGGAGTCAGCCAACTGAGAGCAACACTGAGAGCTTGGAGGGGAAGGATGAGTCAAGCTAATTCAGCAACAGGAGAGCCTGTGCCCCATTCTTTGGACACACGTTGACAACGGAAAATCTTTGGAACTCCTAAGTATAAGATCAGATTTGCCCTAGCTTCTCCATCCCTTAGAAGGGATGGATTCATTTACGTGGCTTATCCAGATACTCAGTCAGACCAAGAAGCCTGGATGTCAAGAAACTTAGCTCTGTAGCAGTAAACTCACAAAACACCTTTGCCAGGTCATTTAACTTCTCTGGGGCTTTCACACTTCAGTGCCTGTAGGCGGTATCTCTTCGGTCTGGAATTCCCTGAGCTCTTTGACAGGCAGACTTTTACTCATCAGCAGTACTCAGCTCGGCATCATCTTCTTTCTGAAACAGCCCCTGGCTCTCCCTGCCCACACCCGAGCAGTTTAGGTGCTGCTCCTGCCATGTTCCTGTAGTGCAGTCACAACTTAGTGTGTTTCTGTCTCCCACCCTGTCCCCTTCCCCTACCCCTTCCCTCCACTCCCTGAGCTCCCAATCTTTCCTCTATTTCTGAAATTCTCATGTCCAACATATGGTTTGACACAGTAAACTCTCAATATATGTTTGTTGAACCTAATCCATGAACTTTATGTCTTTCTGTTTCTTGATCCATTAAGCGAAGGAGTTGGGCACTTGGGTAGTTTTCAAATATTTAGAAAGTGGAAGAACCAGTTTTCTCAGTTAAACATTTGAGGGCAGGATCCAGGCATTATGGAGAAAAAGAAGAAAGCAGTCTATTTGAAGTAAGACTGGGTTCTAGAAACCTGTCCACTTGACCTCTCCTCTTCAAACTGAGCACTAGGAGGTGGAGAAATACAGTTAAAACAAATTGACCCAGAATTGGCGATCGCTCATTTCCCTGGCAGCTATAAAAATGTAGCTCTGTGGAAGTTAGTCTTTGAAGTAGCAACTTTTTTTGATGTGAACTTTTTTTTTTTTTTTGGTGGGATTTTTTCCTAAAACGTAAAAATAGTGACCTGCCTCCCTAAGAAACAGAATGCAGCACTAACGTAACTGAATCTTTCCTTAATGACTCAGGCCCTCATTCGGAACAGCCACTGTTTCACTGAGCTGAATTCACCCAGGCGTTGTTATGACGTGTTTATTTCCCTGTATCATCCCTCTCTGTCAGCTGTCATTTCTTCTGCTGTCACTTTTTCAGACCTAATGGCTCCCTGAGCTAATCTCTTTCCCTCAAAGCCCCTGTGCCCTAAATATTCTGTGAGGTACAATAATGGAAAATAAAGTTTTACAAGAGTATATGTCCACACAGATACACACACACACACACACACACAAAAGAGTAGGTTTTGAGAAAGTCGATAGCTATGGTGTTGGCAGTATGTGAAGGTCATGAAAGTTACTTTCTGTGTTTAGAGGCTCAGGATTATTTTCTGACTTCTATGTCCTTGGGTTTGGGGATTGCTAAAATCATGCTTCTACCTAAATGAGGTAGGTATATATGTTTTCTAGAAAAACTAACTTTGGTCCAATCTGGGAATAACTGAATGAATATACCTTCAGTGCTTTAAAGCACTTATGCCACTTTTTTGGTACAAAGTGAATGATAAAATATTCTTGAGCATGAACCCCTAACATATGTTTTAAACAATTATACACACTTTTGAACTAATATGTTATACACATTTTAAAACATGCTTGAGGGCGGAGGGTATAGCTCAGAGTGCATGCTTAGCGTGCACAAGGTCCTGGGTTCAATCCCCAGTACCTCCATTAAAATAATTAACTAACTAAATAAACCTAATTACCTTCCTCCAAACAAAACAAAACAAGAGATAAAATAAAACTATATTTTAAAAAATGCTTGAAAATAGAAATTACAAATGGTGACATAAAAACAAGTATAAATGCTCGTTCTACTGTTCCCTTCTCACATTCCAGACACTTGTCTTGTGCTCCCCCGGGAAGCACGTATAATTAATTGCATACCCCGCTTGTAGTCACCTGGTTTGGATAACTAGGTAAGGATATTGACTTTGACTTTTGCTAGTCAGAGAAGCCTTTACCCAAGTGAAAAGTAATTTAGCTGCTTTTTAAGACATTAAGTCAAGTTAAAAAAAAAAAAAAACCCACCACCACCACCACCCAGAACCTAGCATGTGGCCTAGAATGTAATAGGTGCACAATAAATTTTTGACTGTGAAATGAGTGATGAAGAGTAAGGAGTCCGTAAGGATGCTGTATAAACTCTTTTAATTGGTTCATTTTATTTGCTTAGCTCCTGTCAGACCTCTTTCACAATGTGTTTACATATTATTACATCATCATCAGTGTGTGCATCACTAGGCAGGAATGGTTGGAAGGCCCACTGGGATTTCAGTGGCAGAGGGCTCTGAGCCAGTGTTAGGGTATTTAATTCCAGTAGAAGACTGGTCCCCAGGGGAGGTTCCCATTCATCCAGATTACTGTAGTGTAAGACATGATAAAACCTGGTTTAATAAAGACCATCATGTGCTATACCCTGGGGCATCTAGGATGGAGGGTGGGGCACGGGCAGTAGTAGCAGTCAGTAGTGGTGATTCTCAAAGCCAGTCAGTAATAGTATTAGGGCATTGGGAAGGGTGTGCAGAAAGGGAGGGGCCAGTAAGGACACATTTGGATTGAGTTTCAGGGCCTAGCAGCTGTGTTAGGCCTTCTGTTCTTACACCACATACTCTCCTTGGGTACTCATAGCCTCATTGCTGGTGAAGTACCATCTATGTGTTGGTATTCCAGACACCTACTAGCAGCCTACTGGATAGTTCTAATTAGCTGTTTCACAGGTTTTTCAGACACTACATCATCTACATGACTAACTGAGAAGCTTTCCCCCAAACCTGCTTCTCCTGAACGTTCCCATCTCTGTAGGTAATATTACCACCATCCACCAAGATGTGGAAACCTGGAGGTCACCCTTGATTCCTGTAGCTCCCTCATCCTTTACTTCAGTCCATTTGGCTCCATTCTCACTGCTGGCATCAGCCTTTGACTCCTCATTGGACCTCCTAGCTCCCGTCTCAGTGCCTCTGAATCGTCTCATATATTATACTAGAGTGGCTTTTATAAATGTAAATTTGGAAGGTATATCCTCCTTGTTCAAAGTTGATAAGACCCCTGCTCTTCTTTTCAGTTCCATCCCCCATTCTTCTCCCCTGTGCATTGGGTTATCCTCTTAGACTGAACTGCTTTCTGTTCTTCAGTGATGCTGGGCTGCCCTGGACATCTGCATCTCTACCTGAACTGCCTGGAGCCGTCTTTTCTCCTTTCATCACTTCTTCTGGTCTCAGCCAAGAAAAAACTTCTCCGTGATTCCTAGACCAGACTGCATCTCCCTTCGAAGTACTGGCATTCCAGAACTTCCCTTCCCATCCCACTCAGCAACTGTAGTAAGTGGTTGTATGTCTGTATTTCCTTCTAGACTGTGAGCTCCATATATCATCTTCACTGCTGCATCCCTGGCACCCATGGCAGTGCCCCTGCCTCCATGTGGCTTTGATGAATAAAAGAATGAGAGGATGAGGGCACCAGGTGATCATCAGGAACCATGCTGTGATTAGACAGAAAGACTGAACAAATATACAGGATGGGGTTACGGACAGCTTGGGGAACACTTAAGAGCCCACCCTTAATTCCTGGTGTATCAAATACCAGGCTTATGGACTTCTAAGTCCTCCTAGAAGGAAGACCTGAGTTTACCTAAAGACACAAGATAGCCTTTCACTCAGCCAGGCTTGAGCTATAAATCCTGGCAGGATAATCTTGTCAGAATGTAAGAAGTCACTGAGAAAATTTAAAATATAAGTAAAGTATGGATTACACATGTACACCAGGCGTGGTAACCTGGTATTTTGATGGGGCCCTTGTGATAGAATCATTATGCCGTATTCAGTATTACTCGTCAAGATGCTTCTGTTTAATAATAATAATAATAATAACAACAACAATAGTTAATATTTTGAGTATGTTTCCTTATATCTGATATCCCTCTGAAAATTATCTTATTGTGATCTCTTGAGACCCTATGAAGAGTTTCTCTTATTCTCATTGAGGAAGCCAAGGCATGGAGAGGTTAACTTGCTCAGAGTCACGCAGCTGAGCAAGATACAGCAGTTACCTGTCTTGGTGATTCTACCATGCAGACTCATTTGTTGTGATATTTTTATTTGAATCTTATCTCTTCCCCATTAGAGACTAAAATGTTTAAATTTAATTCAAGGAGTATTTATTGAGTCACGTACCGTGTGTGCAACATTAAGGGCTGTGAAATTAAATTAACAAATATTCATCACTGACTGTGACTTTCTAGAAGAGAGCTGTAATTTTTTTTTTTTTTAATTGAAGTCTAGTCAGTTTGCAGTGTTGTGTCAATTTCTGGTATAGAGCATAATGTTTCGGTCATACTTATACACATATAAATTCCTTTTCAGATTCTTTTTCATTATAGGTTACTACAAGGTGTTGAATATAGCTCCCTATGCTATACAGAAAGAACTTGTACATCTGTTTTATACAAAGTAGTATCTGCAAATCTTGAACTCCGAATTTATCCCTTCCCACCCCTTTCCCCAATGGTAACCATAAGTTTGTTTTCTATGTCTGAGTCTGTTCCTGTTTTGTGGATAAGTTCATTGTGTCTTTTTTTTTTTTTTTTAGATTCCACATATGAGTGATATCATGTGTTATTTTTCTTTCTTTATCTGGCTTACTTCACTTAGTATGGTGATCTCCAAATGGCATTATTTTATTCTTTTCTATGGCTGAGTAGTATTCCATTGTATAAACATACTACAACTTCTTTATCCAGTCATCTGTCAATGGACATTTAGGTTGTTTCCATGTCTTGGCTATTGTATAACAGTGCTGCTGTGAACATTGGGGTGCATGTATCTTTTGGAATTAGAGTTCCCTCCAGATATATGCTCAGGAATGGAATTGGTGGATCATATGGTAAGTCTGTTTTTAGTCTTTTGAGGAATCTCCATACTGTTTTCCATAATGGCTGCACCAAACTACATTCCCACCAACAGTGTAGGAGGGTTCCCTTTTCTTCACAGACTCTCCAGCATTTATCGTTCATGGACTTTGTAATGATGGCCATTCTGACTGGTGTGAGGTGATACCTCATTGTAGTTTTGATTTGCATTTGAGAGCTATACTTTCTTAATATTCATGGAGTTTAACATCTTAGTGAGGGTGTATTTTTCTAAAAACAAAAAAGAGGCAAGGAAATATATAAGATGGGGTAAGACAGAATCTTCCAGAGCATCTGCTTTCTGTTCTACTCCTTTGCTTGTAGATGATGCTGCAGGAGACAGTGATACTTCCTAAACATTTATTCTCTGATGGTTATGCAGTTGCCCTTAGAATTGATCTGCTTCCATCAAGTAGATGCCAAATAGTCCAGGCCCCTAGACAAGTTTTCACAGAGTTAAGGCACTTTTATACACACCATTGCTAAAATCTCTAAATAAAACAATGCAAAAAAATTGTTAGTCATAGGTCATTCGGCAAACTATCATTTGTCTTTTGGGATAGAATATAGTCTTAGTAACTGATCAGAAACTTCAAAGGCTGTGTTTTCAGGTTTAATTGAAAGCAAGTTTGGTTGCACTGACTCTTCAAAGGTGAGAAATGGTCTTCTCAATCAATTGGAATCAATTCCAGTTAGTTTTTCAAATACATAAAATTCCTGGCATATTACTAATACACCTAGAAGGAAGATGTATCCGATGTCCATTTTCTCCAATTTGGATAACGTTACTGTAATTACTCTCTTATCCTAGAGATTCAGAGAATGAGTTTGGTCTAGCTTTGGACACAGAGTTTGCATTTCAAATCATGATGAAATATAGAGCAAAAGTTATCTGAATGTATTATGAAAGTACTTTATATCTGCAAATGACTTTATACTTGTTATTCGTGGCTCATCAGATTAAATTGAAATCAGAACATCTCCTTTGTAAGTGTAGAGTTGATCAGCTTTTTACTTCCAACCACAAGTTTATCTCACCACAGAAGTCCTGGGTGGAGGAGGCACTCTGCCTGCAGTAGGCTGGGCCCGAAGTGCTGGGCCAGTGGATCCTCAAGGGTGTCAGCCTTGCAACAGGTTTTACTGGATCCAGTTTGACTGTTTGACCAATACAAACAAAGAACTGAAAAACAGAATAAAGCCTATCTGTAGAGTCAGAGATTAAGAGATTAAACACTCAGCCAGGGGTCAAGGTTTCAAAACTACCATTTCTCTACTGCGCCGGAAAAGTCTGATACTTTTTCGTTTTGCATTGCCCCCCGAAGGGTTCTACTTTCTGAGCATTCTCAGAATGCCCGTGAGTCTGGGGCAGGACTGGGGAGAGGAGCTGGTTGAGAGGGGATGGGGTGAGTCTCTGAGTGTGGGCACTGTTGGGCAACCAGGGAATAGCCAACTCCCTCTTTTTCCCAGCCCTGGGAAGAACCCCTGCGCTCTGTGCCAGCCCTGGAGGGCTTTGGCCTCCTGACCCAGACAGCCCGGGGCGCGAGGGAGCCTGGGGCCGAGCACAGGTCGCGCCGCCCCCAGCCTCGGGCCGAGAGCCAAGAGTTCTAGGCCTCCTCATCCGGATATGATGAAAAGGAGCAACAGAGGGAGAAGTGTTTCTGGAGTGTAGGAGTGGTGGAAGGGGGAAAGAGGCAGAGGGGGAAGAGTCCCCCTTGGAGGGGAACCGGCCGGATTGAGCTGGCTGGAAAGAGGGGGCGGAGAGCGCGAAGTCAGAGGAGCAGCCGCTGCCGCAGTTGCCGCCACTGCGGTGTGTGGCTGAGCCGGAGAGAGGAGGGGAGGGACACTCAGGGGCGGCCGCCTCCGTCAGGCCACCGCGACATGCGGCCCCTGCCGGAGCCTTGCTAACTTTCAGGCGGAAGAGGAGGAGGAAGGGGCTTGGAGCGAGTTGGGGGGATGCCGAGGTAGGTGGTGGTCCAGGGGGCGGGGAGAGGAGGGGTCTGATCCCCTCCCCCGAGCTTCTCCCTGATCTGATCTCCTTTCCCAGCCCCCTCCCCCTTGGGTGCCCCACGCTGACCCCCCAGGACGCGCTGCTGTGAACTTGCCGGGTAACAGTTTTCCTCCCGGGTTTCAAATCAAAACTTCCCTGGGGTGGGGTTTGGGGGAGGGAAGCAGAGAGGGAGGGAATGTCCCGCAGGGTTGGTGTGCGCTTCTCTCAAAACATTTTTTTTTAATCCCCGCCAGAAGCAGTCAGTTCCCTGCACCCAACACCTAACAGCCCTCGGTGCGTCCGCCCAGCAGGGCAGCGAGCTAGGCGGAGGCGCGGCGAGGGCTCGGTGGAGCGGCCCATGTCCGGCGCGGGCGAAGCCCTCGCTCCCGGGCCCCAGCGCGGGGCCGAGGCGGGCGGCGGCGGGCTGGGCGCCCCAGCCCAGGGTGAGTGCCGCTTGCAAGTTGCAGGCTCCTTTGTCATTGCTGCATTTTAAAGTGTGTTCACACGTTTACCGATGGGGGTCTGCGGGTGGATTATTGGTGCGAGGACCGATTCTCCCTTGGAGTTGTGAACTTTTGCATAGTTAGCATTACCCAAGCAAGTTCTCCAGGATCGCTGCCCTAGATCAACAACCGGATAAGAGGGCGGGATCCGCTGGTGCCTCCACTCCCCTTTCCTTTGGCTGCAGAGAAACAGGATGGCAGAATTACTTCTTTCTTAAACCTATGCATTTCAGGGCCTAACCCAGCTGTGTGGGATCTGAAGCTCTTCCCCCTACTTCTCTTCAGTTCTGGCTCTTCCTCAGATCCAATACTTAGGCTGCTTTCTGAGCCAGCTTGCACTCCCCTCATCTTTCTGTTTCTTGTGGGCTCCTCTGCAACTCTGATAATCCGGGCTTCTGTGACCAATTGCTTTGGAATGGTTCGTGCATACGTTTTCAATAACCATAGTTTTGAATAAACTTAACTTTAAAAGAAATGCTTTCCGAAAACGAATTAGCCCTTTATATTCTTCCAAAGTATAAACATACACAGCCTGTAAAGGAAGTACTTTTATTTGGGGAAAACTTCCTTGACAAGCTTATTAACAACTCAGACAGTATGGCTATCTTTTTTCTCTTGAAGGTAACATACTTCAGGTTTTCAATGGTGACAGAGAGCAAGGATCTTACTCCTTTGATGCATTGTCTTCTTAGGGTGGTTCTGATTTGAAGAGTTATGACACAGATACAAACTAATTTTCTAGGGCTCAAAAACCTACTTGATACTCATGATTTTAAGCATGTCTGATAAGTTCCCCCCAACCTCCCCACCTTGTCCTTGACAATTATGTAGTGGGTTTCTTGGGATTCTTGTCCTTAAGGCAGTAAAAAGTGGAAAGGAAGAAGTTAATGTTGAACTCACAATAGGTAAAAGCAGAAAACATCCATGGCTAAATTAAAATGTTCTGGCATTCAGGGCTGTTCAACTGAATTATGTTTATCATTATTTTTTGCTTCTAAACAGTGAGTCACTTTTTTCTAAACAGAGAACAGAGAGAAAATCAGAAAATTGGAGAACCCAGAAGGATAAACAAGTTTTCCCAGAAGTAGCCCATGTTCTGCATACTGTGTGGCCAACACAATCATTTTCTTGTCATGAGGCATGCCCTTAGCAGTCGTATCGACTCATGGATGGGCTGTTTGTGTTCACACTTGAGCTGTTAATCACTGTTGTTAACAAATGCTTGTCAGAAATCAACCTCAAACACACTAGAAAAACGATTTGAAACTAGTGATATCTGTCTGCAATGTCCAACTTTAATGACGTGCGTTTTTAAAGTCAGCTAGAACGTCTTGCAGTGACCCTTAGTGCACCTGTGCAGATGTAATGCTGTAAGGTGTCTGTGATCTGATTTTAAGAACCAGGCTTCTAGAATGTTCTGAAGGAGAATGTCGAGTGTTGACTGCATACAACACACACATGATCAATGTGGAAACTCTTGGGTTATGTTTTACCTGAAAATTGGCTTAGCCTCAGCAACACATTTTTATTTTCTGTTTTTTTTTTAGTTTTGTTTTTTTAAATTAGTTCAAATTGACTCACCACATCCTTTCAAAAGACATCAATTTAATTATAATATAAAGCTGATCTTTTTAAACAGAAAATCCTCAGAATCTTGTTAAAACATTGTTTCTCAAACAGGTAGGTTTCACAAGTTGTATTGAAAAAAAAGTGGATGCAAGTAGGTAGGCAGAAAGCTTCAGGATGTAGCTGCCAGTGGTTAGACTGGTTTTATTGGTAAAGACATTAGTGGAGAAGCTTTGCTCACAGACCTCTCTCCTCGTCGGTGCTTCCTTGAGTTCTTTCATCCTCCTCCTTCTGTCCTTGGATTCTTTATCATCTTTTCTGAAGAATAGTTTAATAATTATCTCGTAAGATATGGCTGCTTAGTTAATAGGAATCTAATTTTAAAATTGTATATATTTCAATCAGAAAAATGGAATGCTTTATGAAAGTTACCAGAACATATCTTTTCGTGAAGGGCAACGATAAGATCAAGTCTTCCCCTGCAAACACAATTAAAAATATGTATGTATTTATGTGCATGTATATGCATGTATTCACATATACACAAAGACGTATGATATAACCCATACATATATCACTGTGTTGTGTTCAGCTCACTGTACTGCTGACCAAAGGCATATAAAGTTAAAGTTGAAAGTAGTTTTAGGGGGCCTCTAGTCTGAACTCCCCATCAAATCTGGAATTTCTAGCCTTTCAGGTGGTTAGTTAGAAACCTACAGTGTGGCACATTCTACTTCTCAGATTCATAGTGAGGAGTTTTTCTTATTGAGAGCATAGCTCTGTCTCTTTACAACCTCTATCCTTTTGCTGTGTCCTGCAAACACAATTCTTTTGCTTTGAAAGCATTAAAAATCTTATTTATGCATTTGGAAAATTGTTACCAAGCAATGACATAAGGGCATACGCTCCGGGCTATCAGAGGGAACCAGATGGGTGTCTGGGTGTGGGACGGTAGGGAGCAGTGGAGACTGCGGCCACTGGCAAGCTCGTGGGCCGGGAGGCAGTGCTTCTCAGTGCCAGATCATCATTGCCATTTGGGTTAATATCTTCCAAAATTTCAAGAGATACTGGAAATAGGGATTTTTAAATGTATCATCCCTCCCTTTTTAAAAGTTGGCAACTAATTAAATACACTTTTTGTTCAGGCCAAAGAAAACAACCACACCTGCAGGCTGGAAATGGCCTCTAAGCAGCTGATTTGTGATCTCTATTACACAAAATAGAAAGTAAATGTGTGATTGAAAACTGTTTCCCTATTTCTGACTAACTTCTGAAAGATGGATATGATTTGCTGTCTCATGAAAGTACCTGTGTATAAGTGTCTTGATAAGTGAAGGACGATTTGGGCCAAACTGATTTTTGTTTTAAGAGAGAATGGATCTTGTGTATGTGGTTCGTCTCATTGTCATTTTTTTCTCTTTTGGATTAAGCATCTTAAATTCATTGTGTTACCAACACTGAAAATGTAGGTATTGTCATTTTTTGTGCAAAAGTTACTAGACTCCAAAAGAATAAAAAGAGCCTTTTCTTTGTGCTTCATTATAAATTTGCAACTTGTAACTAGAAGGATCTTTAGAAATAGTATAGTCCAACTGGCTCACTTTTTAGAAGGGATGTCCAAAGACTTTTAAGTGACTTGCCCAAGGTCTCATATACAGTCAGTAGAAATCAGGGTGGAAGCACAGGTTGTAAACATATAGTATATGTCATTGTGATAAATGGGTTTGGAGTAGAGAATACAACTTTTCCTACGGATGGGTGAACTGGAGATAATCAGCTTTGGATACTGTGAATCACTTGAGCCTGTTCGAGTCCCTACATCCCCCCTCCCCCTGCATTGCATTTGCCAAGATTTAGACTGTTGGGCTGTGTGCTGGAATATTCTTTAATGTGATAATGTGTGATTTAATGCACTCTTCTCTCTTGGGAGAGTCCTCTGAGACTATTAGGCGGACTTTTCATAGCGGGATGCAAAATGCCAGTAAAGTTAATTAAAAATAATTTAAAATAGAAGCTAGGGAGAAAATCTTCAAGTTGAAATTACATAAGAAGAGCTTTGACTTAGAAGCTTAGCTGAGTTGTCAGGAATTTATAGTGGCTAATCAGATTTCCTTTATGGGAAGCCTGTTTATTTCAGTTTATACCATGTATGCTCATAATATCCATATTCTTCGACTTTTATCATATCATGTTATCCTTTTGATTAAGGATGGCATTTCTCAAAGTGTGTCATCTTTGGGCAGCTTCTGTCTCTAGTTCTCAATTGGGGACGATTGTGCCCTCCAGGAGACATTTTGGAATGTGTGGAGACATGCTTGGTGGCCTTAACAGTGGGGTGGGGTGGGTGCTCCTGGCATGCAGTGGGGAGAGGCCAGGGAAAATGCTTAACATCTTACAATGCCCCTCCCAACAAAGAATTACCTGCCCAGAATGTCACTAGTTTTGAGATACTACCCTAATGGCTCAAGGAGACTGACATCTTTGGCTCCTCTCCAGACTTACAGAATCAGAATCTCCAGAGTAAGACTCAAGAATTTGCATTTTAATCCAGCTCCAGGTGCTCTTTAGCTCTGGTTGAGAGTCATTGTTTTTAGAGGCTTTTATCTGTAGAAAGACATGCTCTATTGGTAGATTTTTTTTAAAGGGTTTTTGTTTTTGTTTTTGTTTTTGGTAGAAAGCCCTTTAAAAAGTACCCTTTTCAAGTTCCAAACTTTAAATAATATCACTCCGTGTGAACTCTCTCTTAGGGCTCTCCAGCATTTTTTTTTGTTGGGGTGAAGATAGTAATAGAGAAGGCATGTATGTTTGTAATTCAGGGCACTTGTAGAGATGGTTAATTTTAACATTGATTTTCATTTCTACCATAGCCTTTTTGTTTGTCTTCCCATTGTTTATTTCTGCCTTACTCAGGTGCTTTGTAAATGTTCCATCATACATATATATACACACACATATATATACACACACATACGAGAGAGAGAGAGATGTCATATATACAGCCCTGCTATATGACAGATACAGAGAGAAACAGACTGATGAATTAAATCTGGGGCATGCAGGATGATGGGGAAACACATATGTTCACACATGTCTATAATATAAGGTGGATGGAAAGGCATTATAACAGAGGCACAAAGAAAGTGATGGCAGAATGGGGGAGAAAGACAGCATCTCTGCCTAGCTGGGGCATTTAGAAAAACCTCTAGGAAAACTTAACTTGAGTTGGACCAAGAAGCATGGTCCTAGGACTCAGTTTTGTGGAGATGGTGCGTGGAAAGCCAGGCTTGCAGGGGACTGTCACAGGGTATGGGGCACCTCGCTGAGACCACTGTATGAGTTGTACTAAGGAGCTGAAAGTGAGGTCAAGTTGCGAAGATAAGCTAAAGTCATTTTGAGGATTCTCCTGCTGAGAAATCTGTATAACCTTTCCGTAGGCAGTGGCCAGCCATGGAAAGTTCTTGATAAGGGGAAGGATAGGACCAAATTGGTGTTTTCAGGAATATAAATCTGGTGGCAGTTCAAAGGATGATTTGGGGGGGGGGGCAAGAGTGAAGGCAGTCACTATCCAGGAAGCTATTACACTAGGCTGACAAAAGATGAGAGGACCTGGGGCAGTACTGGGGGGAGTGGAATAGAGACTATGGATTGAAGAACAATAGCACAAGCAGGATGGAGCTTGCCTTTGCTGTGAGAGTCCCTTGAGGGCATTGATTTTTACTTAACTTATTTTTGATTCTCCTAAAACCAGGCAGTGTCCACATTTTGTCGAATGGAATCGATATGGTTGAGCAAAGTATGTAATATGGGAGATCGTGGAAAGGCGGAAATTTAATGTAATCCAGAGGTTATGTTGGTTCATGGAACTTATCCCTAAGCCGCTGAAAAAGATAACGTGTAACTAGGAGGGTGGTGAGGTTCAGGCTCACTGTTGAAGAGTTCACAGTCAAGGAGCTGATGGATGGGCACAAGAGTGAGAGAGAGGACTGAGGACCAGATTTGAGGGGGTGGCCACCCTTGAGGGAGGAGAAGGAGAATACAGAAAATGAGTTCATCAGGATTGGTCACAGAAGTGTTAGATGTTTAGTGGTCATGGAAGATAAGAAGAGTGATAGTTTGTTAAAGGGGAAAGTGTATAGAGGGCTACTATGGGATGGGTTGCCTTTGAGCATGCTCACCATGTACTACTGAAAAGAAAGCCAGGGGACAGAGAGAGAAAGACATGGGGTGGAGTGGTTGTGCAGTGAGTGCTTGTAATTGAAAGAGTAAAATTCCGGGAAGGAAGGGACGATGAGACCAGTCTTGGAAAGGTTGGAAGCGTTCCCCCTTTGAGATGAGAATGGGAGAAAAGGATGAGTGATCATCTAGAGAAAGTTTCCTATGAGAAGGAGATTACTGAAGGCCAAGATCCCCTCAGCAAAGTAGACGTAACATTTGCTGAAAGCAAGGGGGGTTAGGATGAGTCAAGAAATTTGAGATGTGTGGAAAAGATTTGGAAGAATGAAGAATTCAAGAAGTGATCCATCTGGGGCAAACAAAAGGGCTGCTCAGTAACACAGAGAGCTTAACTAAGAATGAATGGCATGAATTTTTAGTGGACACGGTCAGCATGGTTGACTGCCTTTCTCAGCAGGAAGCCTGTGGGAGCTTGGGGATAGAAGCAGATAGAATTGGTGTTTGGAATTAGCCTAGGACTGGAAGTTGGCAGGTTGGAAGCACTGTGGGGCAGAGAATGATGGGGGGAGAATCAAGCATGTGTGGGAAGAGTGTGTTTACAGTAACCAGTCTTGTGCTAACTGATCTTGTGTTCCAGGCTGTATGGGCAGCTGGAGAGACCAGCCTTGCAATTAGCAGGCTCTGATTTCTGGCCAGCAAGAATCATGCCTGTTGGCCTTGTTTGGCTGATTCACATACAAGAATTTAATATATATATATAACTGAGTGACCTTTATAGGACTCCTGGGGAAGCTGTGGAATTTCTGGGTGTGTAAGGGCCTTTCCTGTTTCTTTGAACCTCATTTCCTGGATCTTGTTGGGGTGATTTCATGGAAAGGTCTAATAACAGTCTGCAATTATTTTACTCACATTATATTTTTACAATAATAAAAGATTGGGGGAAAAGGAAACATAAATTGTCACAAGCTGAAGTTAGGCCATTGGCAAATGGAAAATCAGTTAGAAAAACAACAAACAAAAGAGGGCAACAATTCAACCCAATTGTTTTTCTGAGTTAGTGTCATTATTCTACTGTATCAAGGCATGGGGTGTGATTTTGATGTTTCTGAAGCCTTTATTCAGTTTTTATTAACAGGAGATTGATTCTATACTGATTAGATTCTAGGTGTTTGAATAGTTGAACTTCGGTGGTTCATTGAAGCAGATTAAAGATGCTGCAGCCCTTCCTGCTGTGTTAACGTCACGTGTTTGTGCACCAGTGTTTTGGATGCTTCTCTCTCTCTCTCTCCCCCTTTTTCTCTCTTTTCTCTATTTCTTCCCCCTCCTCTCTCTTGCCATTAACACTTCACTGAAGTTATTTAAGCTTTTCGTATCTTCTTTTGACATTAGCATGCACATCCTGAAGGAGGTGAGCTTTTAACCTTAAGTTTTTGAAATTGAGTTCTATTTTATAGCTTCTAATTCTAATCACTTATGGTTCACAAAGTAGGAACTATGAAAAGAGTTACTTTAACATTAATTTCGTTAGTGGTTTCTGCTCGCAGTCCACTTCTGTTTTCAGGTCGACACCCACATAATCGGAAGTAAGATGATTCATATGCATGTGCTTTTATGCCTGATTTTGAAGTAGTTTCGGGAATGAAGTCTGAAATTTTCATGCTAGCACATAGATTTTATTATCAACATCTTTGGAGGGAAACTCTGTCAACAGATATTTTATGTGTGTGCCTACTATGTACAAAATCCTGTGAAGATTGAAAGAGTATAGTTTTGTCCACAAGGAATTTATAAACTCGGTGAGAGAGAAGATGAAATGTACATGTGTGCCAAATTAAATTGAATCCCTTGTCTAAATAGCAATTCAAGATGATACCCTGAACCCCTGACAGATTGGTTCGTGGCTAATTGCCAGCTGATTGGGATAGTCTTGGAGCTTCCAAATATAAAGGTTGAGAGAGAATCTTGGGATGGCAAGAAGTCAGTTTTGTCTGGGTTGGGCTGCAGGTGATCCCAGCTGAAGAACATACAGTTTGTTGGTCTTTTTGGTTTGCACCCTGCAGAGCTGAGCACTAAAAATAAGGCAGCTTGTGGTTGAGCAGGTGACAGGCCCTCTGAAGGCAGGTGGCAGAGGACAACTTCCTCTCCTCACATTCTCTACTCCAAGAAATAGTCCTCCTACTGTTTTTCATGGTAGATTTTCCTTTACTCTTTTGTGTCTCTGAACATAGACCTATTCTGTTCTCATTTCTTCCATCACATCACCCAAGCAACATGCAGGATCCTTAGTAAGATTTTCTGAGAGGTTTTACCCTTTATTTCTCACTGAGATAACAGCTGAGATGATGGAGCGTGGGTGATGTGTAGGGGGTTACAACATTAAAATATGTACAATGTTAAAATAACTTTATCCGGTTTTCATGAATATGCAAAATGAATTTAATTCTTACTTGAGCCAAGGAGTAACATTCAATCTTTGTGTTAGAAAAGTGTTTCTGATTGGAGGATAAAAAGATGGGAGGCAATAGTAGTGGGCATGGACAAAAAAATACAGATTTCAGAGAAGTTGGGAAGTTGTAAGTAGCAGAATCTGATCATTGATTGTTGGAGTAAAGGAAATAAGGGGAAAATAGAGCGTTGAAAAATGATTCTGTGAATATCATGGACCAAGATACAGACCACTGCTGGAGAAACAGGCAGGGACAGAAGAGAAGTGGTGATGAATTTTAGGGAACATTATGTTCCAGTGACTATGGGTATATTCATGTAGAGTTTAAACTTCAAATCTGTAGGACAGGACAGGAATGTGGGTGAAAGTAATGAATCTACAAGTTATCCTCCTGGAGGTGACTGAAACTGTGGAAGTTACTGAGATTGCAAGATTTTAAAGCCAGAATGGGTTGGTAGTCTAAAAGAAGAATCCAGAGAAGGCAGTGCCCTAGAGAGATGGTTCAGAAGGCAAGAGGCGGAGTTGGTGAATTAAATGAGAGGATCCAGGTTTTGGCCTTTAGGAGAATTACCAGACAGGAAGCACCTCCTGACTTCTCATCCATCTCCATTATTCTGAATTCAAGAAATCAATTTCAGTATACTTCACATTCTCTTATGATGATCTTATTTGTGGCTTCATTACAAATATTTGAAATACTCTTCTCCATTCTCTCTCATTTATTTCAAGATCAGGCTCAGATCATAGCTCTGAGTCTGAAATGCCCTTACAGATTAAACAACCTCCTTTGGTTCACTTTTGATACCTTCATTCTTGTAATAGTGCCAAATAAGCATTCATCCCTTAACTAGACGGCTTGGGCTACAGAGTGTTCTTGATAAAATCACTCGGTATAACTGAGAGGTGACAGAAAAGTTTTAAAAATTGTGGCACTTAGAATAGCGATCATGCCAAAAGACTAAAGATGGGTGTGTGTCCTTATTTTTAAAAAGGGGAAGAAGGCAGATTCCTCAGTTCCTTTTTATAAGAGGGTTAATTGACTGCTCAGTAAGGGAACTGCTATAGATACGGTGTCTCTGGATTTCAGCAGTTAGGAAAGCAAACTCTTTCTTGCTAGCTTTCTAGATAAGAGTAAGAAGACTATCCTGCCTATAAAAGTGGATAGAATTGAAGGTGCGGTCATGTGAAGGGAAGATTAGATTTTGATTGCCAAGAGCAAAATAAGATGAATCAGTGAAAATTATAAGGAATTAGATTTTAGACAATTGTGGGGATGTCTTTGAATAATTAAGGAGTCCTAAACTGAAGTAAGCTGTTTCCTGAGCCTGTTTCTTATCCCTGGACGTATTCATGCCTCCTCTCCTTGCCTTATTCCTAGGTATGCTGGATGCTAAATGTTTTGAACTGAATTCATGTTACCAGGTTGGGCTGTTTATGAGCCCGTGTAACTCCCAAATTCCATAAGCCTTTGAGAATTTGTCTTTAACACGAGTATACTTGTTGGTGGAAAGAACACAATTGAACCTATATTTGAGGAGGCAGGAGTGACTATGCCTCAGAGTCAGTCTTCCTGAAAATATGTTTTTCAGATAAGGAACTTTAGATTGTTATAAAAGTGCAGGCATTAGGATGACTGAAATAATGTATCCTGGTCCCTGTATTGGCTTGAAAGCCTTCATCTAACCACCCCATTACTTTTCTTGAAGGAGAAAATGCTTAATTCTTTCTTCCCCCCATTTATTTAGAGCCCCGATTATTGGGAGATTGTGAACTATTGCTGCGTTTTGTACCTATTTGCATATTTGTATGCAGTTGCTTATTCATGAAATTTTTTGTAACTATTTTCCACTTTGCTGTGTGTAAAACCTGTAGTTCTCGACCAGTCCCCAACCTGCAAACTACCTGAGTCTATGTCATTTTTCTCATTCTTTTGAACCTAAACACACCATAAGCTTCTAAATGCATCAGCAGCCCTTTGAAAGAATGCATTTAGATTTTGCTCAAAAGTCTATTTTTCAAAATCATGATAATAATGATTAGTTGGTTAAATTGACTTAAGCATTTAATTCATTCAACAAATATAGTATATCTGTGATTATATAGTAACTTATATTTATAAAATTATGAAATTTTGTGCATATGCTCATTCATCTGTTAAAAATGCTTTGGCTGTCTTAAAGTTTTTTTTTTTTTCACAATGAGATTTTAATTGGTTTTAGAACATTGGGCAAACAAAGCAGGTAGGTTTTGCAATGTTTCTTAAAGGTCATAAGCTTGAGGGATTTTTTTTTTCTTTTTTTCTTTTTTTTGGATCAGTGAAGAAGTAAAATTCCAGAGCCTCAGGTCTTCCTGAAAGCTGCATTATCTTTGGTTTTCAAAGGTTACATTTGGGAAGCATTTGTAGATTTCCACATTGTTCTAAGCCTCTGGGAAATACAGACGCAGTTTTTTGTTTTTTGTTTTTTTTTACTTTTCCCAGACATTTTAGTCTCAGATTACTTGAAATTTCATGCACTGAATACACATAGATCATCTGAAATTATACTGGAATTTGAATGGAAGAATAAAAATGAAATTGTCTAGAGCAATTCTGTATATGGATACAGGAGGTATGAATGTATTATGTAGACTACATATTATGTAGATTATAAATGATATGTTATAGGTTGTCCTCAAATGTTTAATTGAAGTAGATCTAACATGGAAAAAAATCCCAAATTTTAAGCATAAAGAAAGCTATTAATACTTCTTTCTAAAAGATATAGGTGAATGTTATACTGATTAAGTTTTATGAGGTTTTGTAAGTATATCTGCCAAGCACCATAATTTATATTAGTCTTTCACAAAGTAAGCAAATAAAGGATGGATAAAAATCAGGAAATGTATTTGATGATCAGTTTGTGCATTTGCACATGTGTCTGCCTAGTTCAGGAGACCATTTAAAGTAGCTTATAAGAATATATTAAAAAAAAAAGTTTAAAACAGAATAATAAAAAATACGGGTAGCTCAGAAGATCCAAACCTGAGGGAAAATTGAAGTGTACAGGTGTAACTGTAGGGTCAAACCCAGTTATTCAATTTTGTCTGTAAATTTCAAGTCAAAAAGAGAATATTTTCCCTAATCTTGCCCATAAGAAAAAAATAACATACAGTGTCTCAGAGGAAGCAGTAGTTTTCCTCTTATTGAGTCTGGAAATAGATTTCAAGCATGGTTTTTCACTCAGGGATTACTGAATAGGTAGATACTATCCTCAGCAGCTTCCTTAAGGTTTTAAAAAGGTGCTTATTGCAGTGGCACTTAATGTGATACTAACAGCAAGTGTGAACAAGCCCTGACTGTGTACCAGACGCTGCTTTCCAGGAGTGATTCCACTTGTTTCCACATCCACCTTCTGGGGTAGGTACTGGTGTTACTCCCATTTTGAAGAGTAAGAATCTGACAGAGATTAATTAACTTGCCCAGGATCCAGTGGTGGCTAGTAGTGATTATTGGTGGACCCAGGCAGCCTAATTTCAGAACCCGTGCTGTTAATCATTTCTTTAGTGCCAGGTGCAGTTTAGGGACAGTATTTCTCTCCTAGAGAACCTAACAAGACTCTTTTTATTTATCAGGAAGAATTCAAATTTCTGGACTTTTTAGGTGGCAATATTGTCCCTATTTCTTGGAAAACCATGGCACAAACACTATTTTATATGTTTTAGAAGTTCATTAGTTACTTTGACAAGCCTATTTCATCCTCAGACAACATTACTGGATTCTTCTGTTACTATTATTTGTTAAAAGAATTTAGGTGTTGAGATGATACATTTGCTTGACTACAAACTGATAGAAAAAATATCTCTTCAATAGTTTGAATGATTATCTTATAAAGAAGTTTAGGTTTATTATTTCTACCTACAGTGGGCAGAACTAGAACTAGTTATATAGATCACCTGGCAGCATATTTATGCTCAAAATCAAGAACAACTTACTACTGAATGAAACTGATGAAAACAAGATGTGTTCCCTTGGGTGGTACCACTCCTTGGAACTGTGGCGAGAGGCTGAGGATTGGGGTGGGGCTTTCTGCCTGGGGTGGGACAGGAAATTAACTGAGCTGCAAGATCCTTTCCAACTCTGCACTCTATCATCCTATTTCCAATTGCATATCTATCCCTGATACTCACTCTGTAGTTTCATCAGTAAAATTGAGCTAACGTTTTCTTCTTTATTGTATGGTTGATGGGTTCTAAAGATCAAATAAATACTATATATGAAAGTCCTTTGAAAATTGCTAATACTGGAATTACAAAAATTCTTAATTCTTTCCCACTCTTTTCTTCTTTTTTTTTTCCTTATTTAACAACCTCGTACCAGCTGAGTGGCTGTTGTATGGCATATATAATAGTTTACATATATTATTATCCAATTTACTTATTTTTCATGCTCTAAGATTTTTCTCTCTTGTTAAAGCACCATTCTATTATTTTATTTCTAAACTGTCTGAGATAAGTAAAACTCTCAAAGTTTTAAATTTGGATAATACTAACTAAATAAAATACTAGAAAATATTAAATTAAGTGGAAATTCTCTGTACCTGAATCTATCTCATTCTCCTTTCACAGGAATAATTGTGATTAGAGACAGATTACTTCTCACCATTCATGCCCTTTAGAAAAATAGTGAAAAAAATAGAGAGTATTGATTCTGTATGATAGATATTCATTTCTGAGTAGGGCGTATTATATTCAAATTGATCCTTTAGAACTCTGTTTTTTTCCCTTTCACTCTTTAGCTTAATTCATGCTTGTCAATTTCTTTGAAAAGTAACTCACTTCCAGTGCTTCTATGATTTTCTCTTCTCCATCCTAAGCACCCTACAGTGTATTTATGAAGTTTTGGCTCTATTGTTCAGCCCTGTGCAGAGTCAGAGCTATAGAATCTTAGACAAAAATGGTCTCTGCAGCCATCCAGCTCAACACCCTTATTTCTGGATAAAGAGAATGGGACCCAGCCCCCATCACACAACTGGTTAATCTTTGAGTCAGAATCATGACCCAGGACAGTTTCCATTATTTTGTAGTTGCTTGATTGTTTCATGGGTATGTTTGGTTAGAGAATTTGTTGTCAGGGACCAAGCTTTTTCCCCCTCATCCCAGGATTCTTCCGCATTTTCCCTGTTGAGTGTAGATACAGGAGAATGTTTGGGAGCGGCCCTTTTGGATGCAGATGCCAATGGTATACAAGTATCCTTTGGTCTAGTGCTATTTTTAAAGTATCTTCAATTTTTATTGTAATATCTAAAACATATTTCTTACATGTTCATCTATTAGTAGAGCTGTTTAGTTTTATATATAATTCAGATTTTGTATTCTCATAGTTGTCCTGACACAGAGAACTAAATACCTCTACATTAGTTAGTGATCAGATAGAATTGTATTTTCTGAGAACTTAGAATACTCTGACAAGGTTGTATGAAGCAAGGTCTGTATCTCAGTATTTGATGGGCCCTTCTAAGTTTTCTCTAAATTGTATAGTACAGAAGAGCTTACCTGGAACAGTGCCCCTAAAACCTGGCCAAATATGATGATTACCTCCCCCTCCCCCATACCACCTGAATTGGGACCCCTGAAGTTGGGACTTGTCCATCTTTATGTTTAAAGTGCTCTATAGTAGAGAACCATTAGCTTAGAAGAACAGTGTCATTGAGATGGTGAAGGCCTCTCTTTAAAAGAAGTGGCTAAGTTGGGGAAGAGTGCTGGTATATATATAGTTGGGGAGGAGTGGATGTATATATAAACATCTTATGGAAAGGTACAGATGGATTTTCTGCACCATTGTAATTACTTGATTGCCTCTGGGATATGTCTTTCAAGCCCATGTAGCAGTTGAATTGCAGCTACAAACCTTCGTAGATCCAGAAAGGAGTAACTAAACTGGACTGTGGCTTCTGCTGCTGCGATTCAGAAGTAACAGAAACCTGTTATTAGAAACTGCTATTTTATCATCTTGAGAAGTGGCTGACCCAAACCTGTCGAAAGTTGTAGTAAGGTTGGTTCTGTGGCGAGACATCATGTTGTCCATTTTACTGTTATCTGTCAATTAAATCTCTCTCAGTGCATTTATTCAACATCAGATATAACTGCACACCGTTTTTGAGGCTGCCATGTTGGTATTCCATTAAATAGTAAAGAGATGTTAATAAAACAAAAATCCATACGTTAGAAAGTCACCGAACGGTCAAGTGGTCACAGAAGTTTAGTTTATAAAAGTGGAGAATTAGCAAGTCAGTTTCAACTTGGAAACTTTTCTGAGCCTTGCTTTGGGCTGGGGGCTGTGGATCACAGCAAAAGCCTGAGATCAACTTTTGAGCCAAGACATTGTTTTCAAAGGAGGCAAAGTTGTATAGGCTGATACTTGTGATTGAATAATAGTTACATATTATTTCTTGAATATAGTGAGACAGAGAATGATCATTTTTCTCCTCTTCAACTTGAGAAGGACTCTAGGTATCATCTAATTCTAAAATTTCACAGATAAACAAACAAACAAAAAAACCATGACGACTGTATCTTAATAGATATTTAGAGACAGAAGAATTTTGTTTCTTAGTAGTGGGTCACCACTAAATTCGTGTGTATATGGACCATATGACATTTTCATTTATTCAACGGAGAGCTGAGAGGGTCTGTGTTTAGCACTTGAATATTGGACATGATTCAAATGTGAGTCAAGTGTGTCTGGAGGCTTTATTCATACCTATTTTCTTTTAGTCAGCAATGCTTCATAATGCCCTGGCTTCATGAATTAATTTTAATGGAATTAAACTTGAACAGCTCAAAATTATATAATTAATTTCATTCAGCTGCAATTAAAGTTACTAATTGAATCAAGCCTGCTAGCATGACACCTGGCGGCAGTCGGCTACATAACAGTAGCAGCAAGTATGTAGGACCCTGCTGGTGAGAGAGTTCCTGTGTTCTAGTGAGTCTGCATAAAAATCTTTTCTGTTGATCATCTCAAGAAGGCTCTGTAGCAGTGGAAAGATTGCTGGAGTTGTTGAAAAAAGTAAAGATTTTCCTTGAAACTAACACATCTCAGGAGGATTACATTTTTCTCTCTGATAATGCTGAGTAAATGTTACGTAAATCTAGTACATACTGGTTTAGCATGCTTCTAATTTATATTTTACTGCTATCTGAATATGGTTTTGCTTTCTAAAAATACTTAGCGTCAAAGACCCTACTTTTTTCAGAATTATTAGCCCCTGGACTTATTCCTAAGTGACTGTCCGTCTATATTCATGTGTTGAAACGTTTCAGGGCAGGACTTTTCAATTGTGAAATCCCCAATGGTACATGAGAAATTTCTGCATGTGCAGAAATTTTTCCCTTCCACTGGAAATGTTAATACAGTTGACTAACAACTTCTGTTTGAATCTCTTTCCTTTCCTTGCTTCCACGGCTTGACGTCATCTGGTTTTTTCTTCCTTCTCTGACTCGTTTCTAATTGTACAGACCCCTCCTGATGCTCTTCCTTTAAAATACTCTTTTGGTGAGCCTCGTTATTTGAATGGCTTTAGCAATCATGTTTAGGAAGATGGCTGTTTCTAGCTGTCACTTTACTTGTGACTAGCAAATTCACATGTTGGTTCAACGCTAAACTCATCCACTAGGCTGTAAACTCCATGAAGGCCTGGGCCGTGTCTTATGATTGGTTGTATCCCCACTGCATAGGATGATGCCTAAACAGCTACTATGTACAAAGTGGTATTTTAAAAATTATTTTCCTGATCTCCAGGTTTTCCCAGTCAAATCCAGACTGAGAGAACTCAGTCATCTCCAGTCCTTTTTTCTCTGATAATCTGTGAAACCTCTAGTTATTTTCTCACATTTACCTTCTTTCCCATCTTGTTATCCAGTTGATGACACTCTTCATCAATTTCTGCCTGGACTGTGCTGAGTCTCCTTTTGGTTTCCCTTCCTCTGTTCTCCCTCCTCCATGCGCCCGCACTCCAGTGATTAGGACGTACATGCAGGTGAATCACCTAAGCACCCCTCCCTCAAATTAAAATAGAATCTTACGTGATGGGGCCCAGGGATCTGTTTTTTAAAATAGACTGTGAGTTAAAGTATAGTCAGGATTGAGAGCCACTCGTGTGTACAAGTTTATTGGTCTTCCTAATGCATGGCTTCCATTAGGCAATTCATAAAGCTGCAGTGACTACTGTCACTTATTTATCTTGCTTTTAAATTAGGTCCAGATTTCTCACCTTGCCACTCAAATATCCATAACATGTCCCCAATCAGACCTTTACCGTGTTATTTCCTAATGTGCCTTGTAAAGTACTTCACAGTCCAGGTTGGAACTTTTGCCCGAGTGTCTGTTTCTGGAGTTTTCCCATGCTGTTCTGCCTCCTGGAATGGCCTTTCTCCCATCTCTACCTTGAGAATTCCTGCTGATCTTTTAAAGACCATCCAGCTCGGACCATTTTCTAGAGTGCCTTTCTTGAGCTCTGAACCCTGATGAGTTTCTTCTTCTCCCTTTGAACCTCTCTAGTACTCCTTGACCTCTGATAACATTCATTTTACCCTGTGTTTGAGTCTGCTTTTTTGCTTGGCTTATGCTGCCAAGAAGACATTACTTTCCCTTACTTATTGATTTGCTCCCTGAGAACCCATAAACGCACATATAAATCTGTCATCTTCTTTGATTCTTTCCCTGCCACCCTACCCTCGACATGTATAGACTCACTTCTATCCTTGATGTAACCTTTCCATATTTTTCTTATCATGGTAAATTATTTGCTGTATTATGATGACTTGCTTACAAGAACTTTAACAGATAATTTTTACAGTACAAACTGTTTCTTCAATGCTAGTGATATAGTAGGTGCTCAGTAAATCTCTGTTACTGAGTCAATAACATGCAACAGTCAGTGGAGATACTGCTGCCATTTTTTAAAATTATGGTAGATTTAGAAGCATTTAGAAAAAAATCTAAAATGCAAAAATGGAGAAAAATATGTAGCATTTAATGATAATAAATGTTTTTTTTTTAATTTAGAAAAATGTGATAAAGAAAATACTGAGCGAGAGATATCTCAAGCTACCAATAGCTGCTTCACTCATGGAGAGATCCAAGACCAGTCCATTTGGGGAAACTGTTCGGATGACGAACTCATCAGAAGTAAGTACTTTTGGAGAAAAATGGAGTGATTTGGGGACATGACTGTAATATACTCTCAGTTAACTGTCTCATATAATTCTGTTAGAAATCTGTAAATCAGAGTTTAGCTGAAAGTGTTTTTATGAGTCTTTTAAAGTAGAGCTAAAACTAGGATGTAAATAATACCGTCTGCCAGCTTTTCTTTAGGAAGGAAGAATTGACCTGTAAGTTTTGGACTCCATTTACAGGTTTAGACAAAACTTAATTCCTTCTTGAGCAGCGACAAAGTAGAAGTCAGACAGTTCTAAGTATAAACAGACTGAAACTAAAAAGGTACAGAAAGACGAAGGTGACGGACCACGAGCAGTACTTCAGTAATGCCATGAGGCCCCTATTCTTTGGGCCAAAGGATCCCAAACTGTTTTTCACAATTAACGTTTTTTATCACTAGTTAGTTTCTTTTTATTCTCTTTCTCTTCTTAAAATTGCTCTGTAGAATATACACAGAAGCTTTGGTTTAGTGTTCTCTTACTCTGGGAATACCCAGAAATGCCAGTATCTTTCGGGTGCTATTGGGAATGCTGATTACGTGGCAGGTTCTGCTGGTTCTGGTTGCTAAGTTCCCCACGTGAGTTCAAGATGAATTTGCCATGTAACAAACGATTCTCTGTAGTGCATGTGTTAAGTGTGAAGGTCACTGCTGTGCCACACCTGGAAGAGCATAGGAGTGCGACATCTTTAGAAATTCTCATTCCTGGTTACCAAGTTACCACGTCACTGCTCAGTTTTCCAGAGAGGACAGAGGAGAAGTTTCATTCTGGGAATTAAGTAGTGTTTTTACTTTTTAGATTTAAGTCTTCAGTTCAGACATTTTTATAACACGGACTCTTTTTTTGTGTGTTACATATTACATTACTTTGAATCTTGGAATATTGCCTTTTCTCTCTAGAATGCCCAGTATCTGTCCCTAACTGAAATCAAACAGAAAAAAGCAGATAAAAAAGAAGGAAAAAGCCAACTTCGTAGGAAACAATAAAAATACAAACACTATTGAAGGACATTTCAAGTTTTTAAACAAAAGCTCTAAAAGTGAGTGTGTTTTAGTTTAATTTTGGCTTCTTACACTTTTCTATTGGGCAAGGGAGTAGGAAGGAAATGAGACTCAGAAATTAGTGAGGAGCCAGATTTATATAGCTTTTTCCAAAGAATTAAATAGACATTATCTCAAGTAAACATTTATCCCCCAAACATATATTGGTTGTCTTCTGTCTAAATATTGACTCTGCTGTTGTGAAACGTCAGCTTTTGTGAGATGCTGGCCTATTTCATCTGTGATTTCCCAACAAGCAGAGAGTCAGTGAGAGCGAGAAGAGGTCTTACAGACAATTTTACCTCCACCTTTTTGGGGGCATGATTATTTGCTCATTTTTCTTTTCCATAGTCACAGAATTTTAAATGTGTGTGCTTCATTTAATTGATTTATTTCCCTAATCTCCCTTCCCAAGGCCCACAGTAGGAAAACGTGAATAAGAAGTCTTCAGACAAAAACAGAAACATAAACACTGTTATGTAAAGATATGGAGAATCTCATGTTGATGTGTTAAAAATGTTTTGTGCTGTTTGGTGAAGCTCATTTTAGTCACAGAATTCATTCCATCAAAGGGAATGGATTTAAAATGAGCCACTGTCTCTTGTTTAGAATGGTTACATGGATAGTGATGTTTAAATGTAGATTTCATGTAAGTTTCTTTATTGCGTTAATGACGCAGCCTATACCATGGGGCACTGGAGCATTGGGGAACAACCGTCTAGTTGCCCACTAATATGCACTGAAGGAATGTGGAGAGAGAGATTTATGGCCCCCTCTGAGAGGGCTGCTGGGAAAACCTGCAGGCGAACAGATATGCAAAAGGTAATGGCCAGAGACAGTAACGCTGCTCCTGCCTGAAACCTAAGTTGCCAAGAATTTCCAGATACTTGTGGGTGACTTTAGACTGTGAATTCTGCTTACAAATTTCAGAAACTACATTTTTGTTATTTTCCTGGTCTCACTTTCCTAGACAAAGACTACTTTGTTGGGTCCACAGAAAAATCTGATATCTGGATTTGCCGGAATGGAACATTTTATATCATCTTTAAAACCAGTTCAAGTCTGGATAGCATTTGCAAGTTTGATATTCTGATAGCTCCTGCTATTCCAACTCCCAGATATGAAAATCTCCAAAGCTGCCTGACTTTCCATCTTTGGCTTTCCCCGTTGAGTCGTTGGCCATCCTTGCGTCATTTAACGTCTATCTCTGAACCCTGCATTTAGGGAGAGGTGTGTTTTCCTCTGGATTCAGCACCTAGCCCTTTTGTGGGGCCCACTGCATCTTGTGTAATAACAATAGGCCCTGGAAAGAAGGCTCTGGCTCGAGCTGCATGGGGGAGGAGGGGAACATCTATGGTGAGTCAGGGCCGGGCTGGCTCCCGTGCCAGGAGTCCTGTGTGGCTCCCTGAGCACCGTGGAAGAGGCGGACAGCTGGCTCTCATGGAATTGATTTTCGTGTTCCCACTGTACTGTGAGGTTGGCTGGATGGAGGGATCATCAGAGAAATGAGGCCGGCTGGGGTGTGGGAACATTTTCAAACGCACAGCCCACTCTTTTTCCAAGCTTCCATGGGACAGTTCAGCTGCATAAGCAAGAAGTGAAGGAGAGTGACTCTATTTACTGTGACTTCTTTCTCTGTTCTTGAGAGTGGTTAGTGAGGGCTGGAAGCTGACGTCTCTGTCGTCCCGGATGCCTGCTGCCTTCTTTGTTGGACATTTAAGCCATAATTTATAGGGGACTGTTAGTTGTCAGCGTCATGAGGCTGTTTTTACTTTTCTGAGAATAACTGAGCTCTGGAAAGTCAAGGGAGTGGCTGCTTTGGAAATTATATCCTAATTAAAGGGTGTATTCTCAGGCCTCATAGACGAGATCCAAGCTGAGAATAATTTCCAAATTATTCTGTGAACTTTAACCCTGACCTCAGTGGACCACCCACTTGTGGCTGACACTTGGTACATGATCTGCACGGAAGTCTGAGCTTTGTGTGCCTCCCCTGGTCCTTCTAGAACACATCGCAGGTGGCAGACCTGAGGTGCTGTGCTGTCAGGGCCTGGATTTCAAACTGGTTGCCCCTGAGTTGCTAACTTATTAGAGAGAGTCCTTTCTGGCAGTTATAAATAAAAGAGAAGAAATCCATATGGAGTTGAACATTTCGAATAAATAGGCCACATGCAATCTGGTCAGGGAATGTGCATTGTGATTCTCTTTCTTATGAAATTTAAATTAAAAAGATGATTCCAACCACTGGAGTTTGTTAAAAAAAAAACTAAATCAAACCAGTAAAGAATTAAAAACATAATGGCAGTTTTGTGAGGAAATGTTATAATTGCAAAGTTTTTTTTTTTTAATTTTCTAAAATTTTAGCCTTTTTACAATTTAAAAGGCATTCATAAGCTGTGAAAGTAGTTTGGTATATAATGTAATTTCTAGAATGGGGCTCACATTTTAGAATTTATGAGAGCACTGATTACGACTTTGGCTTTTCCCCTCAAATTAGCATATATGGGACAGTATGATTCGGAGCTATGCCTTGTTTTAATAATCACTATTCCTCTGACTTAGTAAAATGAATGTTGCAGTGAAGTGACACCCTCAATTAATATTAATTTTTCTATTTAACCCATAATATGCATAAACTGATAACAGGCAATAGGCAACATTTCATGCTTTAATTAGACTAGAAAAGGAACAGGAGTAACATTTGATCTCAGTCTTTGGGGGGATTTCTAAGGTGGGAAGGAGCGTGTGTGTGCGCCTGTGTGTGTTCCTGTGCTTATACTCATAGGCATGAGTAAATTTTCCTTTAATTTAGGTCAAATTCCTCTAGTCTACTTACTTCCTACAGAGAGCGAGAGCTTACATTTTTCTTTGTTCCTCTTTCTAAAGTGCCTCAGGTCTCTATCTCAGATTTTTCTAGGTCTTTCTGAAAATTCTTATTACTTAACTTTATCCTTGGACGTTGCTTTTTACATAAATGTCTCCTAATTCTAAATGTCATTACTTAACTCCAGAAATTTTCCTTAGCTTCTCTTCTGAAATAAATTTCCCATTAAATCAAACTATTTTGTTCAGCTAATTCTCTCCTTTGTGATTTTGTAGAATTCCCATGATCTCAAGCAAAGTTAGACTGCTCTACTTAAATAGTAATCCCCATTCTATTTAACCCATTTATTCATTTTGAAGAGCTTTTAGCGCTAGTAACAGTAAGCACTTGGTAGGAGAACGCATGCCCTCTCTCTCATTCGTACCTGCCTCCTCTTCCTGGGGCTGATGCATCCTCCTTCTTCGCTCATCCTGCTGCTGGAAGCCTTCCTCTGGGCATCCTGAGTTTCCTCTCCACACCAGCGGGCTCTGCTGTTGGGAACTCTATTATCACTTTGCCTAGCCTTTGCCAGCTTACCACCGATCACCCTTTAATGGGTACGATTGTATTACTTTAGGGAATGTCTCCTCTGTGCAAAGAAAGGCAGATACTACTCAAGTATTCATATACTTGGAGCATTTCTTACTTTGAATATGAGGAAAGAGCACTGAGAAGTGTGGATTTAAAATTTTTTCAGCTATTCTCATGTTTGAATGCACATTGTATTAAGTATTATTCGGTTTTCTTTAGAACTTACTTTCTATAAAAAAAGGACATAAACAACCTCCCTCCTCCATAAGTACCACCCAATATGACTGGGAGATGTAGCTTTCGTGTTATGTTTCTTAGGTAATCTGGGATTCTTTCCCTGACACTTACGCTCATTCATTTTGGGAGCCCATATTGGGAGTAAGTCATTCCGACTTACCTCTTGCTCAGTGTCTAGTCCTCTGTCTCTCAAAAAACATTGTTTTTCCACATGCTAACCAAATGGTTATGTAGCTGCAGTTCAGGTGCTTTGATTATTGTTGTAGAGAGGAGTCTTTAACCATCAGTTATTCCCAAATCCAACTCACGGTTTGGTTTCAGGGTCAGGTAGATAATCATCAGCCATTTTTGAAGGCTACCCATGTTAAACTTATTGGTCAATGACAGCCGTTGGGCTGTGTTTTGGAAGGGAGCTCAAGTTTCCGGACACACTTCTTCCTCAGGGTGCATTATTCCATGCTCACCTGGGTTCTGCCCCAAATGGGAGGGAGAACCATTGTCCATCTTCTGTTTTGAGCATCTTAAATTCAGAGTCCTGGAGACCAATGGAAGCTGACTGCCAGAGTTCACACCCTGGATGCATCATTACTGCTGGTGTTGGGCAAGTTACCTAAACTCTCTGAGATTGGATTTCCCATTTTTAAAATGGAGGTACTAATTCTATATACCTCATTGTGTTATTTGAAAGATTATATAAGAAAATGTATATTATTTAGCACAGAGCTGAGTAAACCCTCAGTGCACTCAGTGAATTCATCATTTTTTGTTGTGATTATTCTTGGGCCCAAGTATTAGTTATAAGGCTTTTTTCTCTCCCTGCCTGGTTCCAGTGGGTTACATGTCCAGACATGCTGGGTACAGCGGTCAGGTCTTCCTGAGACCACTGCTATCTGTGTCTACCACAGTAGCCAGCACGTTGGATCCTCTGTGGTTTATGCTTCATAAGTGCTTGATGCCTTTAGTGTATTGAATTAATGAGAGGAAGGAAGAGATTCTTTAGCTGTCTTGCTTCTGTTGTTTCAGGCTTCAGGGTCCTAAGATGAACATTCTAAATCACTGCATTTTTCCTTTTAGTCCTTCTAGCCCCCATTCTTACTCCCAAGCCATGCATGGTTCATTCATGTCAAGTTGCAGGTGTTTATAGATGAGTCTAACGATGTAAAGCTACCAAGTCCTAAGTGTGACTGCTGTTCACGGGTAAAGCTATTCGGAAGTGTTCAATGAGCTGTGTCAGTGCTCTGGATAATGTTCACTGTCTGTGGAGGTGGGTGGGGATGACCCTTGATGTGGAGCCTTTTTTGGTGCCCTATTCCTTCTCCTTCTTCCTACCCATAAGAAAAAAGTTCAGGACTACCTTCCTTCCCTTCTTTATCCCCTCTTCCCTTACTTTCTCTTCACCACCCTTCTCTCCTTCCTTCTCTGCCTCCTTTCTTCTCACATCTTACTCTGCCTTCGTAAATTGACTTTTAAATGTTTTGTATTCTAGAAAATACAACGTATGTTTTTATTATTGTTGTTATTCCTAGTAATGTTACTATTTCTTTACCCTTCACTTTTATCAAATACCATGAGTCATTCAATTTCCAATCTATAGCCTAGTAAACTTTTGTTAAAGATTTTCGGATAGGCCTAAAATCTTCCGGTCTTTACGGGGGGAGATGGTACTGAGTACAGGTGGTGGGTGAGGGCCCAGTGAAGGAGCCAGTTTTATTCCTTTCCCATTTGGGAATCCTTCGAGACTCAGGGAGGAGCTGAGGCCTGGGAACTAGCTTAGAGATCACCCTGAAAATGCTAACCACGGAAGAAATAAACAGCCTTTAATGACCAAGACCATAAATACTGCGGTCTAGATAAGTTTAATTCTCAAACCTCAGACTTCCTGGATCTGAACACTCTGTGAATTTACATATAGATTATTATTGGTAGAACATGTTGCTATAATGGACTTTCAGGATTAGGAATCAAAATATAACTTTGAACTGAGTAAAAACTCCAGTGCATAACAATGAAGTTCTTATAGTGTGCCGACATTGTGTTGTGTGTTGGGTGGGGATACAGTGATGAACAACGGTACAGGTGTAGTCTCCACATTCAGAATTGACAGTCTGGTGGAAGAGACATAGAGATCATCTTAAAATGATAATGTGTGTTTGCAAGTGGCTGTGTGTTCACATTTGAGAAAGATAAATACTCGGGTAGGGGAGGGGTCAGAGATGGCTTCCAGAAGAAGTGAGATCTGCAATGATACCTGAAGGAGTTGGCCAGCTGAAGCAGAGCAGGGGAGGGGGTGTGTTCCAAGCCAAAAAAACAGCTCACCTATAGGTCTAGAGATCAGAGAGAACATGGCTAGCTCGAGGACAGTTGGGAGAAGTTTGTGTAAGCTGGGTGTGAAATATTACATGAGGAGTGCAGAGATGGAGGGAAAGGCTTTGTTAACAAAGGGTTAAGGGAAGATGGAAGGTATTGAAAGGAGTAGTCACTTAAATTATATTTTAGTTTGGCTATATTTTGGAATGATTGCTCTTGAAATCGTTAGAAAATAAATTAAGACTGAGAAGGCATTGAAATATCACCTGGGACTGCTGTAGTGATCCAGCTGAGAAGAGAACAAAGCTTGGACTGGGGGAGTGGCAGGTGGAGTTGCAAGAAGTAGAGGGATTCAGCTTTGTATCGGGTACAACCCATGAGTAAGACTTGGCGGGTAAGGGAATGGCGGGTGCAGGGAAGGAAGCCAAGGTTTTCAGTTTGGACAAATGACAGTTGTGAGGAAAGGACAATGGGGAAAGGATTTAGACGTTGTACAATGAGGGTTTGAAGTGATGGGCTGTGAATGTCAGATGGGTAGGGGAAAAAATAAAGACAGGAAGGATCTTATAAATAAGGAGGAAAATCCAGTGAGACTAACAATCCCTAAATATTTCTGTTTTGTACAAAACAAAACAGGTATAGATGCAGTGAGTGATGAGATAAGTGGGAAAAGGAGACAGAGTATTAGAATGGGGACTATGCATTTACGGTTTCTGAGGTGGAATGATCCCAGGTGAGGACAGGGACACCAGAGTTTTCCTAGACCAGGACTGCTGTATTGGGAAGAAGTTTTGGAAGCTTTGGAAAAACTGCTGTATTTAGCAGGTGGGGAAACAGAAATCCAGATGTTTCCTCCAGTCAACATGGCAAAGCTGGGGCTTTATCTGTGTTTTTCTTGACACTCAGTCTCTTGAATTCCTCACTGAACCTTAATGGGTTAGGAGAAGGTGGCCATTTGGTTATCTCTGGGTCTTTGCAGCTTTGCTCTAAGGTTAGTCACCTACTGTAGATGAATGGAATGGTAGGTTGATATTCTGTAAGCTGAGGGTCCTGAAATGAATGAAAAATAATTCACATTATCGAAGCTGCTGGCTTTCTTTATTTGAGATTCCAAAGGGTCTTCTCCATCTAGTCCAGTAGACATACAAAGTTGGGACTTCTCAAAAAAGGTTAATATCAGCGTGTGTGTATGGAATTAGACGTGTGTATATTTTTTTTTTTCTTAATGGAAGATGTCTCCTCAAAATAGTTACCTCTAAGTAGTAATGAGAAATGAGTGGGGACTTATCGGTGAAGAGTACTCAATATTCTGCATACTTTCTTCCATATTGTTTTTTCTCAATGAGGTGAATTATTTTACTGTATTAAAACGAGTAATATTTTAAAAAGAAAATTCTCCCATATAACAAAAATGATCATGGTAAGGGCCCGGCTTCCCAAAGCTACATTAGAGCCCAGGTACCTGTAGGAAATGCGCAGAGGACAGGCAGGCCAGGAGATTCAGTTTCCTTCAGGTTCTGCAGAAGATGGAACCAGCTACATAATTTTGGAGGTGGAGCACAGTGCATGATGAGAATGCAGAGCCCTGTGTTAAACAGTTACTATGAATTTCAAGATGGCCACGCAGAACATTAAACCCAGTGTGCTGGTCCTTTTCAGCACGGGGCTCCGTGCTCTTGCAGCGGTCACGTGCCCAAGAAGCTGCGCCTGGCTGGAGCATCGAGGGAGCAGGATTCAGTAAGTAAAAACGAATATCTGGTACCCATTTTATAATGTTTTTATTTCCAGTAAGTTACTGCAGTTCAAGAATGAAGGAGTTTTTCTGGGCTTGTCAAATCAGTTGACACATTAGCCACACCCAGGAGTAGCTTGCGTAGCTTTGTGAAGCAGCTGCCGTGGGCAGACTCTCGAAGGCAGTGGTTCCCAGCTTTCTTCCAGCCACAGAAGGGGTGAGACCTGCTTCCAGCTTTACCAAGGCTGCCTACCAAGAGTGAGGGTAGAATCCGAATGAGGAGCATTGGGGGAGTCCCCTCTCCACTGCTTTCAGGAGCCCCATTGCCCATTCATCTTAGCACAGCTGAGAGTTAGTACTGTGACTTGTCCCATGTTTCTTTCAAGGAGTCCTTCAGGACTTGGTGGTAAATCCGAGCTCCACAATTCTCCACTGGAAACGGTGTTCTTCCCAAGTCCCTGCGTTTCCGTAGCAAGAGACACCGAAGTCAGGGAACTCTTAAAACCCTCAGTTGCTGGTATTAGAGGGTGAAATTACATTAAGTGAACCAGAGAAGAGAGTGGGTGGAGAAACTTGTTCTGCTTTGGCACATTATTTAATTAAATACACTTTCTGTGGTTCTTGAGAACTTGGATTAGGAAATTTAAGGGGAAAAAAAAAGATTCCCATCATCTCAAATTGTCACAAATAATTGATTCACGCTGGTGTGATTATGATAAGAGCATACATCTCATCTTTGGATGCTGCCATCACTACTTGTCTTTATGAAAAAGATGTGCACATATCATCTGTGAAGAGGCCTGTCTTTGCAGGTTATCTTCTCCATATTCCTTCAGCGTTACAAAGGTGCTGTCATAGTCACAAAGGTGTGATGGTGTGGGCCGGAGCGGTGACACCACCACACCCAGCGAACAGCGTGGTCGTGTGCAATTAGCATTGTCCTGCTCTTCCTTTGAGTTGTACTTTTCTCATTGTGCTTCTCTCATAGCCAGTAAATTTTTTAAAGTCTCATCACATCTGAATGTGAAAATTAACTACTGAGAATGTAAAATTAAACCCATATTCTTACATATTTAGGTATTCAATATTTTTCACTTTAGCTGGTAATTTAAGGGGACTGATTTTTAGTCTGGCTTTTCATTTTGAAAGAAACAGAACAAAAGCCACTCAGTTTTTTTTTTTATTTAATTAGGCATAAATTAAGGATTTAATCCTTTAACAAAAAGATTCCCTTTTAATTTATTAAATTTCAAAGATTATACCCCAATGAAATATATATGTATATGTAATATATGTAATAGGTAATATATATCATGAGTCTTTTTTAGAGAGGATCAAATAATATTTAATTTTACCATGAAGTCCAAATCTGTTTGGAATATTTCAAGGCAGGCTGAACAATTAATTTCAGGCTACAAGATCTTCTCGTTATTTGAACATTAAATTTGAGCCTAGTTGCCAATCTGGTACCTGGAAAGTAGACGTAAAGGGGTGTTGTAGTATGTTAATTCCCTGGTGACACTGCAAATCAAGTGGCAGAATCTTAGTCAGTCATTGTGGGAACTGGTGTCGAGTGTGATATTGCTGTGTCTATTCACGTCTTCAGCTTTGCTTTCTAGCATGACCTATTTTATCCTTAACTAGCATCTTATTTGTCCTCTAACTCAAGGTTTCCCAGTGTTTCACTGATAAAGAGCTGCTTCTGATTTCTTTGAAATCATACCACTTCTTGCCTCTTCAGCTATCAAGACTTTATATCTATTTTACTTTAACCACCTTACAAATGTGGACATACCTTGGACCTTGCTATCAACAAGATCTGCTCTAAGATTTTGAAGTCAGAAGTTAACTTTTCTCATTCCTTCCTGCTCTTTACCTTAATAATAATTATGCCTAATCTGCTAACTGTGTTCTTTTTCCCCATAGCGTCTTATCTCCTTCACGTGACTACCATTTTTTCATGGTCATCTGGGACCTGCAAATGATCTTTCATTATCCCCCTAAATTCTGTGACCTTACGCTGTACCTGCCAAGCTTATGCTGAAACTAAGGGAGCGAGCAGACCTCACCATCGGTCTTCTCACTTCAGAGCTGTGGATCATAGACAGAAAAATATTATAGCAGAACGAGTAGCTCTCATATAAATATTTGATCTCTGATCTCGACAGACATCTCTCCTACTACCAGATGTGCAATTTCTGGTTGAGTTCCACCTTTGGTCCATTCTTGCCTTTTGATTTTATGACACTGTTTTATAAGGACTCAGATTATATTCTAGTTTCTTCATCACTAAGACATCTGAAGTTATATTTAAGCACCAACTGCTGGTATTCAAAACCAATACTGGTCTATATGGCTGAAACCTTCATCTATCTTGATTTATGTCATGGAAGGTTTAAATACAACACAAATGGTCTTTTTATTTGTCACTTTTTTCAGCCAATGGCATCTTCTCAGTCTTCATTTTTTCTGTAGTATTTGACAGGACATGTTTCCTGTTTGAAATTTTCCCCTCCTTCTGCACCTTTCCCCCTCCTTCTGCTGCGATAGCCATGTCTGGCTTCCTGAGTTCCTTCCTGTCTCTGGACTTTTGCATTCCAGCTCTCCCTCCCAGCTTAACCGTCACTTCCAAAGAGAGGCTTTCCCAGACCTCTCAGTCTAAGTTGGGTTTCCCTCTTTCTCGTAGCACCTTTTCCTTTCTAGCCCTCGTCACAGTTTGTCATTATTTTTGCAATTACATGTCTAATGTCTGCTGGCTTTAAGTTGTATCCCCAGCAATTAGCACCATTCTAGGACCACAGCATACTTAGAATAAACTATTTGGGATGATTGACTGTGGGAATAATATTTGACTTTTTCTTCCACTACTTCCTTTCATGAACTTTTGCCATAGCCAAAATACATTCCTTATTCTCTCTACCTGTCCAGTATTTTCCTTCTCCCAAGCTTCACTCATATTACCTGCCTTCCACATCTCCAGCCAGACATCTGTGATTTCTCCTCTGTTTGGACTTGCGGAGTGTTTATCTTCATGTCTCCTAAAGGACTTATTAATTTCAAAGTTGTAGTGTGCCAGTGGATGGCCCTCGTCCCTGTCACTGAGCTGAAGGCTCCTTCAAGGCAGACTTGGCATGTCTTTTAGTTTTGTAGCCCTCACAGCATCTAGCCCAGGGCCATGCACGAGAGCTTGTTCCCAATACGTACATGTTAATTGTTGAATAAATGAAAATCTGTACCTTTTGACTACAGTTAGCTTCTCTGTAGGAGGCTGACAGCTTTGAATTGGTTAAGCTGTAGTAATTTGTCTTAAAATGCAGATTGACTATCTTTGCTTCTCTTAAGGAGCTAATTTTCTCAGTCTACAGTTCATGCATATTCAAGGATTTTTTTTATCAGTTATAGTAACAATGTTATTACTTAGAACTTTTTACAGTTAATGAAAATTTTCACATTGATGATCTAACTTGGCTTATCGGCAACTTCATCAGGCAGGTGGGATAAATATTATTTATAGATGAGACTGAGCTCTGAAAAGTCAAGTGGTGTGCCTCAGGCTGAACAGCTAATATCCTGATTATTTAGCAGTGATTCGCACCTGGGTGGTGTGGAACAGAGCAAAGGGTAAGGACTTTGTGTTGTTTATGGTCCCACAGAGATTATATTAAAATCACAGAAGGAAATGGCAGTTTCCCCAAATTACAGGCTTACTCCAAGCTGAAAATTCTAATCTATTTCCCTAGTTGGGAGCTGTTGCCATTCTACCACAGTTAATCAAAGACTACCTTCTGCCTTTGTGCTAGGTCAGAAGAAAGTGGAGAAAATTGCAATATACTATACTCCTTTGGAATGTCATCTTTGTTGTGATAAATTCAAGACAGTTCCTGGGCTTCATATATACTTAACGTCTTAGGAAAAAGGGCTTCTTTAGTTTTTAGAACTGTTTACTCATTGCCTCCATGAGAACTTGTTCTCATTCCAGCAGATAAGCAGAGAATCGATTGCATCTGCCATTCTTTTTGTGGTATGAAGGTATGCATTTTCCTTCTGCAGAAAAAGAGATCTTAATAATGGAAGCCAAAAAAGACCTGGGGGAGTGGGGAGAGGTGAGGTCACGAATATGATTCTATGGTCGTATCCCTTTGTGCAATGATTCTCAGCCCTCCCTATTAGCCTAAAAATAGGCCCTGCCCAGACCAGTGACCTCAGAGTAGGGACTAGACAACTTGAATTTTTAAAAGCTCCTTAGTTCATTCTGGGATGCAGCTTAGACTTAGAACCAGTAAGGGTTTTAATCAAATATGTTGCCCTACAACAAATAAGCTTGTAAGATAACACCATGACAGCTGATTTTTCTTTGAATATTTGAAAACTCTTTTTTGAAAGTGTTTTCTTACGGTTGTGACTGTGAGACCAGCGGGGCCTGGCAGACTTGGCCGTGTGTTTGGGAGAGCCCGGGGGCTGGCCTCTGGTCAGAGCCTTCAGCGCTTTGGGGAAGTAGTTTTCTCAAGAGGTGTTTACATTGTTCAGAACGTATTTCTTTTAATTGTGCTGGGTAGCAGTTTAATCTCAGTTTTAGAACATTGGTTAAAAGACTGTTGTAATTTGTGTAGCCTTGTTAAATGGCACAATGAAAAGACTTCAAAATCTAAGGCTCGATGTAGCTGTAAGGAATTATGGATTATTTTAGGAATCTTGAAATTTATTAAATCAAAATCAAGGTTTATATTATGTGAATCAAATTTTCAAGTATGAAAACCCTTTTGCCTGTTTTTCTGAACAATTACAAATGCTTGCTTCCTTGATCTTTAGACGCTCTGTCCCGAATTAGAGTAAGCTGTGTTCGGTTAACAATGGCATAAGCAGCCTTCCGATCACGTGTTTGTAGATAGGTTAGAAAGAATATCTCCCTAATGATTATAGTTAGAGTTTGTTCTCAGAGTAAAGCAAAGTCTCTTATAATAGAGATACAGTTTACCTAAGAGTTGTATTAATAAGTAAAAAAAAAAAAAAAGATCAGCTTTTTGAATAATATATGAATTCATATGGTATCAGTGGTATCTAGGCATTTGGGACAATACATAATTAGTTTCAATTCCCTTTGAGAGGAAGATGTGGATGTTAAAATAAATTGCTGATGAAGCAAATACTTTGGAGAACAGTGTATTTCAAAACTTTGTGCAGTATCAGCTATTTCTTTCAATGGTATGGAAGTATAGCATAAGACTGAGAAGATTTATTAGGGGCGATTTTAAACCATTCTTACCGTATAAATGTTCGTAGTTTGCTCCTTAGAACCGGATACTAAAAAGAAGAATAATATCAAATATTTATAGGCCTTCTTAGAAAACATTATTTCTATACAACTCCTGGCACCATTGTTTGTAGCCAATAAACCAAATTATAATCACTTGCTTGTATAAGAATAATTAGTATCACATTTCTTAAGCATTTGAAAGGGCTTGGTTATGTCGTTGTTATGAGTTACTCTTACAGAACACTGAATAATGGGCCTACTCCAGAAAAATCAGTGCTCACAGAGTAAGAAGACTTAGATTTGTGCAATAAATACATTCTGAGGGAGGAAAGGAGGAATGGAGTTCAGAATAAATTGATTTTATTAAGTAAAAATGAAGAAACTACCTCTGTGGAAGGAACTATTTTGCTACCAGGAATAAATATTCCAAACGGAATGGTCCCTGCAGTAGAGTATCTAATTCTCACCTTGAGGTTTCGGTGTCATCGTGGAAATTAATCAGGCTGCAGTATGCACAGTACAGGTTGTGGGGGACCCTGTGCAGGCACAGCTTACCGCCAGCTCTTGGTTTTTTGAAACCTCCTCATCTTTTGCACGGCCTTTTGATGTTTGTACTCTGAAACTGGTGCAGGGGAGCATCGTTATTGTAAATGTGTCCAAGGGTTTTCTTCCTGGGAAACGGACCCCATGACATAGCCAAGGAGTCAACACTCTCTGCTCCTCCTCATCTTTCTCAGGTTTGCTTATTTTGATAAACACTGGGCATGATCAGTTCCTCGTCCCCATTAAGCCTACGGAAAATGAGGGGTTTGTTACAACACTCACTGGGAAGAAGTCTTCAATTTAGTTTGTTTTTCTGATGACATCTACAGTGTTAAAGTAAAAATATTTAAATGGACCCGTTCACTGAGTGCATACTTAATGTGCTAAAAGCACAAATGTGTGGGAGGGTTCATTTTCTGCATTAGTTTTGTTTTTTTTTGTTTTTTTTTTTACTCAAAACAAACAAAAGCCCAACCACTACTTCTTGGACCAAAAAAACAAAATAGGGTAACTAAGCTCACAGAGTCAAAATCTACAGTTCTTTCAGGCTGAGGAGGTGCGATTATAGCTTGGTCAGTAATAATGACAGATTTTAGTGTCCATTTTAGTGTATGAAACACTAAATTACAATGAATTGAAAATGGGTAGTTTATCGTCCTAGAATAGGATTTTGTGGGGGGTAAGGATGACGTTAAATCATTTCAGGATGGTTTTATTCCTTTCCCTTTTAATTGCAGGTACAGTGTTGTTTTCACTACTTTGTGTATTAATACAAATGTGAAAATATTTGTGGATGGTCTATTTGGAAAAGAGACTTAGTACTATGTATCTCCCCACCCAGTGTGTCCCTTAAAACTTAGTCCTTTGGAAGATGTCATAAAAAAGCTTCATTATTCAGATAACTTAATTTTTATTTTTTTATTTATTTTTTTAACATTTTTTATTGATTTATAATCATTTTACAATGTTGTGTCAAATTCCAGTGTTCAGCACAATTTTTCAGTCATTCATGGACATATACACACTCATTGTCACATTTTTTTCTCTGTGAGTTATCATAACATTTTGTGGATATTTCCTTGTGCTATACAGTGTAGTCTTGTTTATCTATTCTACAATTTTGAAATCCCAGTCTATCCCTTCCCACCCTCCACCCCCCTGGCAACCACAAGTCTGTATTCTCTGTCTATGAGTCTATTTCTGTCCTGTATTTACGCTTTGTTTTTGTTTGTTTGTTTGTTTTTGTTTTTTAGATTCCACATATGAGCGATCTCATATGGTATTTTTCTTTCTCTTTCTGCCTTACTTCACTTAGAATGACATTCTCCAGGAGCATCCATGTTGCTGCAAATGGCATTATGTTGTCAGTTTTTATGGCTGAGTAGTATTCCATTGTATAAATATACCACATCTTCTTTATCCAGTCACCTGTTGATGGACATTTAGGAACTTAATTTTTGTAAATCTTTGAAAGGACTTCTTCAACTCAGAGAATTTCCAGTCATGCAGTCCGTTCAGTATGCCTTGCAAACTAACCACTGAAGTCTCACACACTGTTAATGATTGTGTATGAAGACTTTGGAAGAGCTGGAAGGGTTGCTGACGATGGATACAAACATAGCATGTTGCTTTTTTAAAGTAAGGGAAGGTATACATATGGCAAGCCAATTAGCTTAACTCTGTCTAAATAGACAAAGCATTTGGAGGAAGAGTGAAAATGAAATAATGGCCAAATGCTTGCCTGGCTTGTCAGCCAGATCCATTTTGACAGGACTGAGGCTTCTGGTCAGACAGGGTGAAAAACGGTGCTTAGAGAAAGGCTCTGTGCATGTGGAGGAGGTAAGGGGTGAAGTCCTGTGATTTGGATTCTAATCCTGCCTAAAACTCATTAGCTGTGGAGCATTGGGTAAGTTACTTTTGTCATCCAGCTTCAACTTCTGCATCTTTAGAACATAGATGGGAGGAGTTCCTTCCCTATCTCCTAAGGTGGGTGAAGGGTCAAACATGGAAATCTAAATGTAAATATTTTATGTCTAGGTCTATAAATGGATATTAGTTATATATTATGATGAGAAAAATTAGTACCTGTGTTAAAGGTAGAAGTGCAGGACCACTTGGAGTTATACCTTGGAAAGAATGGAACCTCTTCCACAGTTGCATTTTTAGGCTGAACCAGAGATACTAAGCAGAGAACCAGGAGAGAAAATGGGGCATGATTTTCTGGGTTCTCACTGTTTATCTAGGAGTTGGGGAAGAGTCAAGTACGTACATCTTGACCTCTTTCATATGATCCTAAAAGTAAATAACCACTCAGAACATCGAAAATGTGCACTGAACGGATCCCTCTTTATTTTAAAGTTAATTTTAAGTTTTAAATATAATGAAATATCTTAATCAGATAAAACATATACCAAAGAATATTCTTCTACAAAAAAATGTTCTTTTTGTTTTTGATGCCTGGTAATACCCTTTTATATTAGTGTTTTCAGTGTAAAGTGATGCTTCTCCCTAAGTTACCAGTCAATGGCAGTTCACTTCTGTAGACTTATGTGCTTAATAAATGGAATTCTGACTTTTCTTAACATTAAATTAACCACTTTTAAAGTGAAAAAAAATATTCATTTACCAGCCATACTCAAATTTACTGAGTATTAACATTTTGCCAAATTTTCTTGAGTTTTTTTCAGTTTGTTTTTAAAAATATATCTTGTCCAACATGCCAGATTGAACATATATATATATTCCAATCTTTTTGGAAACCTTTCCTAAATGATAGTCAATTAATAATAATTTTAAAAAGACAAATTTAAGGAGAGAGAGAACAGATGAGAAGGCAACAGTGGATCAGAGATGTTAAGAATTTTCTGGAAGATGGAAAGTAGATAGAAAAATAATAACTGACTTTGCAGCACTAAGAGCCAGAAGCAAAGTGTCAGTATAGCACAGTTTGGTACTCACTACCCCAAAAAGGCTCAGGGTTTGGAGATGCCGGGGCTCTTGAGATCTGGGATGAAATATGAACTAGGGAAGAAAAATACAGGTGGAAAGTTTGCATACACAAGACTTAGACCATCAGCTGTCTTCTGCCCTCTGAATCTGAGCAGCTGCGTTACTCCCACTCCCATGCCAACCCTAACAAGACACAAGAGAGTGATGCTCTGGAGAAATTAAACTAGAGGGGCTCTAGACCCTGGCATAGCAGAGCATGGGAGTGACTGACATACTGACCACAGGGGGCACAGTGACAGTCAGCTGCCCTAAAGACAAGACCTCCTTTCCCCTTAAGCATTAATGGTCATGAGCCAAATATCACAAAGCAGATAGAAGAGGTATTTATTTTCATATTTTCTTTTGTTCATTAGTTTTGGGGAAGAATTTTGGGGAAGAAAAAACGGAAGAGGTTTCATCTTACCTCTGCTGGTTACCATAGTGTCTAGGAGCAGCCCTGAGCTCCAGTCAGAGGGCCAAGAGCAGAGGGGCCATGAACCTTGTTAAATGAGTCACTGTTGGCTGTCCGTGGACAGAAAAGTGCTCAGTCCCTGCTCCCACCCCTTCAGGTTACTCCTGCTCCCAATGAATGTTTCTGTTTAAGGTGTCATATCTCCCACCCTCTCATACTTCTTTCTCTAGGAAAAGAAAATTTTAATAATTACATGAATAGATATTATCTATTGGCTTAGATTCTAAATTACAAGGTCCTAATGAGGTGAGTACTTACATTCTTTCCAGATTGTTTTCTGAATATCATGTCATATGTACATTGTTCTTCTACATGTTGACAATGAATCGTGGATCTGTACTCTTTCAATATTAAAGTTAAGGAAGGTGCCTTAAAGACCAGTGTATTCAATCTCTGTGTTTTTTCAGTCAGCAGAAAAAGGTAAACAGTTTGTCCAAAGATAGTCAGCTAGTTAGTGACAGAAGCAGGGCTATAGTATTTGAAAATAGTCTTTGATTATCAATGAGAATATCTAGTTACCCCTTGCAATTTGTCAACCACAATGTGGGATTTCAAAGGCTATATTAATAGAAAATAATTACTGAAAATTAATAGGAATCTTAAAGGCCCCAGGTAGATAAACTTATTCAATTCACTGTCCAATTGCCAAATTTTCTCTCCCTTAAGAGTTTACCTTCATGATAAAAATTGCTTTTGGTCAGCATTCTGCCCACCTGTGGTTCTGGTATTAGAATTATGATTCTCCAGTGGAGTATATGAGGCAAGAGACAGGAGAATCCCTGGAGAAGGACTGTGTTTTTTGAAACCATACCAAGATGTTACTGAGAGGTGTGGGTTGCTCAAATAAACCCTGTGGTGTTGGAAGAAGGTTGACAGCTACTGCTAGAGAATTGTTTTAATTGAGTAACAGAATCTGATTTAGGAAATTGGAATCAAATATGAAGATAAATACAAGTCAAAGCAATAGCATCATTTCTAAAATCTGAGCAGAGTCACAAGAACAGCAGCAAGATTCCCTCACAACCATTCATTTTACTGTTAAAGAACATCAAATAATTCATTGCTATTCTCTTGAGCCTTAGAACAATTTTCACCCAATTTCAGTATAAATAGATATGTGCATTTCAGAGAAATGGATGTATGTGTTTCTTTCTTGGAAAGTAATTAAAGGATAAGATTTCTATAAATGTTTCCTAATATTCCAAATTGTGGTTGTAGTTCACATTTATATACAATTGATGGCTCCTTTATGTAACTTCCTGAGAATCCTTTTATTGAGAGTGTGTTGACTCACAGTAAGTATTTCAGCCAGCTTCTGGTCAGTTAGACAGAGAGTGGTCTCGTAAGTGAATAATTTATTGTAGTAATGGCTTATATAATAAAGAAGCACAATATGTAGAAAAATATTGCCAGGAATTGTTTATGGAAGCACATTCTACAATTTGTCTAATATATTTGTTAACGCTCATAAGTTGAATTGGGCAATCAATACATGGTCCAAAGGACTGTGGGAGTGTCCTCTACCCATAGCGGCTTCCCATCAGTTCAGCAAACGTGCTGAGCCCTCCTCGGCGTCAGGACGTGTCACGAGTTGTTAGCCTGGCCTGGAACCCTGTTACCCCTCTTTGCGAGGCCTTTCCCCTTCAGATCTCTGATGAAATGCCAGATGGCCCCTGCTATCCAAACCAAAACAGTTTCCTGCGTTATTCTCTCTGATAGTAGTACTTTGCCTTTACAGCATTTACCATCATTTCAAATGTGGTATTCTATTTATAATTTGTTATTTAATGTTTAAAGTCTTTTTTCACCTCTATTTAGTCTCAGCACTGTGTCTCACTCATAGTAGACGTTCAATAAATCTTTGGAGAAAGAACGCATGACACAAAGAAAACATAATTTTATAGATAAGGAGCACTTCCACTGACTCTTAGCTTCACGTGCTAAGATAACAGTCTTAGTTTCAGTTTTGTTTTTTTTTTTACCAGCTCCAGTTATTAGTTATGTGTTTTTGTCTACTGTTGGAAACTAGAGCATTGTTCTTTTGATTAAATTAATATGAGGCCAGTGGTGATGAGTCAAGTTGACATTCTTATTTTTCCAGTTCATCTAAATTATAGATGATAATTAGCTGTAGAGATTATACAACATATGTGGAATAATTGTGGGGTTTGGAGGATGGAGATAGTAGCTGCAGGTTCTGAAAATCCTCTGGGTTAAGTAGAAGAAGTCATTACATCAGGGAGATACGGGGGAAGACAATTGTGCTTACGTTTTCCTTGCTTGCTTTTCTAGGTATGGAGGATGTATTTACTAAGGTTTTATTGAAATGATTGAAATTGGGAGCTGTAAAATGAACATTGTATTTTTTCCTTCTGCCATCCCTTCATTTTTCTAAATGACTGCTGTTCAAAGTACGAGAGCAGATATTTGGAAGTGCTGGGCACTTAAGCACTTAAGTGCTCATTGAGTGATTATACCAAGTGAATGAATGACATATTTCTTGCTACAGAGGAGCAATGTCTGGTGGAGAGTGCAGACCTTTAAACAAAATTTGCTCTGGGTGCAGAGAGAAAGGAAATTTGGGGTCAGCATATGACCAGGTGCTGATCAATGAAACTTGAAGGATGTCTCGTGGAGGGTTCCTGGGAATGGCAGTTTTATATTCTTAAAAGACAGTGGGAAAGAGCACCCTCTTTTTTCAAGGGCTGTCATCTCTGGAAGTGGTGTCTGAAGCCACGTCAGAGAGTCTTGTAACTCTGAGCGGAACAGTCAGATGGAAAAGTTGACGTGCCAATGATGGCAGTGAAAGTATAGAAACTGCGAAATTAATGCTACTAGAGCTGCCCTATCTTTGGATTTCTTGTTTTGCAAGATAATACATATCCATAAGCTCTGGGATGGCAAGATTTCTGTAAATTTCATTCACTGTAATGTCCCTTATGCCCGGGACAATGGCTGGCACAAGAGTATATACTCAACAAATATTTTATAGTAACTTACTTAAGTTAGCTGCCAAAGGTACTTTGATGGATTTGGTGTGTTCTGATGGCAAAATTAGAGGAAGAAATGTTTGTATAAATGATCTCAATCATATTCATCTTTAAATGTCGTTAATGAGTTTGTTCCTCCGTGTTTAGTCATTTCCTGGGAATGATGTTTCGGTAACATTTTATTCCCATGGAGGTTAAAATTGTCTTGATACATTGGTGAAGACAAGAATCTAAAATTTGCATTCCTTAGATCAGGCTCCAAAAATTTAAAGCAGCCCTGTAACAGGGCAGAGAGAGAGAGATTTCATCTTGGGAGAAGACAAGATAATGAGAAAATAGTGAAAAATTATTTTTACTTATTCATTTGCCTGTTGAAGCCTTTCCATTAGGTTTAAGTTTATAATCTGTTGTTCACATATAAGAAAGAATTTAAAATTCATATATGTGAATCTACCCTACAGGTTCGGAAGACTTTATTGCACCATCTTTCTGAATATTGTTAAATATGTGGGATAAGCAGCTTATTTATTACTTCCTTATGGGGGGATCTCACCAGAATCTCCTGTAGGGGTTGGAGGTGATAACTAGGACCATTCCAGCCTTAGAGTTAATTCTGAGAACTTTGTTTGGAGACCTGTTTTCAAATTATGTCAGAGGCAGCATCGTCTCTAATGAGAACTGTTATTAGAAGTAAAGTACAAAGGTTTCCTTGTCTCAGGCCATAAGAGAAATTATTGAAAAGTAAAAAGTCATCCTAATAACAAATATTCACCAATGAACTTTGACAGTTACGTGCTGAGTAAAGCTCTGGGGAATACATTTTCCAAACTGTGTATGTTGCCTTGGATTGTTTACAGCGTACGTGCATTGCAGCGTAAGGTAATTTGCGTATTCTACATTGCTGCTGCTTTGCATAAAATAAACTGGTAAAGATTGGGGAAAAGAAAAAAAAAAGCTCCTGGGAATTCATAACAGAATTTACTTTTCTTCTCATTGACCTTGTATAAGCTACTGGAAATAAATTTACTTTTTAAATGTTCAGTTAGCAATTCACAGTTCCCTCTATCCAATTCTGTATCTCCTAACTGGAACTGCATTTGCATTTCCACTGCTCTAACCTCAAGGAGATACCAGTTTTACTTGTACATTAAGTTGGATTTACTTTTATTATGGGGGTGGGGGGAGCTTTTAGCTATATAATGTGGTACTGACTTTTCCAATGCTGTTTTCAAAAAGGTCACTTAGCTAGTATTTTTGATGCATTTCCCTCCACATAGTTTGATATCTGTAACTGAATCTCTAATTCCCTTGTTATAACAGAGAGTTTCTTGAATCCTTGCTGTAGCCCTACCATCCTCATATTATGCTTTTACAGCAATTCCCTAGATTCGAGGAGGTGAAGGATGAAGTTTATAATGGTACTGAATACCAAACTGTTGCTTGATTTATTCAGGAAAGTTGTTATGTACTGGGATCAAGTGACAGCTTAAAAGCTAGTATAATTTATCATCATCAGTTAATTTTCACTGGGTGTTCACTGGGTGCTGAACATCGTACAAGGCTTTTTGTCAGCAGGTGTCTGCCTGTTAAGGCTGATGGAACTCTAAGAAGATGGAATCTCGTCCTTAAGGCACTTGGTATATAATCAAAGGCAAGTCAGCAAAATGCCTAGAGTTGTCAAGCTCTGTGTACAAACATGTAATGGAAAATACTGTTTTTGATGAAGGATGCTTGTCAGCAAATTGAGGTCTTGCTCTCATTAATATCTTTACTGCCACCAGAAGAAAAGGGGTGGTGTTGGGTGGACCAAGAGTAGGTATCTACTATGGTCCAGTCCTTGGCTGCCTAGCACACATTTATGTGTGTGTATACACAGATAACATTTTGTTCCCTACATATTTCAAAATATTCTGACCTAATGAGATCCAATTATCTTTTGAACAAACATTGTGTACTCTGCCCCTCGCTAATGAGAGACAAATCAAAGTCACATCCAGATGATGCATCCAAAGCTGGTGTCATTTGGTCATTATTCCACAGACCTCTGGGTCATTTTTATTCCTCCTCTGAAATGATCCAGAAATCTGATCTCAGTCAAATTTGGATGTAGCACCTCATGATCTTGGGACTTTTGTCTTAAAACCTATCTGATTTTTTTTAATGGTGAAGGAAGTATAGGGTAGCCACAGTGTAAACTCTCAAGTATGGTGCTGGTCTAGGGAATAGCCATAGTCCTCTGGTTAAGGATGGTACAGAAGATGACGAGGCCATGGACTATCCTGAGCATCTCTGTTGAGTTTCTTGCCCAACATTGACCTGGGTTCTGCGGCTAGTGGATGTGCCTACCTGAGGATTATCTGCCGAGGAAGCTTCCCTTGTTGGGTGTCCTGCGTGGCCATCTCTGAGAAGTGCTTCAGGGGGGATTCCCTTGCAGGAGCCTTAGCAGTTCTTTTCTTGTTGGTAACAAGGACTTAGATTCAGGGATTGCCTTAGGGTGGAGCAGTTGCAAGTCTTTATGTGCTAGGCTAGGGTTTTTTTTTTTTTTTTTTTTTTTTTTCCAGCAATATAATTTCCTTAACGTCTCTGCCAGTTGCTTATCAATATACCTTTTTTGGAGGTATTGGTAGCATAGTTCATTTTCTGGTAACCGACACCAAAAGTTTTGTCAAATAATGATATTTGACTGTGGCCCTTTCCCTGGCCACTTCCGTTTCAGAGCTCGGGGTTCCCTCCCTGTCTCTGATCGTCTTGATTGAATGGCTTCCTGTCTCCTGTGGGTGGTGAAGCTTGACCTAGGCTGCATCCCTTGTGAATGAGTTGTATGAACTCTGGAGTGAGGAGGGGAGGCACTGCAGAGAACCTAGAGTTTCAGGCTTCCACAGTTCTTACATCTCCCTAATATCCACTCTTCCATTTTCCAGCACTTCACACTCACCTAATCAACACACTACGTTTAGACTGTGATGAATAATTGGGCTGCTGAAATCCAGATAACATCTGCACTTGAGGGGCCCCACATCACTGGCTACCGGTGACTGTGGCTTATGGTTTTGTATCTGTGAGTTGCACCAAGGCAAGTTGGGGCTGAAATCCAGCCCTTGCTCTACTCACCAAGTCTTGCATTCAGGCAAGGAAGCCTTTTAGAAATTTGTCTCTATGCAGGGGTGCACATTTTTGGATTTACACAATAGCGGATTTATTTGTGTGTTGCTGGCTCTGGTTGTATTGCTTGGAGGTTAAAAAAAAAAAGCTTTCTTTAATGAAACTCTCTGCTTTTTCTAGTCGGCTTCTGTGTCAACCGGTTAGAATGGAGTTTGTTGTTTTATTGTAACAGCTATTGAAATCCATGAGAAATGTAATATACCAATCAATATATGGGTAGTTTTCTGCAGAGTACCCTAAAGCTCCAGCCGGTGTGTGCACACGAGCTGTGTCCTGAGAACTGATGGCTGCTTATTTTAACTGACTACTTTGCTTCTGTTTCATACTGACTGCTGATTTTCCAGCATAGGGTGGAGTGATCCTCATTTTCCCCAATCTTGCCTTTACTTAGGTGGTTTCATATTTTAATAGCCTATTCCCGATGCAGGTTTTTATATTATTAGATCGGTGTCCTTCGTTTCAGGTGTTTTGATTTGTATCTTGCATTACCAGAGAGCCTCATCGCATAGAGGAGGGCTGCAGGCACCCAAAGGCAGGGCTGGGTCTAGAACCTACGTCAGAAAGCAGTTCTGCACCTGTCCAAGGGTGTCAGTGTGTATCTTAGTTGAAATCTATTAGTGCTGCGTGCTTCCTAATGGGATGTCTTTTTACATGCTATGTGGTCCTTGAAAGCAATAATCAGTGTGTAAAAGACTGGGTAAACTTTGAAGTTTCAGATATTTGGGGTTTTCACTGTGTGCTTTTTTACTTATTATCTACCCTGATTTTACTGTAGTATACATTGCTTAATGTTTGTAAATGCTGAACTTGGTTAAGTATTTCTGATGTGTTTATGTAAAAAGATAATACTTGAATATGTTCTATCCCATTGTGATAGACAATCAGGTGCTTTCCAAGTAATTACTTATGAAAACAAATATTAATTATTAAAAAACTCTTTTCCTGTAAACCTCATGGTGAAACACTAGCAAGGTCAAGGAAATATTTAACTAATGGTCTGAAGACTGAAGTGAATAGTAGCTGCCTGATACTTCTTGATTTGCTATTTTGAGAATTTGGAGTAAAGCTTCTATTTGTTGAAACATAACACAGTAACAGTAAAACTTATTGAACTTTAGCTTGCTCACTATTTAATCTTTAAAAGGCAAAGGAAATGCCATATATATATATCTCCTGAATATGCCCATTATTACCTATTAGAAAACTCAGGAGTCATTCTTCAAAAGAACATAAAGGAATTATATTCCTTGTAAAGTTATCATATTAAAAAAATTCCAGTGTGTAAAATCCTTTTTTGGAAGATTGTGCCTTTTGGCTATGTTTTTATTAATATGTTTTCTGTCCTATAAAAACACTGTTTAGGCTGTTTATTTTCTGTGAAGTAAAAGTACATATACATTTATTTAGGCATATTTTTATACAATTATAAATAATTATAAGCAGAGGTCACTCTATCAGTTGAATCAAATGATGGAAATACCTGTTGAGTCAGAGAACGAAGGAGACCACAGCAAAGAGAGAGCCCATCTTCACTGTGGGCTTATATGGAAGGAATATATGATCTTTTAATATATAAATAAAGCTTGTAGACAGCAATCCATAATGAAACCTGCTAACTTCTGCTGAAAATAGTCTATCTCAAATATATGAGTGTATCTGTTATCCAGATAAGTTAACTAGAACCTGTGATGTACAATAGCTGGGCATTAAGGTCAAATTTATCATCCATTTGTGGATAAAAAACAGAAAATCTTCACTTGGTGGGGATGTAACAAAGATTTTTGTTACTCACTGGTATACTATCTTGGACTTTTCAGTAATACATGCAAATCTTAAAATGCAGAATGCTTTCCTTAATAATCTTTATTTTTTCATTTATTTTACTGTTTGTATATTTACTTAAAACCTGTTTGTTTACAAGAAGGTTTGGGGTGAGTTATAGGGAAAAAAAACACCTGGTAACACAGAATAAAAAGTAAAATCCATCTAACAAATCAGAAAGAAGTGTAGGGGGTGGTGGTGGAATTAAGTACGGGAGAGTGAATAGGGAGAAATTAGTGGGGTGGAATTGGGAAGGTAAGCCTCCCCACACCCATGAAGATCTGTCATTTCTCTCATCTTGCCAGGGAAGGTCCTACTAGCCAGGGAGATGAAGTAACTTTAAGCTCACAGAACCCAGAAATGCTGACTCCAGAATTCAAACTCTAGTGGGTCTTGTGCAAAGCCTACGCACTTCCCACCATCTGTTGTTGTCACTATCTTGTTGAAGAAAACATTTGTGTACAAATTGCTTCTGATACAAAGGTGACCAACCGGTCCCAGTTTGCCTGGGACTGTCCCGGTTTTAAAACTACACGTTCTGCACCCCAGCCCCTCCCTTACTTCTGAGCAAACTGGGATGGTTGGTCACCCTGCTGGATTTCCTGCCAGCCACGGTTAAGACAGACATCTGCCAGACCTGCATCACTGTCTTATTCCAATGGCAGAGTAAGGCCGGAATACTTTTCCCATGGGACTGCATGATGCATTGTTATCCCTCAGTAGTAACTCCTGCCTTGCAAAACTGAGCTGCTGCTTTCTGAGATCCATCAGAGGTTGTGGACTGGGTAGTCATCTTTCCACCGTTACCGATATATTTTTGCTTCTTTTTTTTTTCTAGTGGTAATCTTTTAGGTCATTTGGGCGAGTGGCAGTTTATATGTATTATATGTGTATGCACTGGACACAGTTGTTCATAGGCCTTGATAGAAGCTCTAAATGTTTTGTGATGAGTCCCAGCATTAATCCCGTGGCTAAGTGAAAGTTTCTTTCTTATGTAGCATTACGAGGTGAGCATCCCAGGTGGGAGGCTCTCCTCCCTGCTGCCTTGCAGATTCCTTCTACTTGGTTTCTCAGTGTTCCTAAAGATCTTTCCCTCCGCTGTGGTCAAAGCTAGGTTGCTGCCAAGTGCAAGAAAAAAAGTGTAGGGAGGACATGCCTGAGTGTGAAGGCCCGGGCCCAGACGTGGCAGGAATAATCCTTCTCTCACTCCTGCAGAGCAAATGTGGCCACGCGGCTGAGCTCAGGAAGGCCGGGAAAGGGTGAGCCCAGGGCGATGGGGAGGAAGGGTCTGGGGAAAAGCCGGCAGTTTCCCTCTTCCAGGCTCTACTTAAAGGTGTTTGCATAATTTATTAGATGTTCTTTATGAAATGGAGATAAGTGCTCGATTCTGCAAAACTTCTAAAGTTTTATTTTCTTGTTTTGGGAAGAAGTATCTCCAATCCCTGATACCTGGTGATTTATTTTGCAGTCATTAAAAAGGAATTACTGTGAAAACGCTAATAGATGTGATACCATCATAGGACAAACCCCTCGATGCTGTGTTTCCGTAGTGACAGAATTTGAGCTTTTCAAATGATCACACTTTCAAAAAAAAAAATTACAATTCCAAAATATATCTCCATATTTTAGTATACACATTAGATAAAATGAAGATGGAAAATATGTGATGAAAAAGTTCAGAAGCACGAGAGAAATTTTAGAAGGCTCTTGGAGGGGAACTAAGGAAACAGAAAATGCCAGGAGCTTCTAGACAGCGTGTGAGGGTACAGCCTCACCCAGGGTCTGTTCACTGAGAAAGGTTCGCATCAAGGTGATAGCTTTCTGTTAGCACATTTAGTTGATTTTAGTGCTTATTTACATTATAACAATAAATATGTAAGTATATAAATATAAGTATATAAAAGTATATATAAGTAATACAGTTTTAGCATGTTAGGGCATATTGAAGTCACTTTTTTGTATATATATTTATTGACATGTAGTCAGTTTGCAATGTTGTGTCTATTTCTGGTGTGCAGCACAATGCTTCAGTCATACATGAACATACATATATTCGTTTTCAGATACTTTTTCACCGTATTCAAGATATTGAATTTAGTTCCCTGCATTATACAGAATGAACTTAATTGTTTATCTATTCTGTATATATCAGTAAGTATCTGCAAATCTCTAACTCCCAATTTATCCCCTCCCGCCCCTAACCACAAGTTTGTTCTCTGAGAGTCTGTTTCTGTTTTGCAAATAAGTTTGAAGTAGTCACTTTTAAAGCTGTTATTGTATATAGATGCATATTATATATATATATATATAATAAAACACTATTTTGTTATATATATATATATATATACACACACATAAAATCTCTACCATTTGTGTGTGTATCTGTCTGTCTCATGGTGACCACAGAGTAGAGTACTGGGCACCCAATAAAAGCTTCGTAACTTGCCCTGGGAACAGTAATTTTGGTTTACACCAAGTCATTTTCCCCACTCCATATTCTATTCTGATCTTTCTGTTACTGGCAATTTTACATCCTAAGCATTTAATTTAGATTTTTTTGTATGTGTACAACAACCTTTTAAACTGACTATATGGCATGTGAATTCTTTTGTAATTTTATTAAATCTGACTTGTGTAAAGAGACCAGTGACTGAAGGTGATTTGCACATGCTAATAGATTATATGCTATAGCAGAATGTTGCTTTATATTGCTACTCCAGCAGCTGCAGTTTCAAGTATAGTTATTACTCTCTACAATATCTCCCAGTTTAAAAAAAATTATCAAAAGAAGTTCATGCTATTGACTCATTACTCCCATATTTATTATTCTTATTGAAAATCACTAGATCTAATTCTATTGGTTTCCTTCCTGATTGAAAACATTTGAACCTAGAAAGCACAGTATTTCTTAAGACATTTGTAACTATTCATCATGGATATTAAAATTACAATCATGCTGCATTGTGTGAGCAATGATTTTAAAAAAAATTCTTTACACATATGGTAAGCGGGTGACCAGTGCTATCCAGGTTTGGAGATGCTGAATGTTCATATAACTGGTATTTGAAATTTTGATATCAAGAATACATTTTTTTGCTCACAGAGAGTGAGTTTAAAATGGGGCCTTTTGTAGAAGAACCCATCCTGTTTAGTATGATATAACAGACGCTGAATGTTCACGTATCAAACAAAATGCCAGCTTTCAGTAGAAAAGAGGTGTCAGAAAGTTTCTTTGTACCTTTAACGCATGTGATTATGTAGTACAAAATGCAGAGTTTGTAAAATTTCTTGAATATACAGGCAAAAAAATGAATAATTCAAAACAACTCATAAGTTCTACAGTCTATTGTCCCTTTATAACGCAGGCAGCAGATAGCAGCGCACTCTCAATAGAGCTGAATTTGCACAAGGCACACCTCTGGAAATGCCAGATGGTCTATGGTCTACTTTTGAGAGCTGTCACATATGTAAAGATTTGAAAAAAGAAAGACAGCTGAATGAGAACAGTGGATCATTAAAGGGAGAGCGAGGGTCCCTAGGCATCACTTGTGTTTTAAGAAGCATTGTGTCGTTCCCATATTAGTGTGCTTTTTTTTTTTTTAAAGCCATACACAACTTGTACACAGTAAGGAAAAGAAATCTGTTTAAAGCCAAGTAATTATGGTTTAATCAGTCAGATGTTTTTGTTCTTTATTCAAGAATAGAATCATGTTTCTGACTGCATTTTAGTCATGCTTTTACCGTAAGATTTAAGTCATGCCTATGAAAAATTATCCACGAAGTTAAAATAAATGTCTGTTAAGATAACTCACATATCTAGGGTTCATCTAGTTGTGATTTGACTTATATACTGCCTGCATCTGACAAAATCATAATGTTTAGGAACCGGAGTGAAGAGATAATACTTAGCTACCTGACCATAATACAAACTACACTAAAAATAATTAGGTGACAGTGAAACAAAAATGAATGTACTATCATTTATCTGCCAACAGAAATAGATATCATTTTGAAGATTGAAAAGTAGATAAATCATTAAGGATATGTTTGAATATGACTCCAGCAGCCATTCCCAGTAATTTGCAAATAGCCAATTCTGATAGTAGGAAAAGGTCAGATCTGTCAGTTTTAGAATTTGGTGGCAAGACCTGATTGTCTTTTACCACCTTTATTTTTATGGAGAATGTTTGTTACATAGTGATTTTAAATTTATCTTGGATTATGGAATATGACAGGGCATTTTTGATTGATAAGCAGTCTCCCCAGCATTGGTCAATAACATTTCAACTTCAGCAAGCTCTCAGATTGCTTGAATTATTCTTTTCAGAGAAGTGGCCTAAAACATTTCATTTATTTGGTGAGATTACGGGAAAGAGCTCTGAAAAGAACACCAAATTAGGTTTAACTGTCTTCTTTGGCATCCCATTAAATACATATGCATAACTGGCTTTATGTTCAATAGCAGTCATTAGGATGTCATTCTAGTTGTACAAGAAGTTACAGGAGCAGCAAATTAATCTCTAGATCAAATGATTGCACACCCATAGGAAATGGATCTCCTTTTGCAGAAGCCTTGGTTGTCGATTTTAGTTTTAAGAAGGGCATATATAGCTGCTACACAGAGCAGTAACCTTTGTTTTTTTCTTTTCACCGGAAGTCAGGAGAGAAACAATATTTTGTTACATTTTACAACTGTTACTTTCTTATCCCCAAGTATTGAATTTTCAGATAATTATTCTCCTTTATCACTAAAGAACTAAAAAACTCTAAGAGGAGTTCATATATTAGTTTTATAAACTGGGTATTAATGTTAATAGACTTGGTATTAAAGGATGCTTTTGTTAAGTTAAAAAAAATTTGTTTTCTTAAAATACGTACATTCGTGAGTAAAATATTCTGGTATGTTGAGATGTTTTTCCTCAAGAGACACAGGCTATGTGAACAGGAACAGAAGTGAACAATGTGTGCTAAAGACTTACTCACATGCAAGCTGTCGTCTGTGTCAAAAATATACACCAGGTCTTATGTAGTCCCCAGATGACAGACAATTAGTCCAGTTTAGACATTATCAGTGCCATGTGTAACTGTTACAGCTTTGCATGCAACACTTTTTCTAAGTTGAAGAGTTCTTAGTATTCAGAGTATTCAGATTTAATTTACAGATTTAATTTACATTTCTTAACTGTTCATCATCATAAACAAAAAAAAAACCCCACTAAAACAGCAGTTTTAGATTTTGAAATTCTAGGAAATTATAAAATAGTAAAATCCAATAATGAATGGGTTTTGTTGTTGCTGTTGTTTTTGCTGAAATGCTGTGATAGATAACTCTGCTTAGGAGCTACACAAGCAAGATAAATGTTGATTTTAAGAACCTCATTACTTAACCAATTTAAAGAGATAACATTTTGCAGGGAGATCAGGGCTCCTGGCTGCAAAAACCAGAATCTACTGTGGCTAATTTAAATAGAAAATAGATTTATAAGGAGCACATAGATTCTTCCAAGAGTTAAGTAACACAGATGAGGATCCTGCCCTTCCATTCACTAGGGCTTCCCTAATGAAAACCTCACTACTACTGCACCCTTGGCCCACTGATCCACTAGGGAATGGACACTGCACACTCCACCCCATTCTATTGCTAAAGCAACAAACACCTTCTTCACCTTCAGTGCTAAGAGGCTCCATCTCCCAGGTGTGGCTGCTGTCTTGCACTGATCACTTCTGCATGTAAGTCATACTCCTGCTTGGTAGAACTTGGGTCACATATATGCCCTCTACCTGAAGAGGAACCTAGGAATGAGATAGAGGAAATTCTCAATATCTTTGAGGGTAGTATAGTCTGAAGTCAGGGAGCCTGATTCCTCCAGCTCTGTTCTTTCTCAAGATTATTTTGGCTATTCAGGACCTTTTGTGTTTCTATACGAATTTAAAAATTTTTGTTCCAGTTCTGTGAAGAATGTCATTGGTCATTTGATAGGGATTGCATTGAATCTGTATATTGCCTTGGGTAGTATGGCCATTTTAACAATATTGATTCTTCCAGTCCAAGAACACAGTATATCTTTCCATCTGCTGTGTCATCTTCAGTTTCTTTCATCAGTGTCTTGTAGTTTTCAGACTGAAGTACAGGTCCTTTGCCTCCTTGGGTAGGTTTATTCCAAAGTATTTCATTCTTTTTGATGCGATGGTAAATGGGACTGTTTCCTTAATTTCGATTTCTCATATTTTGTTGTTAGAGTATAGAAATGCAACAGATTTCTGTATATTAATTTTGCATCCTGCAATTTTACTGAACTCATTGATGAGCTCTAATAGTTTTCTGGTAGTATCTTTAGGATTTTCTATGTGTAGTATCATGTCATCTGCAAACAGTGACAGTTTTACTTCTTTCCAATTTGAATTCCTTTTATTTCTTACCTGATTACAGTGGCTAGGACTTCCAAAACTATGTTGAATAAAAATGGTGAGAGTGGTCATCCTTGGCTTGTTCCAGGTTTTAGAGGAAATGCTTTCAGCTTTTCACCACTGAGTATGATGTTAGCTGTTAGTTTGTCATATGTGGCCTTTATTGGTTGAAGTATATTCCTGCTATGCCCACCTTCTGGAGAGTTTTTATCATAAATGGATGTTGAATTTTATCAAAAAAATTTTCTGCATCTATTGAGATGATCATATGGTTTTTATTCTTCAGTTTGTTAATGTGGCATATCACATTGGTTGATTTGCAGATACTGAAAAATCCTTGCATCACTGGGATAAATCCCACTTGATCATGGTGCATGGTCCTTTTAATGTATTGCTGGAGTTGATTTGCTAGTATTTTGTTGACAATTTTTATATCTGTATTCATAAGTGATATTGGCCAGTAATTTTCTCAATTTGTTTTTTTATTGAAGTATAGTCAATTGCAATGTGTCAATTTCTGGTGTACAGCACGATGTCCCAGTCATTCATATACATACACATACACATATTTCAATTTTTTGTGTGTGTGATATCTTTGTCTGGTTTTGGTACCAGTATGATGGTGGCCTCATAGAATGAGTGTGGAAGTGTTCCTTACTCTGTAATTTTTTGGAATAGTTTCAGAAGGATAGGTGTTAACTCCCCTTTGGTAGAATTTGCTTGTGAAGCCATCTGGTCCTGGACTTTTGTTTGTTTGGAGTTTTAAAATTACTGATTCAATTTCAGTACTGGTGATTGGTTTATTCATATTTTCTATTTCTTCCTGGTTCAGTCTTGGCAAACTGTACCTTTCTAAGAAATTGTCCATTTCTTCTAGGTTGTCCATTTTGTTGGTGTATATTTGCTCATAGTAGCCTCTTAAGATCCTTTGTGTTTCTGTGGTGTTGGTTGTAACTTGTCCTTTTTCATTTCTGATTTTATTAATTTGGACCCTCCCTCCTTTTTTCTGGATGAACCTGGCTAAAGGTTTATCAATTTTGTTTCTTTTCAAAGAACCAGCTTTTAGTTTCATTGATTGTTTTTTTGTCCCTATTTCATTTATTTCTGCTCTGATATTTATGATTCTTCCCTTTCACTAATTTTGGGTGCTATTTGTTCTTCTTTCTCTGATTCCTTTAGGTGTAAGGTTAGGTTGTTTATTTGAGATTGTTCTTGTGTCCTGAGGTAAGCTTGTATCTTCATAAACTTCCCCCTTAGCACTGCTTTTGCTGTGTCTCATAGTTTTTAGATCATCATGTTTTCATTTTCATTTGTCTCAAGGTATTTTTTAAATTTCCTCTTTGATTTCTTCACTGATCCATTGGTTCTTTAGGAGCACATTGTTTAGCCTCCACATATATGTGTTTTTTGCAGTTGTTTTCTTGTAGTTGATTTCCAGTCTCATAGCATTGTGGTCAAGAAAGATGTTTGATGTGATTTCAGTTTTCTTAAATTTACCAAGGTTTGCTTTGTGGTCCAGCATGTGATCTATCCTGGAGAATGTTCCGTGTGCACTTGAAAAGAGCATGTATTCTGCTTCTTTCAGATGGAAAGCTCTATAGATATCAGTTAGGTCCATTTGGTCTAATGTGTCATTTAAGGCCTCTGTTTCCTTATTAATTTTCTTTCTGTCTAGATGATCTGCCCACTGATGTAAGTGGGGTGTTAAAGTCCCTCTCTATTACTGTGTTATTGTCAATTTCTCCTTTTATGTCTGTTAACATTTGCCTTACATATATATATTGAGGTGCTTCTGTGTTGGATGCATATATATTTATAATTGTTACATCTTCTTGGATTGATCCCTTGATTGTTACGTATTGTTCTTTATTGTCTCTTGTAACAGTCTTTATTTTAAAGTCTATTTTGTCTAACATAAATATTGCTACTCTAGCTTTCTTTAGATTTCTATTTGCATGGAAAACTTTTTTTCCATTCCCCCACTTTGAGTCTGTATGTGTCTCTAGATCTGAAGTGGATCTCTTGTAGACAGCACATACATGGGTATTGTTTTTTTTTTTTAAATCCATTTAGCCAGTCTATGTCTTTTGGTTGAAACATTTAATATGTTTACATTGGTTGCTATTGATATGTATATCCTTATTGCCATTTTGTTAGTTATTTTGGGTTTGTTTTTGTTGGTCTCTCCTTTCTTGTTTTGTTCTCTTGTGATTTGATGATTATGTTTAGTGTTACATTTGTATTCTTTTTTCTCTTTTGTGTGTATATCAAAGATTTTTGGTTTGTGATTACCATGAGGTTTTGGTATAGCAGTCTCTTTCTCTCTCTCCCTCCCTCTCTCTCTTTCTCTCTCCACTATATATATAGTGGTTTTCAGTTGCTGATCTCATAATTTCAAATGCATTTTAAAATATCCTGCATTTATACTGTCTTCCCCTCATGATTACTGGTTTTGATACCATATTTTACACATAATTGTTTTGTGTATCCCTTAACTGCATTTTGTGGATACAGGTGATTTTACTGTTTTTGTCTTTTAACCTCCCTACTAGTTTCTGTGTGGATGATTTCCTACCTTAACTCTATGCTTGCCTTTACCGGTGAGCTTTTTCCATTTTGTAATTTTCTTACTTCTACTTGTGGCCTTTTCTTCTGCCTAGAGAAGTTCCTTTAGCATATATTGTAAAGCTAGTTTCGTGGTGCTGAAATCTTTTAGCTTTTGCTTGCTTGTAAAGCTTTTTATTTCTCCATCAAATCTGAATGAGAGTCCTGCTCGGTAGTGTATTCTTGGTTGTAGGTTTTCCCCTTTCATCACTTTGAATATATTGTGCCACTCCCTTCTGGCTGCAGTTTCTGCTGAAAAATCAGCTGATAGCCTTCTGGAAGTTCCCTTGTACATTATTTGTTGCCTTTAACATTTTGTCTTTGTCTTTAATTTTTGTCAGTTTGATTATTATGTGTCTTGGTGTGCTCCTCTTTGGGTTAATCTTGTATGGGACACTCTGCACTTCCTGGACTTGGGTGACTGTTCCCTTTCCCAGGTTAGGGAAGTTTTCGGCTATTATCTTTTCAAGTAAATTCTCAGGCCCTTTTTCTCTTCTTCTGGGACCCCTATAATGTGACTGTTAGTGCACTTGATGTTGTCCCAGAGGTCTCTTAAACTGTCCTTGTTTCTTTTCATTCTTTTTACTTTTCTGCAGCAGTGATTTACACTACTCTGTCTTCCAGCTCACTGATCTGTTCTTCTGACTCATTTATTCTACTATTGGTTCCTTCTAGTGTATTTTTTATTTAGTTATATATTCTTCAACTTTGTTTGGTTGTTCTTTATATTTTCTAACTCTCTTAAAAACTTCTAACTTCTTGCTCTGTGCATCCATTCTTCTCTCGAGTTCTTAAATCATCTTATGATCATTACTCTGAACTCTTTCTCAGGTAGATTGCCTATCTCCATATCACTTAGTTCTTCTTTTGGGATTCTGTCTGGAACATATTCCTCTGCTGCTTCCTTTTGTCTAAATTTCTATTTGTATTTTTATGTATGTGGTAGGTTAGTTATGTTTCTCCATCTTGGAGAAGTGGCTCTCTCTAGGGATGTCCTGTGTGTCCCAGCAGTACGCTCCTCTCTCATCTCCCAAGGTGCCAGGGTAGAGTATGGCCTGTGTTTGCAGATGTGGTTCCAAAGGCTGCAGGATTATAGTTTTATTGCTTCTGGTGTCTGCCCATTTGTGAGGCTTGTCTAGAGGCTTGTGTAGGCTTCCTGGTGGAAGGGGCTAGTGCCTGCCCACTGGTGGATAGAGCTGAGTCCTGCCCCTCTGGTGAGCAGGGCCTTATCTAGGGATATGTCATAATCAAAACAGTATGGGACTGGCACAACAACAGACATATAGATCAAAGGAACAGTATAGAAAGCCCAGAAATAAAGCCACACACTTATGGTCAATTAATCTTCAATAAAGGCAACAAGAATATACAATGGAGAAAAGATAGTCTCTTCAGTAAGTAGTGCTGGGAAGAACTGGACAGCTACATGGGAAAGAATGAAATTAGAACATTCTCTAACACCATATACAAAAATAAACTCAAAGTATATTAAAGACCTAAATGTAAGACTGGATACTCTAAAAGCCCTAGAGGAGAACAGGCAGAACACTCTTTGACATAAATCACCCCAATATATTTTCAGATCCATTTCCTAGAGTAATGGAAATAAAAAAAAATAAATAAATGAGACCTCATTAAACTTAAAAGCTTTTGCACAGCAAAGGAAACCATAAACAAATGAAAAGATAACCTATGGAATGGGAGAAAATATCTGCGAACAGTGCAACCAATAAGGGATTAATTTCTGAAATATACAAATAGCTAATACAGCTTAATGTAAAAAACAAAAACCAATTAAAATGAGTGAAATATCTAAAAAGATATTTTTCCAAAGAAGACATACAAAGAAGATGACCAAAAGGTATATCAAAAGATGCTAAACATTGCTACTTATTAGAAAAATGCAAATCAAAACTACAATGAGGTATCACCTCACACCAGTCAGAATGATCATCATCAAAAAATCTACAGATGAGTGCTGGAGAAGGTGTGGAGAAAAAGGAACCCTCCTACACTGTTGGTGGGATTGTAAATTGGTGCAGACACTGTGGAGAACAATATGGAGGTTCCTTAAAAAAAGAAAAACAGAGTTACTGTTTGATCCAGTAATCCCACTCCTAGGCATAATATACAGAGAAATCTCTAATTGGAAAAGATAAATGCACCCCAATGTTCATAGCCAAGACATGGAAGCAGCCTAAATGTCCAACAGATGATTGGGTAAAGAAGCATTTATATATATATAAGCATTTATATATAATACACACACACACACATATACATATATATATATACATACACACACATATAAAAGCATTTATATATATAAATTTATTCAGGCATAAAAAATAAAATAATGCCTTTTGCAGTAACATAGATGGACCTAGAGAATATCACACTAAGTGAAGTAAGTCAGACAGATAATGGTAAGTATTGTATAAATAAATAAAACTTATCTGTGGGATCTAAAAAATAATACAAATGAATATATATACAAAACAGAAATAGACTCAGACACAGAAACTTATGGCTACCAAATGGGAAAGGGAGATAGGTGGAGGGATAATTTAGGAAGATGGGAATAACAGATACACACTACTACATATAAAATAGATAAACAACAAGGACCTACTGTATAGCACAGGGAACTACATTCAGTATCTTGTAATAGCCTATAATGGAAAGGAATATGAAAAAATATACATAAGATGACTGAATCACTTTGCTGTACACCTGAAGCTAACACAACATTGTAAATCAGCTATACTTCAATTAAAAAAAAACCTATGAGTGTATTCAGAAATGCTGGGCAGCACAGATGATCACTTGTCAGTCTGCTTGTTTTGTGATTCATTGTTCAAAGAATCAAATTAGTTTGTCCTTTTTACTGTCATCCTATGAAAATATTCTTTTATATTTTTCTTTTAAGCTTTTCACAGGTGTTTAATACACCTGAAATTTACTTGTACGAGAGGTACATGCACTGACATGTGCACACACGTGCATTTTTGGAACTCTTTGCTCTTCCACTCCTTCATGTGTCTGTGCCTGGACCAACACCATACTCTCTTGGTGACTGTAGTTTTAAAATAAGACTTTATATCTGTTAAGTAAAATCCCACAACTGTCTTTTTCTTTCTTAAAATGGGCTTAGTGATTCATGATTACTCTTCTTTATACATTTTTGGATCTATACATTTTTGGATCAGCTTGTCAAGTTCCATAAATAAGCCTTTTGGAGATTTTATGGAAATTATATAAAATAAATAAATTGGGGAGATTTAACATATTACTGGAATTAACATATTTATACTCTCTCCATTTACTAGAGGGTATTTCTAGGGTTTCCTTTTATGTCTTTCAGTAATGTTTTGTAATTTTTCCCATGAAATCTTGGCCCATTTTTGCCTAGCTTAATTCCTAGATACTTAGAGAGTTTTTTGTTTGTTGGCTTTTTTGGTTGTTGTTATTGTGGAGAGTGAATTATATTGTTGGCTTATAGAACTTTGTTGATTTTGATATGGTTCATCCTGTATAAATCTTATGAAATTCTTAGTTATTCAGAATGTATATAGTCCCTTAGATTTCTGCTGGAACATTCAAATTCTGCACCCATCTCAAAAATTTTGTTTCTTCTTTTGCAGGATTCAGACTGGTTTTTCCTTTTTGGTGTTTACTACTTTTGTCAGTATAATACTGCATGGGAGGGTGAAGGGGGCATCCTTTTCTTGGTCCTGACCAAACAAGAGTACTTCTCCAGTGTTGACATTTAATTTTGGTAGATGTGTTTTATCAGATTAAGGAAGTTCTCTTCTATTCCTGACTTTTCATAAATGGTTTATTTTAAAATTAAAGAATAAATACAGAACAGGTTTTCTTCTCCAGAATTTAAAGCAGAATTAAAACAAACAAAACAAAACAAAAAAAACTCTGTCTCTCTCTCTCTGTTGTCCAGCTTTGATACCTGGAATTCATTGTTTCTTTCCTTTTATCTCCAGAGGTAACAGAGTAGTTAACTCTGTTATGAGGGATACTGAGATAACACTGCTGTGTCTGTAGCACCCAAAAGAGGACCTGGGACTTAGGAAACAACAGTTGCTATTGAATGAGTTTTGAATTACTTTTTTCTGATTTCCAACTTAAATTCTTAAACCCCACTCTTTTCCTCTTTTTTGTATCCCATTCCTTGTGTATCACCGTGATGGCCCCTTCACATTTTCCCTTTTCATAACGAAGCTTTCTCTAAGTTCATGTTTATTAGTGTTTTCCTTTTTTTTCCCTCTTCATTTTTAGTATCATGGGTAAAATCTAAGAAAGTCTGTTTCTAAGTGTATGATGATTTTTCAATTTTCATTTTTTAAACTTTTCCACTTTTTTTTTTTTTCCTCTCTTTAACATTAGCACAACCTCAGCGCTTGCCTCAGCTTCAAACCACAGCACAGGAAAGCGAGGAGGAAACAGGCAAGATAAAGAACGGCCACCCGAGTCTGAGCAATGGAAATGGAATCCACCACGGGGCCAAACTGGTATCTGCAGAGAACCGAAGACTTTCAGCGCCTGTGTCCCAAAAAATGCATAGAAAAATCCAGTCCAGCTTGTCTGTAAACAGTGACGTCAGTAAGAAGACTAAAGTAAATGCTGTCTTCTCCCAAAAGACAGGCTCTTCACCTGAAGGTAAGTCTGAGATATATGCGTATTTTACTTGACCAGATGTAAAATCATATTCACTAATAATTATTTGATCAAGCAAACATAAATGAAGAATCTTGCTTAGCCTTCAAACAGGAATTTTGGTAAAACGCAGCTTCCCCCAAGGAAGGCACAGCACAGGCTAGGCACGGAAGCATTGGCAACTGACATCCTGCTTTCAGATTGTCTTCTAGAGTGAATAGTCATGACTTTCAGTATAACTGCTATCTTTCTTTAATACCACATTTAAAAATGTGAATACAACATTTTGGTGGCATGTGTGAATGTAAGTATTTTTTTCTGTTGCTGATTCAGTATGTTCTTCTGTGGTTCAGAGTACCCACTTGTATTTTTGTCTTGCAAATTAGTTCTTAAATATGCAGAACTAAAGCAAAGACTTGGTAATCTTCATGTCTTTCCAGGGAGTGGGCTAGGTGATTTCTGTTGCTTGACTGACCAGCATCTTCCAGCTCCCAGTGATGCCATGGATCGCCCCCTCCCCTAGCCCCTCCTCGTTCTAAGCTCATGGTGGTCTGGCCTTTAGCGCCTCTCCTAGAGGCACTTGACCGTGTTCTCTGACCTCTCAGGAACTAGTGGTTACCTCCTTAGTTAAGTACTATAAACTTGGAAAAGGTTTTCTTTATTGTAACACAACCCCTTCTAATGACATTGGGTTTATAACCTACAGACTACTTTTATAAAAATGGCTTGCTGTGTTCCATTAAAAAAAAAAAAAGAATAGCTTTGCCTCATGTTAAGGTCCCAAATTTCTCTCAGTGTATGCAGGGTCCTCTATTCCTCCTTTTCTCCTCCTTTTAGCAGGACTTGGGCATCAACTACTCAAAACTGTTTTATATATTTTCTGGTTCAGATATTGTGTGTGTGTGTGTGTGTGTACATATATACACACAAATATAAAATATTTTTCTTATTCCCTTACCTTTCTATTTTAATTACCATGAAATCTTAAATAAGGGGAATTCTGGGGATGCTTCTGTGAAGTTGGCCGTGCTTATTCCTAGAGATAAATTGAGTTGTAAATAGGAAATTGTATTGAGAGTTACCAGTAATGAGTGGGAGAAAGGATATTACATTTTGGCTACAGGTGTCTCAAACTCAACTGAGGTAGATGGTTAGGTTGATCAAATGATATGATAATAAATGGTCTGCATAGTTCCAGGTCAGTGACACTACTTTCCAAACTAATTAGATGGAAAGGGACATGATTGACACTTGAAAATGAGTTTGACATGTAAGCTGCATGGTCATCTCTGAAGTATAGGTAGGCTGTTAACTAAACTGGCTCTCCAAGGAGTTGGGAAGGCAATGCAATTTTCTTTAGAGGATCTTTGCTTCTAGGTGATTGGGTGAAATAATTGAATGCAATTGAAATCTACTTGTTTTATACATTTGACTTTTCTTATTATGTCACTAACTTCTAATTTTCTGTTTGATATTTACATATTTTAAAGAATCATAACATCTGCATATCAATCCAACTTGAAATAGCTTATGGAATTTTTTATAAAATTTTTAATTCAACATATTTTAAATACCATGTCTGAATTTATTTCTAATGGTAGGTTCCTTTTATTGTGGTTGCTTGAATCTGGATGAAAATTCCATTGTCCTAGGTCATATTTTCTCAAAGTTAGACGTCTTGATGCTTTTTGCTACTGTTTAAGGTTGTGCCCTCAAACGTTGTTTCTTCTGACTATTGGTTTTGAAGTTAAGTTTATTCTCTGGCAATGTGCTGTCATTAAACAAACAAACAAAAAAGCACAGAGCTGGTAGTTGGTAGATGCAAAGGAAAAGGATCTCAGCTCTGCTACCAGCCAGCTGGGAGACTAGGGTTTCTCTGGGGCTGCTCTTTTCTAGGAAATGCTCTGGATTAGAAATCTTTAAGATTCGGTTTGGTTCCAAGATTCTGTGGGGTCTCTTGCTCTACAGACTCTGTGAGTCTTGGGTGAGGAAAGACGGAACACCTGCTGAGTAGAACAGGGACAATGGCAGAAATGGTTTTGACAGACAGGTATCATCTGGATTCCAGGAGGCCTGCGTGTCCAAATAGGCTTGATTTGTGATGCTATTAAAAATGGATAGAAATTATTTTTTATAAAACAGTAACAATGGGGAGATTTAATTAGCAGACTTTTTGCAGTTTTATGGAGTTTTTTGTTACACATTTTTCTGAAATCTTCATTGTTTAGGCCTGTTTTTATATAGCAGCAGTGGCAAATGAGGAGCAAAATAACATTCGCTAAAAACCTCGACAACAGCCATCCATGCCCAGTTTGGTAACGTGTGTTTGTTTTCTAGATAAATGGTGCTTGTGGTTATGATTTTTGTATTATTGCACATAATACTGACAACTAGAAGGGCATTTTTCTGCTTCAGATGATAGAATTAAACATGTGACTATTTAATAGTATTCCATTAAAGGCACTACAGGCTGTTTTGCTGACCAGTTTTGGAAAACACAGCTGAGATGTGTGTCCGGTGCTTATACAGAGGTAGGAGTGGACCCAGTCGTAGAATTGAGTCAGCAGGTTAGTGACATTTTTTCATGTCTTTAACTGTGGGTTATTTAGAGCCTGAGTACCAATGGCCATGTGTTCGATCAGATTCTCTTAAGCTCTGTTGATTCGGAGAGTTAGTTATGTAGATTCAGTCTGTGGACCCGGTACCGTTCTACCTGCTTCACTCACATGAACTCATTTAACCCTCCCAACAGCACTGCGATTGTATAACCTATATGTAATTAGATAATTATAAACGAGAACACTGAGGCCCAGAGAGGGTAAGGGAACCCACCAAAGTCAGTTGGTCCATGAGGGATCTCCTTAGTTAGTGTACGTTTGCCTTCTTTAAGCTCTTCCCACCGAAAATTTAAAAAATTTCTCATACCTGTATTCTGTGTTCATTTCCCTTCCCTACTGGGCCATAGATTCCTGAAGAGGCTACACTGGGGCTGAATCTTTTTTTTTTTTTTTTTTTAATTTACAGTAGTGCCCAGCACAATAGCTTCACAGAGTTTCCCATGAGTTAATAAGTGATTACAATGTTTTATTTCAAACTACTTCCTTGAAACTAGCACTGACAAATAAAATGTTTGTTCATATTCATTAAAAAAAGTTCTTTAAAAAATTCCTTTTATGCAACAGAGAAGATAACCATGTTTGAAAATATTGTACATTTTATTTAAAGATTAATCAATTAATAAATTTCTACTTATTTTGTATAATTAGATATTTTTATATATACTTCAATTTTCTGATTGTATCACCCAGGTGGAGAGTTTTAGGATTCTTGACCTTTGAAATTATTATGATACTAAACTATACTATAATTTTCAAATTGCCAAGGGTTTTCAGTAGACTCTAAGACACACTTCTTATCCTAGGAATAGTAAATCCTAACAGATCTTAGGTGTTCCAGTTGTAGTTATGCTTTTGTAAAAATTGTTTCAAAAAAGACATTTTTGGAAGAGATTTTATACATTTTAGGAATATCTGATAGTTGACATTCCATATGGATATATGTATTTAGTACTTACAGGGACGTAAATATCCAGTCCCAGCAGCTCATTGAACATAAATGCTGAAAAAGAGTCAGGAGCGCTGCACACAGGGCAGTATCTAGGAACAGTCTCGTTTTTAATCACAGATGCAGTAAAGCCTAGATTACAGAGTTTAGAACCAGTCGGCTTGGGGCACCGATACAGCCAGTATTTGAATCCATGATGTGTCCTTGGGTAGGTTACTTTACCTCTTTGTACCTCAATGTCTTAATCTGTAAATTTGGGTAGAATTAGTTACCTGTATCACAGGATTATTGTGAGAAGGAGATGAGTTGATGTTGCATTCAGTTGGGTTAGAACAGAGCCTGGCTAAGGTGAAGTATTTGGTAAGGATTAGCGACTGTTACTACCATCATTGTGAAGGACACACGGGGCAGGGAGGGTCAGGAATATTAGCCTTCTGGATGGAGACCTGAAGGAATTGAAGGAGGCATTCAAGGCTGAAGGAGGCTTATGAAATAGTGTGTTTTGTTCAGAGAACCATAAAGAGTTTGCTGTTGCTGCAAAGTCAGGTTAGGAGAGGTGAGCCTGGAAAGGGCCAATCCAGAGGCAGTCTAACTGTGGGGCCCTGTGCTTCTGAAGATACACAGCCAGATACTTTGTTACTGTCTTCCTGTGCTAAGATGTGGTCTCAGAGAAGGCAAAGATCCTGTTTTAGTCATCTTTTAACTTCAAGCACACAGTCTAGTGCCTGGCTTGTCATGGTGTTTAGTCTATGTTGAAGCAGGTAAGACATGGATTGGAGAACATCGACACTTACTCTGTAACATTCCATAGAGCCTGTGGTTGAAACCTCAGGAATCGTTGAAATCTGTAAGGGAGATAATGTGGGAAGATAAAAGAAACTCAGCAGAGGCAGGCTTGGAACTTCAAACTCCTGCCTTCCAACCACATCAAGTTTTGTCATTATTCCATATGGTTTTTCAGTCAACTACACATTCTCAAATCTTAAAATGAGAAAAAAAATTAGAAAGATAAAACTGGAATTGAATGGTTCATTCGTAGTTTTAGGAGTACTGTAAAATCTTATTCATTCCCCTCTCCCCCCATAAAATCTCCTCTTATAGAAGTACTAGTATTTTCGTGGAAAGGGGTAATAATAGGACTTCATGATGTGACTGTGGTATTATAATCTGAGCTTCCAGAAGCAAATTTGCTGTGACTTTGGCAAGACAGATTGTTGCATTCCTCAACATTCTTAATTTGCTTGGATGACGAGTTTTGTTTTGTTTTCTCAGGCACCATGCCTTCTGTTCCATGTCAGAATAATTGTGTGGGAGAAAGGTTTAGAATTCTGCTTTCTGATGCAATATTTGCCAGTCCATTGGAAAACAGGATTTTAATAAATTTCATTGCTCAGCCAACAAGCTAAATGGAACAACAATAATACAAAGAGAGGGGTGTGTGGAGCACCGGAGGGACAACAAAGTTGACCACGTCAAAGTATAAATCATTGCTTTTTATTTACTTGAAAGAGTGAATCAGCTGTCCTTGAAAAATTATAAATACTTTAGGTAGATAATTGTTATAAGTGGTTAAGTATTACTTTCGGGCCAAAAGTAAATATTTAAATGCACTTCCTTTCAACTTTAGGAAAATAGGTTCGCTTTCTAATTTATGATCTTTAGTGCATTATTCTCATACTCATCCATTTGATGAAAAGCAAAGATTTTACAAGTTTCTGAAATAGATATAATTTGATGTTTCAAACAGACATCTCAAAACATGCCTCAACTCTCAGAGCACTTCTTTTATAATTGCTGAAGCTGTGGAGGTCCTGTTCAAGAAGAAACAGACACAGCCACCCGCTGGGTATGGATTCCACCTTTGGTGTTTTGCTTCTGCAGACCAGCTTAGACCACTGCTCTAAAGAATGTAAATGAGCTTAGCATTCACTCAGGAGATGGGTGGGGAGGAAATAAAACAATGGAGACACAGATAGGTTGGCCAGGAAGCTTTCGGGTGCGGGGTGGGGGTGGCAAGTGTAGAGACTATTTAGAAACCCAGCTTTAGGATAATAGGCTAACTGGAAAGAAGGATTGAATAAATCTAATGACCCTATTAATATATCCAGGGTTTCATTAGGTACAGCAGCCAGGCTTCTCTCTAGGATTAAAGTGTGTTCTCAACCCCAAGAGTTGTGCCACCCTTGGATCGTAAAGGGCCTGAAGGTTTTCTTTAGGGTTTCAGGATTGAGTGTGGGGTCCTGGCTCGTGACTAAAGCTGAATAGAAGTGGGGCAGCAGCCGGATATGCAACCTGAGCAGGACTGCCGTTGTCTAGTTCACTTAGCTGGGAAAATGAAGAATAGCTGGAGTTTGAGGCTGAGCATGAGTTGAGGTTTAGACCTGTTCAGTTTCAAATGATTATACACAATCCAAGAACATTTGGAAACATACAAATGGCGCTTGAGGGAAGGAGTTAGAAACAAGCATACTACTACTTATATTTGTTCTCTTGGAGTGGATCTTTGAAACTGTATCTGGGTGAGTTTTCTTAAGTAGAGATTTAAGAGCAAAGGTCAGATGGCTGAGAACTGAGTGACTCAGGAATCACTGGAGGCCAGCCAGTTTGGTGGGATGGGAGTGTGGTTTCAGCTTGAGCACTTGGGAGACAATCCCGTGGAAAGTTCAGACTTTTCTCCAGAGGTGATGTCAGATAGAATAAGTCAGAGTGAGGCCATGGCACTGATAAGGTAAGAGAGGGAAGAGGTCAGAAAGCAAATAGAAGAGGTAGATGATATGGCTAAGAGGAACCAGTAAGAAAAGTGAGAGACGAAACAAACAGGAGAGGGTGGTGTCGTGGAGACAAGGGAATAAATAGCTTCTAAGTCAAAGAAGTGGACTGCACCTGCTATGGATGAGTACTGAAATAATTTTGTTGAATTTAACAATGTGGATGTCATTGGGGACCTAAGTTAGAGCCATTTTTGTCAAGAAGCCAGAATGATGTGGGTTGTGGATGTGATGAAACAGACTGATGACAATAGTTCTAGAAAGGCCAAAGTCCAGGGTTGAAGTGTGGGTCCAAGGAGGTTGTTTTGCTTTTGGTTATTTTAAGATGGGAAAGTTTTGTGTATGTTCATATTTGGATAGAGAGGGTCCAGGAAAGAAACTTGGAAGATTTAAGAAGGTAATGATACTTTTCTTGACAAGCCAGGCTATAGAGGCTAGATCTAGAGTTCAATACACTGAATAATGCAAATGCACATCTATTACCAAAGTAGGAGAATTGAGCAACCAGAGAAGCATTTACTGAATTGTTAACCTAGGTGACTCCACTCTGTATGGGTTGTGTAGTTGATTAATCTTGGAAGTTTTTTGAGTAACTTCTACAGAATGACTTGGTGTGAGGAAATGTAACCTTTAAAATGATTAAAAAGCCTATCTCAAGTCCTCACTGCCACCTCATTCCAGGGGCATTCATTGCCTTTGAATGGAAGATAATGACAGGGCAGACATTTATGATTCTGAGTTCCAAATTCCTGACTTGCATTTTGGATCACAAGTTGATGAAAGCTGACAGCTTCTTACATTTTAGATTGATAAGACCCTTAATTGAATTTAGACTATACTATGCATAAAAGCTATGACTAAGAAATAGACTAATAAAGGAAATAGAATATAAACCAGCAGAGTTAGAAGAAAAGTGTAGGAAATATGAGTAAGGAAACTACTACTGAACCTAGCAGCTTAATTTTAAAACATATTTAAAGTAAATTTGTGTTTTCATGTGGCCTGCTCTTCACTGAATTACTTTCACAAGCAAAGGCTTAAAAAGGTTAAGACAATCAAAACTCTTTAATTTATTATAGGTAAACTATGACAGTCTCTTACACAATGATTCTGATCATTTTTGGTTCATGGGCTTCTTTGAGAATCCAACAACAGTTATGATTCTTTCTCTCAGGTTTTTAAGGTGCTAACAAAATCCTTTTAGCTCTTATATTGTTCCTGAAGGTAACCAAAGACATTGGATACCTTCAGATGTCTTATTCTAAAACCAAGTATCTCTAAGACTAAACAATGAAGGGAGGGCTGATGAGCCACTGTAAGGATTTTGATTTTGATCTGAGTGAGGTGGGAAGCCAGTGACTGGGATTTGAGCAGATGAGTGACATAATCTAACTTACCATTTTTAAGCATCACTTGCCTTTTGTTCTGAGAGTAGACTACATGTACACAGTGACCAAAGAAGTGGGGCCTGCTGTGTGACTCTTCAGTTGGAAAATGATAGGGTTGGATCAGGGTGGCAGTGGTGAGATGTTGAATATGGATGTATTTTGAGGGCAGAGTAAGATTTATTGAAGGATGATGTATCAGTGTGAGAGAAAGATAGGACTTAACGATGACTCCAGGTTATTTGACTTGAGCAGTTGAAAGTATGGAGGTGCCATTCATGGAGATGGAAGAACAGGGCTTGGTTTCGAACATGCTGGATTTCAGGTGCCCATTATCTTCCCAAGTGGTGATGTGAAGTAAGTGGTTGGATAGAGGAGTTTGAAGGTCAGCAGAAAGGCCTGAATCCTGAGATGTTTTGTGAGCCATGAGGGTGCTAAACGTTCAGTGGATGGCATCACCTAGGATGGGGGTACTCAATCCTGGACCCTGGGCAAAGAGAGTAGAATGTGAAATAGCACTCTGGGCTTAGCTCCCAGGGGGTCAAATTCATTTGGAATGGAGTGGGGCCAAGGCATCAGCATCCTTTAGAAGATCCCCATGTGATTCTAATATGCATGCAGGGTTCAGAACTACTGCTCGGAAAGTAAACTAGATGTATTCCAAGAACTGAGCTCTGGACCTGTCTAATACTATGAGGAAAATGGAATGAAGAGTCAGGGACTATGAGGAAAATGGAATGAAGAGTCAGGGATGGAGAAGGAACCAAAGAAGATAATTTGGAGACCAAATGAAGAATGTGTTTCACGATCAAGGGAGTGATCACTGACACTGTCCTGTGAAGGTCACTGGTAACCATCATACTTTTGGTGTTGTGATAGGGACAACAGTCTGATTAAGATTGCAAGTCTAAGCTACTATGTTCAAGGAGTGTTCTTAAAGTAAAAGGTCTGTGAGCTAAGGAGGAATGTTTTTAGAAATGGGATCTATTGGTTGAGTGTTCCTGGTAGAGGGGAAGAGATTGATGATGCAGGACAAAGATGTCTTTGAGTAGGTGAAGTGGAGGAGGTCCATTACAAGGTGCCGTATGTTGTTGTTATTGATATCTGTATCTTATCATCCCTCTCAGATTTTTAGATCATTAGAAGAATGAGTATCTTTTATAGTGCCTTCTCTAGAAGACTTACACATATGAGACACTTTCTATTTTTTTAACTGGAAAGCTTTCAAATAACCACTAGGATTTGACATTGTAGATTGAGTGTTGAAACCCTTTCATCTAAGAAAATATTTTATCATTTGGAATGATGTAAAATACACTAAAAGTTTCCATTCCTTTTAGAAGGATTTCAAAGATTATTTCATAGTTATAATAATAGCACTAGACACTGCATAATACTACAATTCTCAAAGGAGGAAGTTTTTGGGAAGAGATACAGAATGTGCAGGATGTTTTGAATCTTCTGACAAAAATGGGCTCATGACTCATCAGTCTCCTGTAGTTTATGAAGTGTATACACAAGAAAAATAGCATTGTTCATTGAATATAATTTGTCTTTAAATATTTGAGGGGACTACCTACAGTAAAACTTTATCTTAGATGCTTGTGATAACTCAAAACATTTTCTTTATATTTTGTGTTTCACTTTAGCCTCAGTTTTACCTCTTTAAAGTGTTTTTCACCTGTTAAAAGATTAGTTCCATTTTTGAGGCTAGAAGAATGAAAAGATTTAAATAAGCTGATGAACTGAAGAAAATACTAATGTATAATCCGTACCTTAATTCATGTCCCAATGCCACATGGTCTGCCTGTTGACAATCTGGAGGAAAGAGAAAATTCAAAATTTTGAGCCCAACTGGATTATACTCACATTCCTTTGTCCTTAACTAAAAATGTTTTGATGATAGTCTATTCTTTTTATTGTTGTCTCTGGTGCTGTCATAAATTTCTTTCATTTTCCCCAGTGTTTTATTACTGGATTCTTTCAATTCCTTCGTGTGCCCCCAACTGCTATCTCTCTACACATAAAAGCTCTATTGTTTTACTGGCTAAATAGACACTAAGATGTTTATGAATAGAGAATTATAATGTCAGAGGGAAATTAACTTTGAACATGGAATTTTTCAAAAAGAAGGTTCTGAAAGAACAAGTCTAAGACTATGTCTTCTTTGTGTACTCTCACCCTGAAGTTTATCTAATCTCATTCCAATGATGGAGAACCCAGGACGACCCGGTTACAGGTTTCTTTTCATATCAAAACATTGTTTTGTAGCTGATCTATGGGAAGGTATATTTTGAAAATGTGTGTCAGAGAAGCTTCTATCTCTGATGAACTGGCCTACAAGCCCAGAGTTTGGGGTGCCTCATTTTGGTCATTACTTCAAAGCACACCTTCTCTATCTCTGTCCATCTGTCTGTCAGTCTTTTAACACCCTCCCCTCATTTCTTTTTCATATTTTCTCTCCCTTCTCACTCATTTCACTTAGAAATTTTACATGATTTCATTGAACAATTTACGGCAATTTAGAGGAACTCAAATGGCAGAGATTCATGACATTTTCAGTAATAATGTTTTAATACTCTTTTTAGATAGTTTAATTCGTAGCTTGTATGTTTGTAAGCATGGGTATATAGCTTCAAAGACATAAAAATTTGGAGCTATATTTGACAATGACTTTTTCCTAGACTGAATTAGATTCTCATGGGGTTCTTAGTTTTGGGAGGAGTCCATGACTTGAGAGAAAAAAAATTCAACTTAATTTGACTAGCTTTTAAGTAAAATTTAGTATTTCTCTCAATTATAAATGAAGGCAATAAACCTAAGTGGCATTAGGAGTACCTGTGACTTTGCCACTGATTTTTTACATTATATTATAGTTGTTGTTGAACTCCTGAAATATTATTTATGCTAATCACCCCTCCAAAATTATAGTAGTTATCAGATCATCACTAGATCTTTTTAATGTATTTAAAAAAGAAGCACATTTATTAAATACCTTACCTTTAAATGTTACGATACCTGTTTCAATATAACTGATTTCCACTGAAATCTTTTATATTTCATTTTACATATTTAAAAATACTGTGTCCATGGCACATGCAAATAAATAAGAACTCTAGCCTCCTTCGTAGTGTAAATTTCTTGGCAACATACTTGTTTTGTAAACATCTTTTTAAAAATTATAAGAATTTAAAAATTATATTAAGTAGTAAATTCCTAAGTAACTGTTGTTTTCGTATTTACATTTTAACGATATTCTTTTACCAAGGCATGGAGAAAATTCACTTCATGGTTTTACCTGCCACCATTTGGGTAATGTTAATGTACTTCTCCATAAATAAGTATGGGAGAAAACAGAGGAAAAAAATCAAAGTCAACAACCTAGTGAAAAATGTGTTTCAGACTAATCTTTCGAAGGGTTTCTAATTGATACTCAGCACAGCGTGGGCTTTGGCCCTTGCTAATCGGGTGTCTCCCTACTTCTTGCACACTTGACTGAAGGAAAACTGGAAGGCGGTAGATGTCCTGGCAAGTGGATAGACGAGACAATTAGAAGAAAAAGAAATGAATAATCATAAAATAGTTCAGGGTAAGTAATCCTGTTTCCTAATTTGAAGGGAAAAAGAGTCACACAAATAAATAGTAGTTGTCTCCTAAAGATTGAGAAATCAGGAGTTTGGGGGAAATGTGAAGATAATTGAAAGAAAAGAGCAAAATGGATTAATATGCTAGTTTTCCACAGATATATTAAACCTGCCTAAATTTCTGCTCTGACTTCTCTTGGGAAATCAAACTGGAGGAACTGGACCTCTTGGGGAATAACATCCCTGTAACATAACGTAATTTAAAGTTGACACTAGAAGTTGAAGTTTATTTCTTCCCTAATAATTATGCTCAGTGAGGGATGCAGAAATTGCATTTTGGACTGACAGAAGAGTAGTTATGTTAAAAAGAACTTTTCAACATCTGTGGTAGCTCTCCAACAAAAGGTGTTCTGTGGAGTGACAGAAGTAAAACCTAAAGTAATCTTGGCCTCAGGCCATACAAATCCATTCCATCAAGTCAACAGGTATTTTTTAAGGGCCTGCCGTGGGCCCAGGCTGGTGCGCTAAATTCTACAGAGCAATCCCATTTTATTTTTTAACCTAGTGCCTTTGATTATTTTTTGCTACCTTTAAAAAATATACACCTTTAGTCAGAAATGAGTATGAACATACTAGTTCTTGAGCCCCAGGTGACCATTATGTATTTATAATGGTGTATATATATGTATGTTTATTTTGGTTTGGTGGTGGGAGGTAATTAGGTTTATTTAGTATTTGTTTATTCTTAGGGGAGGTACTAGGGATTGAACCTATGACCTCATACATGCTAAGCATGCGCTCTGTCACTTGATCTATATCCTCCCTCCTATGTATTTTATATTTATATACTGGTATATAAAAATACCAGTATATAGATATTATTTGGATTTGGACCTCTTGATGAGTCTCCTAACTTGCTTGGGACCTTGTCATTCTGACATACTTGCCTTTCAGAACCTCCAGTCTAGATTGTCTTTTCACCTCCTCTCTGTGCCACAGAGCTGAGCACTGCTGAAGAAACCTGTCACTACCCGTGTATGGTTTTGAGTCCCAACTTGGTTCTCACAATCCCTCATACCTTCCCTGTGTCCCTCATTCATTCTTTGCAGCGGACCCGCTTTCGGTCCCAGGACACTGCCACCAGCACGGGTGCACTCTGTAGCTCCTGTCTCAGCAGGGCTCCCAGCATTTCCTCTGGGTCTCCCTACCCGAGCCTCTCCCACAAACTCACCTAAATCTGGACCTCCTTTTACCTCCTATTTCAGAGGAAGAGACGTCTCCCTTCCCTTGTAGCAGCATCCTGTCCCTGCAGGTCCTGTCACCCACTCACTGGAAGTGCAGCCCTCTGCACATTTGTTGTAACTCTCTTCCATCTCACACTCTGTATGAGTGAGTGTGTGTGTGTTATTCCTTCCTCAATTCTGCATCCCCTTGTGTTCTTCCTCACAGTTTCTCGTTCCTCGTTCCTTTCACTGATGTCTTGAAAGGCTATCTGCATTTGTGGTCCTTCACTTTTCAGTCACTTCTCATCTCACTGCTATTCATTTCCATCTCTATTACATCACTGACATTTCTCTGGCTAAATAGAGTATTTGACACAACCTCCTTGAAAAAGTTTTCTCTCTTACTCCAGGAAACGGAGGTGCCTTGGAAGCTTCTCCTCCCTGGTTCAGTCCTCAGTCCTTTCCTTAAGTGTTGTTCCCTTAAGTCTCCTCTCTTTTCCTTTGGGACATTCTCCCTTGGCAACTTAATTTTATTCACTCCAAGAGTTTCAGCTGCCTCTCACTCCCTAGCCCAGATCTAACCATCTCCCAAGCTCCATACCTGTGTCTTCAGCCACCTCTTAGACATCACCATTTGAATATTCTCAGACTTAAGTTTTAAAATATTTTGCAGGAAAAACAAGCAATTTTTCTTCCTTGGTAAATGGCTCCAGAACCAGAAAGTCACACTGGACTCTTCCCCTCACTGCCTCATCCAGGGTCTTATCAACTCCTGCACATCCTAGTTAATATTCCTCAGAGTCATCCTGCCTCCTCATTTCTGCAATGGAAAACTGAACGCTTTCTCCCTGGTTTTCCTGCTTCAACAATACTGAGCCAGTTTTTGCTCTAAAATGATCATATTTTCTCCTCTGTGCCTTTGTACTTCATACAACCTCCCCACTGCCTGGCTCCTTCTCTTCACCTAACACGAGCCATCTGACCCTCTGCTCCTGGGACTTAGCCAGCTTGGAGTCAACCTGTATTCAACGTTAATTAACTTTCCCTTGTGCTTTGAATATTATGTTAAGCCCAGGAATGCCTCTGCTCAAGGCTAAGAAGACCCTGAGTTAGATTTGAAATTCTATTTATAGATGATAGATTATCATAGAAACTTAGCACTCAAGAACTTGAAGATCACTTTCCTCCTTACTATATGCATCTGGATACAGAGTAGAATGACTTGTTCAAGGTCACTTAGCCCACTAGCGACAGAGTCAAGACTAGAAAATAGGCTTTAATTTTCCAGATCCTAATCAACAGGAGAATATCTGGCTGTCTGTACCACTCTTGAAGATGGCAGGATGATCATAAATTGGAACGTCTTTGTTTTTGTGCCCCTAAGAGTGTTATTTTCCTATTGCCAGAAGCCTTGTTGAAACCAAATACAAAAACAAAAACCACCAGCAACCTTTCCTTGGGTAGTTCCGGCACTGGCCTGCCTGAATGGGCAGAGAAGGTAATGACTCCACAAAACCTCAGTCGGGCGGGGAGGTGGCCCTGATGGAGTGCAGAGGATTGGGAGACAGCTAAGAGGCGTTTTATTTTTGGCTTTTCTACAATTTGAAGTACTACAGCAAGGCTACAAAAAAAATTTTTTTTAGGGGAAAACCAGGTTTATCTGTATTTGTTATTTTAAAGTACTTGCAAATAACAAGTTCATAGGTTTTTCTTGGCTCTGGAGTTGTTTATACACTGACTGAAGGTGCGGGTATTTATACCTTATAATTTCAATGTCATGCTGTCCTGTCATTGAGACCTGTGATGGTGCCTTAAAAAAAAACAGATGGTATTAATAGATAACATGGGTGGCGGGAGAGCGATGGCGAAAGAGTAACAACGCCATCGATTCACAAGTTAATTCCATAAATAGGAGGATTTACCTCCTGTGCACAGCTTTGAAATGTGCTTTGGTGTCTCATTTCACCCTAACGTTTCCCTTGGCTTGTTCCCCTTCATCTTGCCTGCGGTGCCTGGCGGACTGCTGTGCCTCTTTGGTGGGAGCCTGGCTCTTCTATCAGTGGGGGCTGGGGGCACACATCTCAAGTGAGGCTCCTCCTGCCGGCAAGAGGCCTGTGCGTCCTGCTGGGCCCGTCAGCTGCCTGATCCCAGGGCTGTGAATACTGCCAGCTTCCTTTGTGTTTGTTTACTCCCGTGCTCCCATGCAGACCTCCTGTCTCAGGTGACCTGTCCAAGCCTGGGAGTTCTGTAATAGTCACTGATGCTAGCCTGAAAACATTCTACATGGGGACTTTTGGTTCCAGTTGGTGACATTGGGAGGAGGTGAGACACACAAAATCTGTAGCTACATATGGGACAAGTTCCTCTAATATAAAAAAAACAAAACAACAACAACAAAAACCCCTAAATACTAGCTGAGCAACTCACATCAGGCGAATGAGAAAAAAAAATCCCACCTCAAAGCAGCTGAGAGGCTGACACATAATGTCACCATTAATCCCACCCCTGGTACAGTGAGCCACAATCAGAAGGAAGCACAAAACCTGGAGCTTCTCTCTGAGGGGGTGAGGAGTTTAAACCCCACATTCGGGTCCCCAACTTCTAAGACCTGCACTGGAGAGACAAGCCCCAAAACATCTAGATTTAAAAACCACTGGGACTCATTTCAGTAAGACCCACAAGGCTAGGGACCGAGAAACAGCTCTTAAAGGGCTCCCGTGCTGGGCCTCACCTGTCACCGGGGACTGGTACAGAGACAGCCAATTGCAAAGTGCCAAACATTATGTGAAAGGGCCTTATTTGCTTAAAGTCAGCCTGAGGGGTTGATTTAACACACACCTAGGGGCCTACTAAAGCTCTCCTCACCCCTCTGCCACCCTCCAGCGCACTGGAATCTCCCAGTGCGAGGGATTTGTGCCCTCCTCTAGCGTCCTGATTCTTGCAGCTGCTGCCCTGGGGACACCTCTAGATCACCTGGCTCTGGTCACCACTAGGGCTTATACTCAAGGGTCCCACAGGACTATCACCAATGGAGAAAGACTCCTTAAATGGCTACCACCCCCAGGACACAACCCGAGGCAACAGTCTAAGGAAGTCTATGAAAGAGGCCTATTAGCTTATCTTCATAAGCTGCACCCTGAGAGGCAGGCTTCTAATGAAACACACATCTGAGGGCCTGCTGTAACCTCTCCAGCGACCTCAGAGGGCAGGCACTATCTTCACGCTCTCCCTCCACTAAGCTCCCGTGCACCCGTATCTCCTGAAGAGGAGCTTTTACACACATCTGGTGACCAGTTTTTATGGCTGCCATACAGGGAATGCTCCACGATCGCCTAGCTCTGCTGGCCAGCAGAACTTGCATTCCCAGGTCCCATGGGATGTAACAAATCGAGAGACAGTCCTTGGTGGACTAGCACTCCCAGGGCACTGCACAGACAGAAGACTAAAATGCACCCCCAGTGTGTTTGTGAAAGATGCCTATTTCCTTCAACTGAGCTTTGACCTGAGGGGCAGGCTTCCGATTTGGCACAATGTAGAAGCCTACAGAGCTGCACTTGGGGACGGGTGTCCATGGGTGCCATCGTTATACCTTCTGCTTTGCTACAGATCATGGTATCTCCTGGAAGGCACTTGTACCCTTGTCTGACATCCTGATTTTGTGACTGCTACCCCGAGACTAGATTGCCTGGCCCTGGTGGCTGGTGGAACTTACGCTTAGGGTCCTATAGGAGTATAAAGTATTTGTATATTTAAAGGCTGTTGCCTGAGGGTCTGGCTTCCAATGATCCTGGCTTTAGGTGCTGACTTGAGATCCTCCTCTTAGGAACACTGATAGGTCTTGGCATAACCGCAAATACTGAGAGCCACAAGAAACAAAATAAGCTGCTTGAATAATCACAAATGTTTGTGAGACAACCAAGAACTCAGGCAGGATTGAATGGTAAGGTTCATCTCCTACCCAAGGCTACTCTTTCAAGACTGGCAGAGGTGGTGGTTCTTTCTAATGCATAGAAGAAAAGACAGAGAGTCAAGGAAATTGAAGAAACAGTAATATGTTCCAAATGAACACACACACACACACACACACACAGAAGTCCTTAATGAAGCAGAGATAAATTATTTACCTGGTAAATAGTTCAAAATAAGGGAAGAATGGATGAACACAGTGAGAACTTCAGCAAAGATAGGAATATGCAGTAGTATCAAATATGAAGTCACAGAGCTGAAGAATACAAAACTGCACTGAAAAATACACCTGAGGGATTCAACAGCAGACTATATCAAGTAGAAGGAAGGATCTGTGAACTGGAAGATAGGGCAGTGGAACTCTTCAATCAGAGTAGTGGGATAAAAAGAAAGTGAAGATAAATTAAGGAACATATGACATAACATCAAGTGGACAAACATTTATGTTATGAGGGCCCCAGAAGGAGAAGAGCGAGGGAAAGGGGTAGAAAACTTTCCTTACATGGGAAGGAAACAGACATCTAGATTGTGGAAGCTCCCAAATTTCCAAATAAGGTAACCCAAAGAGATCTACATCAAGGGACATTATCATTAAAATGTCAAAATTTAAAGCCAAGGAGAGAATCTTAAAAGTAGCAAGAGACAAACACTTTGTTACATATAAGGGAACATCCATAAGACTATAAGCAGATTTTTCAGCAGAAACTTTACAAAACAGAAGGGAGTAGCACAATGTGTTCAAAATGCAGAAAGAAAACTTCCAACCCAGAATACTCTACCTAAGCAAAGTTGTTCTTCAGAATTGAGGGGGAGATAAAGAGTGTTTTCAGACAAGCAAAAACAAAACAGTTTATCACCATTAGACTGACCTTTTTTAAGATGAAGAGAATGGGCACCAATTAGTAAAAGGAAAACATATGAACATAAATCTTACAGGTAAAGATCAATATATAGTAAAATTCAAATAGTCTAGTGTTGTAAATGTGGTAGAGTAATCATTTATAGAGCTACTAGAAGGTTAAAAGATAAAAGTAATAATAACTAAAGTAGTCCAACAAGAGGATGTAACATTTGTACATATTTATGTGCCAATATTGGACTGTCTAAATATATAAAGCAAATCTTAACAAACCTAAAGGGAGAAATAGACAGCAGTACAATAACAGTAGGAGACTTTAATATTCTACTTCCATTAATGGACAGATCAGCTAGACAAAAAAATCAGTATTAAAATATTGGCCTTAAATAACAGATATACACAAAACATTCCATCCAAAAGCAACTGAATACACATTCTTCTCAAGTGCACATGGAACATTCTCTAGGGCAGAGCATATATTAGGCCACAAAACAAATCTTAAGTATAAGAAGGCTAAAATCATTAACCACAATGGTATGAAATGAGAAATCAATTAAAAGAAAAAAACTGGAAAATTTACAAATATGTAAGAGATTAGACAACATGCTACCACACAACCAATGGGTCAAAAAATAAAAAAGAGAAATTAAAAAATACCTTGAGACAAATGTAATGTAAACATATCAAAACTTATGGGACAGAGCAAAAGCAGTTCTATGTGGGACATTTACAGTAATAAATGCCTGTTTCAAGAAACAAGAAAAATCTCAGAAAACCTAACTTTACACCTCAAGGAACTAGAAACACGAGAACTAACAAAGCCCATGATTAGTTGAAGGAAGGAAATAAAGATCAGAGTAGAAAAAATGAAATAGATAAACATTTAGCTAGACTCACCAAGAAAGAGACTGACTCAATATCAGAAGTGAAAGAGGAGACATAACTAATTACAAGGGATAAGAGGTAACAATTTGGACAACTTAGAAGAAAGGGATGAATTTATAGAAACACACAACCTACCAAAATTGACTAATGAAAAAACAAGAAATCTGAACAGACCTATTTGTAAGAAGGACATTGAATCAGTAATAAAAAAAACATTGCAATAAACAAAAGTCAGGGCCAGATGGCTTTACTGGTGAATTCTGCCAAATCCTTAAAGAAGAATTAACAACCACTCTTCTCAAACTCTTCCAAAAAATACAAGAGGAGGGAACACTTCCAAACTTTTATGAGGCCAGCATTACTCTGATACCAAAACTAGACAAAGACACCACAAGAAAAGAAACCGCAGGATGATATATCCTTGATGAACAGAGGTGCAAAAATCCTTAACAAAATATTAGCTAAATGAATTCAACAATACATTAAAAAAATCTTACACCATGATCAACTGGGATTTATTCTAGGGAAGCAAGGATACTTCAATGTCCATAAATCAGTGTGATACACATTAACAAAATGAATGCGATACACTACATTAACAGAGTGAAGAATAAAAGTCATATGGTAATCTCAGTGTAGAAAAAGCATTTGACAAAATTCAACATCCATTCATGATAAAAACTCTCAACAAAGTGTGTATAGAGGGATCATACTTCAACATAATAAAGGCCCTATATGACAAGCCCACAGCTAATACACTCAACTGTGAAAAGCTGAAAGCTTTTCCTCTAAGATTGGGAACAAAACAAGGATGCTCACTCCCACTAGTTCTATTCAACATGGTATTGGAAGCTCTAGAAAGAGCAATTAGGCAAGAAAAAAACAGACGTCCAATTTAAAAGGAAGAAGCAAAACTGTCACTATTTGTAGATGCCATAATCTTAGGTATCAAAAACTCTATAAAGACACTTCAAAAAACTGATAGATCCAGACAATCAAGTCAGTAAAGTTGCAGTATTGAATAGTAATATAAAAAATCTGTTCCACTTCTATACACTAATAATAAACTATCAAAAATCAGGAAAAGAATCCCATTTACAACTGCATCAAAATACCTAGGAATAAATTTAACAAAACAGGTGAAAGACCTGTGTACTGAACACTGTAAGACACTGATGAAAGAGACCAAAGAAAATATGAATAGATGTGAAGATATTTGTGCTCATGGATTGGAAGAATTATTATTAAAATGTCCATGCTACTCAAAGCAATATATAAATTCAGTGCAAGCTCTATCAAAATTTCAATGTCATTTTTCACAGAAATAGAACAAACAATCCTAAAATTTGTATGGAACTACAATGGATCCAGAATGGCCAAAGCAATCTTGAGAAAGAAGAACAAAGCTTGAGGCATTGCACTCTTTGATTTTGACTGTATTATAAAACTACAGTAATCAAAGCAGTATGGTATCATCACAAAAACAAACATATTCGCCATTGGAACAGAATAGAGAACCCAGACATAAACCCATACATATATGATCAATTAATTTATGACCAAGGGGCCAAGAATATATGATAGGGAAAGGACAGACTCTTTAATAAATGATGCTGGGAAAACTGGATGGCCACATTGAAAAGAATGAAACTGGACCACTATTTTATACCATATACAAAAGTTAACTCAATAATTTAGACTGAAGACCTGAAACCATAAACCTCCTGGATGAAAACATTGGCAGTAAATTCCTTGATAAAGGTCTTTGTAATGATTTTTTGCATTTGACCGCACTATCAAAGGCAACAAAAGCAAAAAGAAACATGTGCGACTACCTTCAGACCAAAAATCATCTTTAAGGCAAAGGAAACCAACAATAAAATGAAAAGGCAGCCTACCAAATGGGAGAAAATATATGAAAATTGGGATTCATAGCCAAAATATATAAAGAATTCATTTAACTCAATAGCAAAGAAACAATCTGATTAAAAATGGGCAGTGGTTCTGAATAGACATTTTTTCAAAGAAAACATACAGATGGCAAATATATACCTGAAAAGGTGCTCAAAATCTTTAACCATCAGGGAAATGCAAATCAAAACCACAATGAGAGACCACCTCACAACTGTTAGAATGGCTATTATCAAAAATACGAGAAATAGCAAGTCATTTGGTGAGATGGTAGAGAATAAGGGAAACCTTGTGCACTACTGATGAGAATATAAATTGGTAGTCACTATGGACAACAGTATGGCTGCTTCTGAATAATTAAAATAGAACTACCGTATTTGATCCAGCAGTTCCACTTCTGGGTATTTATCTGAAGGAACCAAAAACACTAACTTGAAAAGATATATACACCCCAATGTTCACTGCAGGATTATTTACAATAGCCAAGATGTGGAAACAATGCAAGTGTCCATCAATGAACGAATGGTTAAAGAAGATGTGGTGTAGATATACAGGGAATATTATTCAGCCATTAAAAAGAAGGAAATCCTGCCACTTGAGACAACACAGATGGACCTTCAGAACATTATGCTAAGTGAAGTAAGTCTGACAGAGAAACACATACCATTATGATCTTACTTATATGTGGCATCTTAAAAACAACAACAACTAGGAGCTGTAGCTACAAGGACCAGATTGTTGATGGCCAGAGGCTGGTGGTGGGCAAAATGGTTGTAGGGGGTCAACAGCTACAAATTTCTAGAAATAACTCACGGGGATTGACTGTAGTTAGGAACACTGTGTTACAGATTGAAAAGTTCTCATCACAGGAAAAATAATTTTGTTAACTATGTATGGCAGTGGATGTTAACGAGACAAATTTTGCTGATTTTTTGCAGTGTATACAAATATAGATTCATTATGATGTACACCCGAAACTACTGTGTTATATGCCAATTCTACCTCAGTACAAATAAATAGCATCTGATATGGCAAGGGTGTTATTTTACTGTCATCACCATTGTTACCTTTTGCAGGATCACCCAAGGGGGTACTACATGGTTTTTTTTTAAAAAAAAAAAGGCTTTTTTTTTTTCATAATATACTTTTCACAATGTTTAAACAAGCACAGATAAGAGGTGAAGCTGAAAGATGAATTTTGAAATAAACACAGTTTCAAAAATAAAAATAGGAAAAAATATTAAGCTTTTGGAATAGATTTCTTAGATCATTTTTATACAAATATGTATTTCATTAAAACAGAATTTACTTTTTCATATTTTATCTTAGCTATAGATGGTATCGTGACAAATTTTAGCAGACTGTTAGACAGTGATTCTTTCTAGGAAAATGCTTTTAAGATCTAAAGGAGATTTTGTTATCCAAAAGTTATATTCAACCTTGCTATTAATTAAACTTTTTGGATTAGAGATAGTTCAACTGGCCAACTTAATAAAGTCAGCATTGGATAGGTTCAAGTATGGTTTTACTCTGTTTTCGCTTTCTAGTTTCCCGAGAAAATAAATGGATAATAGTTTAAATATGGAAAAAGATGATTATTTTTAAACCTTCTGCTGTAGCCAAACACAAGGTTGACTAACTCTTTCCGGGCAGATTTCTGCTCCACTTTTCTGCCGATTCTGTCTCTTAGAATTGCCTTCTTGATTCTCTCTTTTCAAGTGTTTGAACTATGAACAGAGCCTTTTATAAATCTCCTTAGGTTAAAATAGAATGGCCCTATTTTGGTTTGGTAATCAGAGTGAATGAAATAATGATAGGTAGAGAGTTGTAGCCTCTCTAGAATAAATATTTTGCCATCATCTTCATTGTTATCACAGTAACAGTATTTGGTTAAGTCTTTACAAGATAAATTCTTTATTGAGCACTTTATATATAGTCTCTTTTAGTCATCACCATAACCCTCTGAGGACTGTACTGTTATTACCAGCTATCAAATGTGTGATCTTAACATGTTGTAGAGATTTAGCAAACTACTACAAATAATATTTGCACCATTGATATGTTTTAGCCTTTCTTTCCCCTCTGCCCACGTACTAACTTTACATTTTAAATATTTTAAGTAAACACATCTACTCACTGAGCTTACATGTTTCTTCAGGTTTCTATATAAAGCTCCTGGGAAACTAAAAGTGACCCCAATAAGTATGTTATCTTCCTAGACTTTATAAAATGCAACTCTTTAGAAAAGACTACCTGAATCAGTGCTACAGTTAAGTCATGACCAGCAATTACTGGGTGACATCTTTCCTGAGAGTACGGAATATTGATTGAATCAACCACAGATCAGGCGACAGGATAAACAAAGAAGAGAAGCAAAAACATCCCTGCTATCCACTTAGTGTAATTTAAAATACGAAGGCATCTCCCATAGGAGGAGGATGGACTCCAGGAATTGGACACATGTTAGGAAAATTATTGAGGAGGTGTGGGAGAACTGTGCTGGTTGTTTTCTAAGGTTTTAGAGTTGCTTGGGATGCAAAATAATAGTAAAGGTTATTGTTCAATTTCTCTAAGTGTGGTCTTCTTGGTGCCGCAGTGGAAAACGTAGCTGTTCTCTTTTACCTCCTGACCCATCTCACTTTCTTCCCTACTAGGAAAATGTTGAGTGTGTTTTGGCTAAGAGGCATGGCCTCGCGGGGACTGTACTGTGCCAAAGGGCTCTGTGTAGGAGGCGGACCTCGGGCCAATTTATGCAAGCAGCGGGTCATTCTAGGGCCTTAGGCCAGGGTGCTGTGCGTCCTCTGGCTTGGAGACACGCAGCTACTTGGAGCTGAGCTACCGTGCTGCATTAGTAAATATTTCCTGCCCCCATGAAAACTTGAGGAGCAGAACTCCCTGGAGATGTCTGTGTCTCGTCCCTCACAGCTGGCCCTTCACAGAGGCCAGATACTGACTTAGCCATCCTGGCTGTGATGCAGGATTACCGAAACCCACTTCTAGCCTGCTTTTTGGGGTTTGTATTGAGAAACAATGGTTGCAATCAGGCAGTATCTGGGAAGAGGAATGCCTCTTCTTCCACAGGGTGAGTCCCCCTGTCCCCCGACAGGGAGGATATGAGCCTTAGCAGCTCAGGACATGGGAACACCTGTGGGTTCTCTGCGGCTTTGACTGTCAAGCTAGAGAGTCAGGTTTGATCTCAGTTCAATTTCCTAAATGACTAATTACACATAACTGCCTGCTCATGCTCTCATCTGCCAGTGCTTTCTGGCATTTTGTTGGCCTGTTAACAACGACAATGAACCTCTATTTCTTAGTAGATAGTTTACATGATGGGGACCTGATTAAGAAAGTATTTTCAAGTATCTTAAGTGATAGGAAACGTTATTAGAGATTAGTTAAGATAAGACACATACAAATCTGCCCTTGCTCAAAAATGGGTTGTGGGTTATTCTCAGAATTCAGCGTTCTTTGCCTTCCCTGTACTCTGCTGTTTGGTGCCTTTGTTCCAAGAAATTCAAAGCAACTGTCATACCACATCTTACAAGAAGGAAACTAAAAAAAATAGACTTATTTAGAATAAGCTGAGCTTACTGTGCAAAGAGTTTTCTGATGGCTCTTAGGGTTCCTTTCACTATAACTGCTTTCCTCTTATTTTCCTAGTACTTTGGGCCACGTATGATTAGGTAAACAATTTGGGATCATCTTATTATTCATCTTATGTAGACTCATAAAGCCTACCTTCAGTCTCATTTTAAACAGAACAAAGGCCCTCGGATCAGTCACAGATACCTTCCCCAGTCATCTAAGATGCTGTGTAAGTAGGGTCCGGTTGTTACCTTCATGGTTTTGGGAAGCTAGACACTTTCCAGATATGCCAGCTGCATGGGTTTAACATTGATGACCTTTCATAGGACTCAGATATTTTGTTTGGGTTTGTGTCTGCAAGTAATTCGTAACAGTTTTTTGTTGTTCTTTAATCAAATGTTGTGCTACAGATGTCCTTTGATGCTTTCTTTTTAGCTACTTGGCTGCTGGAATGTTCCTTTGTTTTCCTCAATTTAAAGTAGCTGTCAGTCCTGTGCTGAGCTCGCCTCTCAGTAATACACTGAATTGTGCAATTCTTGCTGGGCCTAGTTTGGAACAGGCATTCTTCCCAGAACCTAGTTGGCTTCTCAAAGGTTAAACGCTTTTGGCCAAAACTGTAAATATGACTGAATAAAACCATAAAAACTAAAAACCGCAAGGACAGGGGGAAAAACAATTATTTCTGACAGTGAACTACATGGATGCAGAGGACTCATCTTTTTTAAAGTTTGTTTTTCCATTTAAGCCTTCTTTGATAATTCTTACAATCCTCTCTTTGCTTCAAATAAAACCAACAACTTAATGCCCTTTTATGGTTCTCCATTCTCCTAGGGGTGGGGTGTTGGTAGTAGTAGAAACCGTAACAGCTACTTCTTCTTAGTTTAACCTTCTCTTTACCCCAAGTCACCATCAAACTACTCCTTCCAGAACACTACTGAAAACAAAAATGCTTTTGGCAAGGAATACAAGTCAGATTACTAAACTGATTTGATAGAATTTAGGGATTCAGTTTTTGGTTTGTTTCTTTTTTGTTGTCATATCTAGGTATTTCTCTACTTAAAAAGTACAGAAAATGAATGTGTTTCTGGTAGATGTCTCTGTAAATGTACCTTGTTTAATGCCACTTTAATCTCTAAAATGAATTTTGGTTTGTGGCTTCTTCAGGTGTGTATGCATTCATAGGTTTGATTTTCCAGAATAGCCCCAAGTGCTTTTCTAAGAAATTATGTACAACCTATGTTTTAAGATGATGACTATTTTTTTGTAAGTTTTAAGTAAGTCTTATTCTTTGAGACTTCTGTCATTACCCTATATTTTACCAGTAAAGTTCCTATTTAATCTCTACATTGCTCCTGTTCATATAACTATGGACCTTAAGTTTTAAATTTAGATTTCTTTTGATTGAGACATCATCTCTCTCTTGGCTGTCTACTCTCTTACATCTATTTCAACAATGGGACTGGCAGTTTATGAGTTCTCCAACTCATAGACTTTGCTCTTAACTCAAAGGCTAACATTTACAATCAATCCTTCATTAAAACTAAATTTCAGAAATCATCTTTAGAAGAGAAGGGGAACATGAATCAAGGCTGAAAACAGACAAGTCAGCAGAAATCATTTGGATTTATAACTGATCTTCCCCCCAGGAAGATGAAACAGGTGTTTGAAGACGCGGCCCATCCTGCAGTGGCTGTGGAGCATGCTGAGTTAGACCATGGACTACGAAGGCAAACTGTGTGGGTTCTGACCCTGGCTCTCCTACTTCCTGCCTCTATGACTTTGAGCAAATTTCCTAAGTTTTCCCTAAGTCTTGTAAAATGGGAATAATACCATTACTGCTTCTTAGAAATATTATTTGAATGAAATGAATTAATATTTGTAAAGAGCTTAAAATGGAATTTAATACAAAGTAAGTTTCTTAGTTTTTTTTTTAAAAAAAAAGTGATAAAAACATCTCTTTTCCTAAGATACCACATTTCTTAATTAATAAATGCTCTTTCTTCATTAATGGCAGGCTTCTGATCCTATATAAAATCATCACTCATATCTATTAAAGCAAACAGATATAGTAATGGGTTAATATACTTGAAAAACAGGGTAACCACAAGTCAGAAGCATACAACAGAGTCACAAAAACCAAAAAGAAACCAAGATAATACAAAAGAAAATTATCAAACCACAAAAAAGAAAAAGAAAGGAACAAAGAGGAAATAAATCAACTGGAAAACTAAGTTCAAAATGGCAATAAACACATATCTATCAATAATTATTGTAAATGTCAATGGACTGAATGCTCCAGTCTAAAGACACAGAGTGGCAGGCTGGATAATAAAACAAGAACCTACAATCTGCTGCATACAAGAGGCCAACTTTAGGGAGAAGGACACATATAGATTGAAAGTGAGAGGATGGAAAAAGATACTTCATGCAAATGGAAACAACAAGAAAGTAGGAGTAGCAATACTGATTTCAGACAAAATAAGACTTAGAAACAAAGGCCATAAATAAGACACTATATAATGATTAAAGGAGCAATACAAGATGAGGGCATTATACTGGTTAACATATATGCACCCAATATAAGAGCACCTAAATACATAAAGCAAATACTAACAGATATAAAGGGGAAATTGATAGGAACACAATCATAGTAGGACAGATCTTCCAGACAGTAAATCAGTAAGGCCAACAGAGAAACTAAATGACACAATAGAACAGTTGGACTTGGTTGATATTTTTAGGACATCATGTCCCTCTCAAATAGAATATATATTCTCTTCAAAAGCACATGGAACATTCTCTAGGATAGATCATGTACTCAGGCACAAAAGAAGCCTCAACAAATTTAAGAGGACAGAAGTTATTTCAAGCATCTTTTCTGACCACGATGCCATGAAACTAGAAATCAACCACAGAAAAACAAAGGAGAAAAAAAAAATGACAGCATGGAGATTAACAACATGCTCTTTAAAAAACCATTGGGTCAATGATGAAATCAAAGAAGAAATTAAAAAATACTTTGAGACCAACAACGATGAAAACACAACCACACAAAATCTATGGGATGCAGCAAAAGCAGTCCTAAACGTGAAGTTCATAGTGATACAGGCCTTCCTCAAAAAAGAAGAAAAATCTCAAATAACCTAACCTATAACCTAAAAAAAAAAAAAAAAAAAAAAAAGAGAACAGCAAACAAAACCAAAAGTCAGCAGAAGGAAGGAAAGGAAGGAAATAATAATGATCATGAAGGAAATAAGTAAAATAGAAAAAACAATACAAAAAAGTCAATCAAGCCAAAAGCTGGTTTTTTGAAAGAGTAAACAAAATCGACAAACTTTGGCCAGACTCATCAAGAAGAAGAGAGAACACAAATAAACAAAATAAGAAAGGAAAATGGAGAAATTACAAAATATTACAAGAGAATATTATGAACAACTATATGGAAACAAATTGGATAACCTAGAAGAAATGGACAAGTTTTTGGAAACATACAGTCCCACCAAGACTGAATCAAGAAGAAATAGACCACTTGAACAGACCAATCACTAGAAATGAAATAGAATTAGCAATTAAAAAACCTCCCTGAAAACAAAAGTCCAGGACCAGATGGCTATACTCGAGAATTCTACTAAACATACAAAGAAGAACTCATACCAGTCTTTCTCAAACTCTTCCAAAAGATTGAAAAGGAGGGAGTACTCCCCAACTCATTCTATGAAGCCACCTTTACCCTGATATGAAAACCAGACAAAGACACTACGAAAAAAAGAAAACTACAGGCCAATATCACTATCACTGATGAACATAGATGCAAAAATCCTCAACAAAATATTAGCAAACAGAATCCAACAGCACATGAAAAAGATCATACACCATGATCAAGTTGGATTCATCCCAGGGACAAAAGATGGTTCAACATACACAATCAATGTAATACACCATATCAACAAAAGAAAGTACAAAAACCACATGATATCTCAATAGATGCAGAAAAAGGACTTGATAAAGTTCAACACCCATTTATGATAAAAAAAGAAAAAACTTACCGAAGTGTGTATAGAGGGAACATATCTCAACATAATAAAAGCTATTTACGACAAACCTATAGCCAGCATAGTACTTAACGGTGAAAAACTGAAAGCCTTCCCACTAAAATCTGGAACAAGATAAGGATGCCCACTTACACCACTTCTATTCAACATAGTATTGGAAGTCCTAGCCACAGCAATTAGGCAAGAAAAAGAAATAAAAGGGATCCAAATTGGAAAAGAAGAGGTAAAACTGTCACTATATGTAGATGACATGATAATATATATAGTAAACCGTAAAAGCTCCACACAGAGACTACTAGAGGTAATAAAAGAATTCAGAAAAGTAGCAGGATACAAGATGAACATACAAAAATCAGTTGCATTTCTTTACACTAACAATGAATTAGTAGCAAAAGAAAGTAAAGAAACAATCCCCTTTAAAATCACATCCAAAACAATAAAATACTTAGGAATACACCTGACCAGTGAGGTGAAAGAATTATACAGGGAGAACTACAAAACACTGATTAAGGAAATTAAAGATGAATTAAAGAAATGGTCTTGGATTGGAAGAACAAATGTCATTAAAATGGCCATACTGCCCAAGACAATCTACAGATTTAATGCAATCCCTATCAAATTACCAGGACTTTTTTTTTTTTTTTAACAGAACCAGAACAAATGATCCTAAAATTTATATGGCATCACAAAAGACCCAGAATTGTCAAAGCAATATTGAAGAAAAGGAACAAAAGCAGGAGGAATAACCCTCCCAGACTTCAGACAATACTACAGAGCCACAGTAATCAAAACAGCATGGTATTGGTACAAAATCAGACATACGGATCAATGGAACAGAATAGAGAGTCCAGATATAAACCCACAGACCTATGGTCAATTAGACTTCAACAAAGGAGGCAAGAATATACAATGAAGAAAAGACAATCTCTTCAGTTAAGTGGCATTGGGAAAACTGGATGGCAGCATGTATATCAATGAAGTTAGAACACTCCCTCACTCTTTACACAAAAATACTCAAAATGGCCTCAAGATGTAAACATAATACATATAAATATAATACAAGATATGATAAATCTCGTAGAAGAAAACATAGGCAAAACATTCTCTGACGTAAGTCTTAGCAATGTTCTACGGTAGTCTACTCAGGCAATAGAAATAAGATAAAAAAATAAACAAATGGTACCTAATTAAACTTACAAGCTTTTGCGCACAGCAAAGGAAACCATAAGCAAAACAAAACAACCTAAAGAATGGGAGAAAATATTTGCAAATGATGCGACTGACAAAGGCTTAATTTCCAGAATACGTAAACAGCTCATACAACTTAACAAAAAAAAAACCAATCCAAAAATAGGCAGGGGATCTAAACAAGCATTTCTCCAATGAAGACATACAAATGGCCAATAGGCACATGAAAAAATGCTCAATATCATTGATTATCAGAGAAATGCAAATCAAAATTACAATATGGTTATCACCTCACACCAGTCAGAATGGCCATTGTCCAAAAGTCCGTGAATGATAAATGCTGGAGAGTCTGTGGAGAAAAGGGAACTCTCCTACACTACTGATGGGTATGTAGTTTGGTGCAGCCATTGTGGAAAACAGTATGGAGATTCCTTAAAAGACTAAAAATAGACTTACCATATGATCCAGCAATCCCACTTCTGTCATATACCCAGAGGGAACTCTAATGTGAAAAAATGCATGCACCCTAATGTTCATAGCAGCACTATATACAACAGCCAAGACATGGAAGCAACCTAAATGTTCATTGACAGTTGACTGGATAAAGCAGCTGTGGTGTATTTATACAATGGAATACTACTCAGCCATAAAAAATAAAATAATGCCATTTGCAGCAACATGGATGGACCTAGAGATTGTCATTCTAAGTGAAGTAAGCCAGGAAGAGAAAGAAAAATACCATATGGTATCACTCTAAAAAAAAGAAAATAAATCAAAAAAGAAAAAAAAGAAAAAAGAAAAAAGACACTATGAACTCATCTACAAAACAGAAACAGACTGGTAGACAGTAAAAACAATCTTACGGTTACTGAGGAAAGCGGGTGGGAAAGGATAAATTTGGGAGTTTGAGATTTACAAATGTTAGCCACTATATAAAAAATAAGATTTTAAAAAGTTTCTGCTCTACAGCACAGGGAACTATATTCAATATCTTGTAATAACATTTAAGGAAAAAGAATATGAAAACATATGTATGTATATGCATGACTGGGACATTGTGCTGTACACCAGAAATTGACACATTGTAACTAACTGAACTTCAATTAAAAAAAAAAAAGAAAGAAATTACACTCTGTTATAGAAGATAGTCTAGAAAAGAAGTGTTTCATCTATTTAGTGCTAAGAACTTATTTTTAGTAAATAAAGAAAATGAAAAAAATACTAACTGACTTGACTTCATAGGTAGATTTTGGCTAAAAGGAGTCTGGAGAGATTCTATTCTTGGCTGAAGTCTTCTGATTCTTGTATGACAATTCACATTGTTTAAGATCTGGAAGAGATTTTGATTCTCAAATGAGTATTTTCTATGAGCGGCAATGAGTTGGTTAGTTGGAAATGTCACTCTCATTCTGAGGGCCTCGATTTTACACCATTTCACATTGTCTCTCCTTCCTGATTGCTTCTTGGTTTCTCCTCCCTTTCTGTATGTCGGAGTGGCTGGAGTCCACTTGTTTTGAATCAGACACTAGAACTCTTTATTTCCTTCTGCTGCTGCATCTTGTTAATGCTGCCTCCTTTTCTTTTCACTGACTCATTTGCCAGACTTGTCTATCTCCCACTTTACTTCCTCACCCATATAATCCCGTATCTCCAGCTAAAAACACGATTTGATTTAGGTTTCTCTTCATCCCTTCAAACTCTAAGGTCTAAACATCAACTCATCTGTCTCTTGTTATTTTAAGTACAAAAAGCCACATAGAGAAGACAATCACATTTGACAAAGGACAGAGGTCTTGACTACAGGAAGAACTTTTACAAATCAGTAAGAAAAAAACAAAACAAAACAGGCAATTCAATAGAAAAGTGAGTGAAAAACATGAATACCTGTTTCAAAGAAGAGGAAGCACAAATGGCCAACATGAAAAGATGCTCAAGCTTCATAGTAAACAAGTAAATGCAAAGTAAAACTACCATGAGATGTAATTTCACACTCAACTAATTGGCATATATGAAAATATGACAGTTTCAAAGATTGGTGAGGATGTGGAACAACAGGCATTTGCATACTTGGTTGGTGGGAGTAAATTCTGGAACAATCACTTTGGAAACAAATTTACTGTTACCTAACTAGATTAAACATATGCATATCCTGTCGTCCGATGAGTCTATTGCTAATTATTTAACACGTGTGCTCTAGGAGACCTGTACAAACTGTTTCAGATATTACTGTTTCGAATAGCAAAACAATGGAAATGACCAAAGTATTCATAAGTAGGATGGATAAATAAATTATAGTGTATTAAATCAACAGAGTACTATACATCTGGAAAATAAGTGAACTGTAACTACGTGAATCAACAAGGGTAAATCTGGAACACATAATATTAAGGAAAAAATGCTACTCATGGGAATTCATATGATACCATTTCCTTTCTGATCAATTATGTAGGGATATTTACATATTCACTGTTATAAAAAGTACAGTGAAAAGGAAGGGAACGATTCACTCAACATTCAAGACAGTGATTATATCTCAGAAGAGGAAGATGTACTTAGGAAGGGACCAAAGGAAGCTTCAAAGATATTGTAACCCTCTATTTCTAAGGCTAGGTAGGGAGGCCATTCTTTCCCCTTTAAAATTAATAGATCCGTTACATATACTTCTATGTTTAATGTATTTTGTGGTTAATACATAAAGAATCTAATGCTCAGTAACTATACTTAGGGTTTTAAAAATATTCAGTTAAAGGTTCCTCGATGCCAAGTGAGTTTTGTAGGTTCTCCCTCTCAGTCTTGAAATAAAAGCATTCCACAGTGGAATACAAAGTTAAGGTTAGACATGTTATTAGAATTAATTAATATGGGTATTTGTTTGAAGGCATGTTGAACACAATTTTCTTAATAGTAATAAAAATAATAAAGCTAGCTTTTTATAACATTTCAGATATTTTATACATCATGATTAAAATACAATCCTGGAAAAGTTCTATTAAAGAGAGACATATAAGTTATTAGGATAAATACCTAATTATAGGAAGAATGTAGAAAGAGGGAAACTACAGATACTCTGTAGAAACCCAGAACTTTCCAAGGCTATGAACTTGGATCCATGTAGTTGATTTCACCGTTATCCTGATATGGTTGGATAGAGTAATACCCCTCCCATCCATGGTTTTTCTTTCTGTAGTTTCATTCACCCACAGTCAACTGCAGTCTCAAAATATTAAATGGAAAATTCCAGAAATATATTATTCCTAAGTTTTAAATTGCAGGCCTCTCTGAGTAGCATGACGAAATCTTGTGACGTCCTGCTCCATCCCACCCAGACCGTAAATCATCTCTTTGTTCAGTGTATCCCACCTGTTCCTCACTTAGTAGCCCACCTTGGTTACCAGACCAGTTGTTGTGACATTGCAGTACTTGTGTTCAAGTGACCTTTATTTTACATAACACTAGCTCCAAAGGGCAGGAATAGTGATGCTTGCAATTAAAAATACGCCAAAGAGAAGCTGTAAAGTACTTCTTTTAAGTGAAAAGGTGAACATTCTCAACTTAATAAGGAAAAAGAAAATGTATGCTGAGATTGCTGAAATCTACGCTAAGAATGAATAGTCTGTGAAGCTGGGAAGAAGGAAAAAGAAATTAGTGATAGTTTTGCTGTCACACCTCAAAATGCAAAAATTACAGCCACAGTGCATGATAAATAGTTAAGATGGAAAAGGCATTAAATTTGTAGAAGTATTTTGAGAGAGAGAATTTTGAGAGAGTAATATTAAGAGAAATTCACATAACTTTTACTAGAGAATATTGTTGTAATTGTTCTATTTTATTATGTTATTGTTACTCTCTTTGCCCAATTTGTAAATTAAACTTTATCACAGGTGTGTATACATGTAAAAAAAAAAAATAGAGCACGTTCTGTACTATCTGAGGTTTCATGCATCCACTAGGGGTCTTAGAACCTATACCCTATAATAAGGGAGGACCACTGTGCTACTAAAAACATTAGGGGAAGAGGGAGAGAAACCCACAGACTTCCAACTCTGTGATCTTCTTCCAGCTGCTGCATAGACCATGGTATGTGAGAAAGGGCTGGGCACTGAGAAGAATGGAAGGAAAGACTGATGTGTTCTTTTAGACTTTCATTCTCCAAACAAGTCTGAAGTTTTCTTTTTGAGTTCTTTTCTAACCTCACCCCCACTTCTTGCCATCTGGCATATAGAGTATGTATTTCCACATTTTCCCTTTACAAAGTTATGGATTCTCTACAAAGTTAGAGACTACAGAGAAACTAGGGGATGTTCAAGGAATTGGGGAGTTTATGATGCAATACACAATTTGATGAACGTCCATCAAAGGCACTCAGTTTTAAAGCCAAATACAGAAAACACACAAATCATGTGACAGTGGGATGGGGATAGAGATTGTTCTGTACAGTTGCTGTTGTTGGAGGCAGAATCCCCTCCTTAAAGCTTGCATTGTGCAAGTTTTTTTAAAAAAGAAAAAGAATAAACACAAACCCTGAAATAATCCTAGTAAAAACTGACAAACATTTCTCAAGTTAGTCAAATGTCTTATAACATTGGTCTTAAAGTATTTTATTGCATGTGTTTTAAGTCCTCCAGAAATAGAAGTTTTCTTCAACTTCTCCTCTTTCCCAAAATTCTGAAGGAAAGAAGTTTAAAATATGGTATACTAAATTTATTAGATTGTAATCTTTTTGATTTCTCACTTTTTATATCAATTTATGAAGTTTGTTGTTTAGAGAGGCATCCTTAGAGATGTGTCAGGAAATATCAGAAATGTAAAGTAGTTTGCCACACAGGAGGTGGGAAGGTAATGTTACTTTGTCATTATTCACATTTGCTAAGTTACAAATCCTTTTGTTAGAAATAGGCAGAAGAACTGTTTCAGAAAAAATGACTGGAACCAGAGTCTCACTGTTTTTCTTTAATTCTGGTGAAACCGAAAAAATTTGAGATCATGAAATTGAGTCAGTTTTAATGGAAAATAAAAATGTTGATCCACATTTAATGGATTCCAACTTAACTGTTGACTGAATTATTCAGTAATACATTGAATATATCATATTTAAATTTTTCCTTGCAATTTTGGAGCAGCTGCGTGGAACTGAAGGAAATTTCTGTTTTCTGAAGGACTCTGATGTTGTGGAATCATTTTACAAAGAGCAGCAGGATCTAGGGAGGATGGATGAGAGGCACAGAGAAGTGGAACTTAGGACTTAAGACCCCACTGCTACTTCTGCCTAGTGCATGTAATACTCTCACCCCAAGCGTACGTGCGCGCGCACACGCAACTACCATCTTTTTTGTTTGTTTTTCGAATGCAGTGTCTACTTCGTAAGACTGCTCATCTAGAATTTAACTTGTTTCTTTTTGAGCTTCCTGTCCACAAAAGATTTCTGAGACTGCATGCTATTAGGTTCTGGATTACTGAACTATTTTCACCAATGCTTATTATTCAGTACATTAATGATTTATCTATTTTGTGTCCTTTCTTTTTCTGACAATGTGGTCTCCTCCCAACTGAAAATAAAGATTGCTGTGTCCACTGTATCCTGGCCTGCTTGTTCTGTGAATTCCTGACCCTCTGCAATATTGTCCTGGGACAAGCTTCGTGTGGCATCTGCACCTCCGAGGCCTGCTGCTGCTGCTGCGGAGATGAAATGGGAGATGACTGTAACTGCCCCTGTGACATGGACTGCGGCATCATGGATGCCTGCTGCGAATCGTCGGACTGTTTGGAAATCTGTATGGAATGCTGTGGAATTTGTTTTCCTTCATAAATATTTATCTTCCATTTGTGTTAAAACTGGAGAGTGTTTTAAAACTTTTCTTTTAAGGGGGAAGAAAAGCACATGGTAAGTCTCATCTAACAACCCAGGATTTGCACTGTTAACTCATTATTTTTAGTAATCTCTGAATGCCTTTTTTTTTCCTCTAACCAAATCTACATGGTTTAATATGTGAAATTTTAACTACTTTTAAACTTAATAAATTACAATGACTGAGGGACATTTTCACTAAAAAAAAAAGGGGGGGAAGAAAAAGAAAAAAAAAGAAAAAACTGGTTCTTTCCTTTTATACTCATTTCTATGTCTTTTAACCATGCTTAGGAGCCTCTTGCTCCAAATATCTTACATCTCAGTGGGTATTTAACTCAATTTATGTTTGATGATTAACAATGGTTAAAAGTAAGCATTCTTGAAAGTAAACTTTGGGAAACATGCCCACACAGTCGTTGGGACCCAGTGTTGACCTCCCTGCTCTGTCCTCCCCCCGGTCATCAGACACTGAGCGCCTACTATCTGTAATCTCCTGCTGCACCGCAGAGAGGCCTGTCATCCAGCTCCCATCCAGAGGAGCACGCACAGGTTAGCAGACGAGAGGCCTGTAAAGAGTGAGCCAGTCCACAAGGCATACTGAAGTGAGGCTGATGAGACAGAGGACCTCAAAAGGCTACAGGAATACACCGAAAAGAACAGCTCCTGTCTACTGGAATATTCAGAAAGCTTCAAGGAGAATGTGGCATTTGAGGAGGCCTCTGAGGAGGAGTGATTCATCTGCTGCTGGGATGAATTAGCTTTAGGACCAGGTTTTAGGTGGCCAGTCTGAGCTGCGTGTGCCCTTAAGCAGTTACAAGAAAAATGCCTTCCATATGTAGTTTCTTTAGTTGAAGCTGTACACCTTTTTTGAAACTATAAAATTTAAATTAACTAAAAATACGCATTTTTCACATATAATTTAGATGTTATGCTGAAGTTTTGATAAAAATAGAATGCTATATTAAAATAGCTATATTTTATAAAGAATGTGGAATACTTTTAACAAACTGCATTTAAATTCGGAGATGTTTTTATATTAAAATCCCAGCATTGATTTTGATTTGTTCAAAAGCTTTCCTTTTTTTTTTCCTTTATGGAGAGCTTTAAGTCTTTTTTCATGGGTTGTTTGGTTAAGAAACAAATCAGAAAGAAAACAAACATTCTATTTTATAAACACAGTCTTCAGTGGAAACCACTCCTTCCAATGCAGTGGGAGTGAGAATCTTCACATCCACGACTATGACCAAGTTTCAGTATTGTAGTTTTATATTAAATTAAACCAATATGGCAGGTCATAAAGATTCTTAAGTGTAAAGAAATAAATCAGTTGCAAGACTTACTAGAGTTACTAAGACACAGAGACATTGTGTGGTGCCGGGGAGAGTAGATTTTCATACTCCATGCTCTCCTACTAAGTTTGAGCTCCCCAGATTGTAGTTTAGCCTGATTTAATGTAATTTCTTCTAGAAATTTTGAGAGTATACTTCTGGATTAATAGTAATTTTCAGTTCTTCCAGTTGAGCACCAAGTTGATAGTAAAAACAAATGCATGTTTTTAGGAAGCCTTTCAACAAACAAACAAAGGCTTTTAAGAACGATTTTAAACCTCAAGCATGGGTATGTCACTGATCATTTCTCCTTTGAGATGAAACCTAGTTTCTGCTTATATCATTACTTAAAGGGCTTAAAAAAGAAAAAAGCTAGCAGACTCTTGAATCCCCTTTTCAGTACTCTACACACACACACACACACACACACGGTTAAATTGTTGGGTTTAAATAGAATTCTAGTAAACAGCTGTCTTTCTCTTCCTTGTCTAAAGAGTGTCTTTGATGTAACAAATGAAACAGAAGAACACCTTTCTACTATTTCAGAGTAGCCAGAATCTGAATATTTACATATACCTAAAGTTAACTTACGCATATATGTTAGGATGTAAGAGTATTAACTTTGTATTGACATATAAAGCCTTCTAATGACCTGGAATCATTAAAACATCCTTTTTGTCCTGCCAACGTATTCAGCCAAATCGTTTCTCTAATATTTAAGTGTATTCTGCTACTAGTTGCCATGAAGATATTAGTACTTTTAAAACAATGTTTCTCTGTAACAGAGAGCATTCACTGATAGCAGAATTTTATTTTCGTATTTATATTCAGTGTACTTTCCCACTATTGTCTACTCTGCAGTCATTCCATAAAGCACCTTGTATGATTTTTAAAAAATAAGTGAAGAAAACAAAAGTAGGCAAATGTGAAAGTAGTTTCAATATATATTTTAGAATTTCTGTGTGTAAAATGTTTTGTTGACTCCTGGCTGTCATGACTAAGTGCTGTAGTTTACAGTTATAGATTTGGTCTCCTTTTAAATGTGGAAACTTAATCTTAAATATTTTTAAACTGGACCTGTATTATCCTGAATATTATTTTGAAATAAAAAAGGACTTCTCTGTTGTCCTTTAGCATATTTTCTGTCTAACTGATACAAGGATATTTAAACAAATTCAACTCTAATTTAAAACCTGAGGTTTCTTTTTTGTTGTTACATCCCCTTCTGAAGATCTCCTAGTGTCCTTGTGTAAAATCACATGACTCATGCCCATAAATGAACTGTGAAAGATTCATATCACTTTATACTGCAAATCACAGTTAACTTATGATTTTTCAAAACAGTTTTCTTTTAAAAATTCACAATAGGTAAAAATCCACGTATTATACTTTTTTTTTTTTTTTTTTTTTTTTAGTATTTCCTTTTATCTGTTTGTTTTGGAGTTATCTCCCACAGTCCAAAAACTAAGGCAATATTTATATATGTATGCTGAGGTTAAACACAAAAGATCTATGGAATTGTGTATTAATTAGATTTAATGAATTTCACCCAAAAGTAAATCGTCAGAAGTAATATCAACTAGGATTTTTAGCAGCACAATGTTTAAGTTTATAGTAAATGTTTTAGTATTTAACCCCCATGATGCTGAGAGAGAAACACTGTACTAGGATCAGAACACCAGATGAATTAAATTCTCCACATTTTTTTAAACAAAATGAATTTGTCTAATATAATAAAGTTCACTACTTCTCTGTATGTAGGTTGCTAAAAAGTGATTTTCTTAACTCAGATTTTAAGCCAGATAACCATTTGTTTATTTTAAGCTAAATCACTTTATTTTGGAGAAGGCTTCTTATTTAGGAATATAATAATTTTTTGTGTGTTCTTACAGTATGCTGAGTCTGTCCAGTTTTCTCACCTGAAATAGTGTTTCTCTGGACCAAGTTCAAGGAGTAACCAAGGCAACCTTATGTAATAACATTTGATTCTTTATCCATATAAACTCTATCAGTGCCCTAGATTCTAACGTTATAAACGTCAAAGTCACTGCCTCACAGAAATAAGACTCGAGTCCAGAGTCTCAGTGGCTTGCCTTCTTGAATTCCAGTTTTAATTCTTAGATTTACCCAACCACCTAATGCATAAGTTTATTAATAAGATTATTTTTCAAATTATTCAAGACCTTTATGCCCTTTCCAATTACTTGTGATTTATAAGCCTGTAGGTTTATTTCATCTAATCAGACAGGCAAGGTAAAATTTCATCAAGTACTACAAAATATCCATTTTTCTCTTCTCTTAATACTAATGTAGGAAAGCAAACCATTTTTGCTTTCGACAGCAGTTAATATCTGGATAGGGTTTATTCCACACTTACTAGCTGTAGTTTAAAATCGAGGATTGGGTACTACTGCCCTTCATCTCCATGCCCCACTATAACCAATAAATTTATACTGACTTATCTCTAAGCCTCTCCAGGGAGTCACAGAATCCTCAGGAAGTTTCCACCTGGGGGGAGTTTGGTGCTTCCCATGAGAAAACTGCTAGTTCCAATAGTGAGCCTACTAATATCTGCTTGCTCACTTAAGATTACTTTTAGAGATTTTGGTTAAAATGGAAGGGGTTGTGGAAAGGAGGGAACATTAGCCCTAACGTGGAGGATGGTTTATGCAAAAACTCTCTTTGGTGACTAAATCCACTATGCATTGTCACAGTGCAAAATTCCCAGTGAGCAATGGCTGCACCCTCAGCTTTAAAGGACTAAATCAAAACAGCATCCAAATGATCAAATCTGAATGAAGTCAACAGGCGATCTGGAGTTGAAAAGGATTATAAGCAAAGCCACAGCCAAGCGCTGCTCCCCGACCCCCACCCCCACAAAGCGAGTAGAAATCTGCCCCACCTTATTCTTCATCACACTGGGACAACACTGGGACGCTTCCACTGGGGCAGGGACCGTTGCTGCTAAGTCACCAAATGTCAACATGAGTAATTTCCTGCCTTCCAACTGAACCGGGGCTACTAGTTCTAGCTCTACTGTTTGCTTGTCCATTATTCATGCCCTCTCACCCCAATACTCACTAAAAGAGAATCTTGAATTTATTTGTGAGGTGACCATGAAGAAATCACTTCAGATAACCATCCCTCGACACATGAGCAACATGGGGTCTAGATACCCGTGTTAAAGACAAAATACAGCTCTGCAATTAAGTGCTCGCTTCCAGGCAGGTCTTTGAGCTTCAGTGGAGAATGTAATTATTAGGAAAATAGTGAAAAGCAAATTCAAACCAACTCTAAGTTTAGCTTGAAACACTGAAAAGGTTCTTAAGTTCTGTCTGATGCATAAAGGGGCAGAAGCAAAGGAATGACGTTCCAAAGCCAAGAAAGAGGGTGTACAAAGGCAGCTTGATCCACTTGACATAGTTCATAGCCTTTTGCAAAGGAATCAAAGCCAGTTGAGCAGGGAACCAAAAGATCTCATTATAGGATGAAGCTAAGCCATATTAAAGCTTGTGCACTAGTAACTATGTCTAAAAACAGCCTGCTGTTTTATATTGAACCAATACATTTCTTAACTTGGTAGGTTGCAGTGTAAAGATGTACAGAGCCTGTCGGCTGGATGCTATGCCAATTACAGATGTGGCGGAGTGGGGTCAGACACCTACAAATAGTTAGGATCTCAAGCCATCTTCGAGTGAAACAAAAGAAGTTTTAAAATGTCATCTCAAAACCTAGAAAGCACAGTTCATCATGTGTGTCTGATTCTCAGAGTCTTGAGATCACCTTTATTATTTAATTTAATGTGGACGTCATACGATCCCTCAGTCCGAATGCACAGTTCTTTCAAGGACATGAATAGTACCTGAGAGATAAGGAGAGTATCTTTTAAAAGTAACACCTTCAGATGACAAGGCATCTGTGATCAGCTCTGCAGGAACTGCGTTTTATTGATGCTGTGGGGAAAGAGGAGGGAAATGTCCACGAATACATATTATATTAGATTTTGTTAGATCATCAGAAAGAATAATCGGTCATATTTACACAATTACACTTTTGTAAACTCTTATGCCAGCATAACTATAATACATATTCTGGTAGAAGTCCATTAAACTGCAATCCTGAAGCAATTTGGCTGCTGAGGACATTATTTTTGATCTAATTATTCACAAATTAATGAATAAAATTAAATTCCAATCACCAAAGAAAATGAAGTAATGGTGAGAATCAGAACTACAGATTAGTTAAAGCAAAGATATGCAAGGCACAACAGAATTAAAGCATTTCTTTTATTCAAACTCAGTGCTCAAAAAAGAACAAATCCATCATCTTGAAATTTGACTTGTAGCTTGACATTAAAAATAATATGAGTCGAATTTTCAGTGGGGTAAGCACAAAACTAGTTCAAGTTGTGTCACTCTCAATTACTGTACTCAGGTGGTGTGCCCATTAAAATTCCCACTTGTGGGTTCCGCTCACTATGCAAATGGGGTCATTACCTGGAGAATTTAATTGGTTATGACACTGGGAGTAGGACTTTTCCTTTCAAAATAAACCTACTTACACACATTTTCACTAGACATGTGATTGTTATATACATATACTTTGGATTGTTTGGCTCTATAAATATTTACTAAAATGAGACTATCTTGGCGTACTTATTTCTTACAAATAATTCAAAGTGGAGCCAAATTACTTGTGCATATGGTTTTATTTGTTTGTATAGAAGGCTAGTTAGAATTATTTTTCTATTATTACCTTGCTTAACAAAATATTATTTTAAAACAATCTTTGTATCTTTCACACCACCCATCTCATGTGGGTACATTTCCCGTGAAGGTTTTCATCACTTAATAGTGGACATTTTCTCTTTCATCAGAGTTCTAAATATTTCCTTTGAGGGGCTTCCTCCACTTTTCTCCTTTTTTGTCACTTAAAAAAAATATATACAGTTGAAGAGTTAACCTGCTGTCTTGGGTGTATAATATTCATAGCATTGCTGAGGAACCACGCCCACAACACCCACAAGGCCCTTACATTCACTAATAGGACGGGGTGAGGATGTCAAGCGGTTTGTCCGAATTAGTTCTAGAGACATTTCCACCAACAGCCATAAGACAACTGAATTTAAAAAGAACAAACTACAAATCGGTATGAAAAGTACAGTTCTCCATACACCTGCTGTTTTCCCTGATGGTGAGGATTTCACCTACAGAGGACCTGAGTTTATAGCGAGCTAACAAGGATATTGATAATGGCCTGAATTTACAATGAACACTGAAATTGCAGCATGGTTTAGTGGGTATAATATTAAATTGGGCATCCAGGAATTTAGTTCCTAGACACTGCCTCAAGTAGCAGTTCCCAGAGAGAACCTGAAGTAGGAACAAAATTGCTCTCAGTATTAATGATACCATCTCAGGGAAGCAACCACAGTTCGTTGCAGGAGAGGGACTGCGCCATCTAAGTTTGTATGACTATATACCAAGTTGCACAACGAGCCCAGGTTTTATCACTAGCTTATCTGGAGCTAAAGAGAATATTTTTTTCCTTTAATGTGAAAAAGAACATTCTAAAATCAGAGAAGAAAATAATTCCAGGGATGATAGAACAAATACTACAAATTGGTAACTGGACCATTGGGCAGGCTTTTTAATATCTGTAACGATGGGAAATTTCCCATAGAATATCAAACATGGATCCAAGTCTCTGACATTCATTTTCCTATGATATTTCTAATTGTGCCCGGAGGATAAGAAGGAGTTGGCGCATCCAATAAATACAATCATTTACATGCATGGAGCTCCCTTTGATGTTAATAGGACCTATGGAAAGGGGAGTTATGCACCACGAAAACGGAGTTCAATGTGAATCGAGTTCTTTCTTTTTAACATGCAGTGGTATTGCCAACACATTTGGATTTTCTTACTGCTTATCTTTGCTTTGTCTGTGATGTTTAAGTTGCAGTTGAGTGAAGTGCTCCATGTGTGGAGGAAAGATAGCCGGAAAGAGAGGATGTGATGATTGGAGAGCACATACTCAGGGACCAGCTTTATAAGAGAGCATCCCAAAGTGATAGGGCCTGACATTTGTAGAGCTGGCTTAACTTTTCAAAAGGAAAACACGTACATTTTCTCATTTGATCTTCACAACCCTATGATTCATCTAGGATATACATTTTATTTCCATGTGACAGATGACAAAACTGGGACAGGTTGCTTCAATTCACTTCCTAAAGCAACACACTTCCTGATAGAATGTGGGAGACCTGATTCCTAGTCCCAGATCTTTCCATGAAAACGGTGCACTTCTTAGGGAATCTTATCTATGACTTAATAGATTCCATCAGAACTGCTCTGATTGAAGCTGGAGTGAGGGCACTGGGATTTGAACTCTTCCCTGCTTTGTTCCTGTCTCTCTTCTTTACCTTGAGTGGGAGTCCTGGCATGGGCTCCAAGGGAGACTGAAATGCACAGCTACTAATCTGTAGCTACTTATATGTGCTACTTATCTCATTACATATATTGACCCCAAAAGTCAATGAACTGACAATATTTCACCGTCCTGTACCTACTTATCAATGATTTTTTTCTCTAGATGGGCAAGGGGTCAAGAGCTAGAAATTCTTTATAAGGCTGTTTGCTGGTCTTTCTCCAGATCTGTCCTCTGTCTCTGCCAGGCTCCCTTGCCTTTTGGTTTCTAGTTGGCTTTGGTTGATGGCAAGCACTAATGGAGAATCAGAAGATGGGAGGAGAGAGAGGTCAAGGTATTAATTCCCACCCAGTTCCCTGGCCCTCTTCAGGCCAGGCAGTGATTTTTCACAAGTCCATTTGTCCATATAAGGGGATCCTGAGCAGTGACCCCTCCGCACTGCTACAGTTCCCTGATCATGCCTCTTCAGGCGTGGGGAAGGAATGTTTCCCACCATTGCTAGTCCCTGGCACTTCAAAATCCCTTGTTGGTTACCTCTGAACTGACTGTTCCTCTGTAAACAGTCCCTTTTATTAAATGCTCTTCAATTAAGCCCTCTGAGTGAGCCAACTGTTTCCTGCCAGTACCCCAACTAATGAGGCAGTGAGAAAGAGTGAGTCTGGGTGTGTGCAAATGCACGTGTTGTCTGAATCCAATATTGCTATCATGTGTTTCTAAGATTTATCAAAGTAATATAAATTCTAGTGGTCTCTTAGACGTTTACCTCTTCAACATGGACAGTTAGTCAAATCTCATATTGCAAGAACTACTGTAGACACTCCAGAAACTTAACAACTTCAGGTTCAAGGCTCACACGCGACACTGTAACATGCTGGGGGTGGGGAAGGGAAAGAAAGAGGGTATCATCACCGTGAGTGACCCAAAGTTTATAGAGTTTATGAAGCTTTAGGATCCCTAGAGGTTTTCCTTCTTTCCCACAACCTACAAGGACTCAACATCATTATTAACACAAGCAGATACCAACAGAAAGCTGAGCTGGGCAACGAATCCCTCTGGAAATGCGTTATTTGGGGACTCTGTGAATGTAACCAATAGTAATAAAACAACTGAATATGACATCAACACGCCTTCAGAGTCAAATAGTTCTAAGCTAAAGCAGGTCCAGTATCAACCTCAGTCCTCCAGTTTAACATGCAAGTTGGTAAACTGACAATGTTTTCATTCATGTCTCGGTAGTCACCCAGTTAGTCTAGGAACATTTACTGATCACCCGTTTGTGCCAGACCCAGTGCTGGGAGTAGTGATAGCACGATGTTCATTCATGAGTTTCAGTTGAGAAAGAGAGGGAGACAGAGAGTGCACATTAATTTGATAGAATTAAAGAGCTACATAATAGGGGCAGGGCCAATTGCTAAAAGAGAGGAGAGGAGGGGGTGGGGTGGCTGAGGCCCCCTAGGAGAGCCAGGAAGGTCTCCTGGAAGAAGTAATATTTGAACTGGGACTTGGAGAGAGCCAATGGTTATGTGTGCCTTCTCAAGCGCAGTGAGGTTGGAGAGGACAGAGCTGGTGATGATGAGAAGCAGCAGTCTGACAGGCAGCACCTTAACTGCTTTGCTGAAGGCTCTGAACTCTGAACTCTGACCTGCAGACACAGTGAAGCCCTCTGAAGAATTTCATCAAGGAAATGGCAAGATCAAAAATGTATTTTGATATAATTTTACTGGGGCAGCAGATAAGTGATGGACTAGAGGGGACTGAGGATGAACGTGGGTAGGGAGTTAAAAGACTGTGGGTCCATTTACACAAAAGATGGTGAGAGCCTGAACTAAGGCCCTGACTGTAGGAACAGAGAGAGGAGGGTGGTGGGGAGGGACTGCATTAGACACATTTCTGAAAGAGAATTCCAAGACTACTCCAGGTGAATAAACATATTAAATGTGTCCAGTGTCTGCATAGAAAACCAACCATATGAATGCTAAATAAAAGTCAAGTCAAGTTCATAGAAGTTTTAAAGTATATACATGTTTCAGGCCACAAATGTCACGTCTTCCTTAAGTGAGACAGATAATGGAGCTGAAGGTGCTTGTAAACAGTTTCACCAATATTAGGAAACCTCATCAGAATTCCATTTAGGGTTTACATGATGGGAATGGTAGTAGACATGGTGTCCAGGTGGGGGAATCAGTGAGAAAAATGCCAGAGTAAAATTCTCCACTTCCCAAGTCTGCTACGGATGTATGTTAGTGGATGTAAGCCAGGGCTTGCAGGGAAGCAGTGACGTGAAAACAGGGACAAGGAGACATGGACAAAGGATCTCTAAAGTGCCTGGGTGTTTGTTGAATTAATATGTGAATGAATATATATGCATATGTGTATCATGAATAACACGTGCAGAATGGGATTTGTATTACTATAACTCATGGATGACAATATGAGCATAAGAACTGAAAGAGAGGAGAAATTTTCACTAGATACACACAATGGTTTGATCATTTTTAACTAAATCGACAGACCACTAACTACTTACTGATTACTGACTGGTTAAATGAATCATTCATTAATTGGCTTAGTGAGTAAGCCCAGTTCCCATCATAAGTCTTAGGTAATGTATGACCCAAATCTCTTTGGTTGGCCTCCAGCAGCTCTAAAATTAGTGAGTAAATCTTCCAGTTATATCCTTGCCAGACTTTGTCTTTTTGCACAACCTGATTCAAATTTTCAACTGGGCCTGTTCCAAATTTTGTGTTAGTCTGGGAGAGTGTTTACTGGCCCCATGAGGTTGCCTAATTTGTCTTAAGTTCTGTGCATCACACATTATGTTTCCTTAGTTCTAATAAAATGACCCAAACCTGCTTTAACTATTTTATTTTTCACAAAAAAGCCTGTGAAAGGATCACGGAATTAAATTCTGTTTTCTTAAAAAATAATTACGTTAAAATGTAAATATTTAAATTCACATTACAAATGCTAATGAAATTTCAAGGAGGTCTTTAAACTGTAGGTGCTTACTAAGGATAATAAGGAAGAAGGGGAGTCACTAGGGAAAAGGAAGTCACTTGGGCTCTTTTTCTGTCCCTAGTGGTAGAGGCTGGCACTTGAATGGAACCACAATGCAGCTGCCCAGTGGAAGTTCACTATGCCTCTGGCAACTAGACCATAAAATACGAACTGAGGGCTTTTATCTGTTCATGAAAATATTAATTGTTGCAAGTACGGAGGACAAGGCAATGGAAACCCAAACCAAAGATTAAACTGGCTAGATTCTAAAGTGTTGTGTATTTTGGTTCCTTGAGTGTTTTTGTTTTCAGAGATCATGTCAGAATAAAAGGAGTCATGTGCTGAGGTTTTTCATATATTATGAAGTCAAAAGGTTGCCATTCAATGGGATTACATTTTCCTTTAAGCAAAACTTTTTTTTTTTTTTTTTTAGGTCCTTTGACCTGAACTATGATCAACTGTACTGAAGTATATAGGTGATGCAGGTAATTAGTCAGAGGCTATCTCAAAATGTATCTTTTAAAAAAAACATTTCAGTGTATACTGCTGGCATCTTTATTTCCTCTATTCACCTGGGACAAATGACTATTTCCATGGGGAACAAAGTTAATATTTAATAAGAGAGGACATTTTACTTTTATGTTTCCTTAAATTTCAACAAGTGTTCGATTTTGAAAAGTATCAAATGACTGCATGTATTTGTGACACAAAAGTGACACTCCTTCTCTATTCACTAAAACACTCCCCTTATTTGGAAGTTGGCAGATTGTCATCAAAAAAGTTTTTCTAAATGAAAAAAACATGGCGGGATAATACACTGCATAATTCCATTCCGAGTTCGCATTAATAAAGAATGATACTTGTAAGTTTTAGAACCAGAAGTAACACTGTGGCTGTCATATATTACAGTACACAAAATCTGATTCTAACAGAGGAGACATCTGCCAGAAACATTTCAGTTTAGCATGACGAATTTACCTTAGCCCTGTCAAGAATCACATTACGATGCCAAAGTATTGCTTTGAATATATGCTGAGAAACAGAAATAAATTTGTTGAGGTAGGGTTTCAAATCCCCTCAGCATCATGTCATTCCTGGTACTGGGGGTAGGCACACATGAGCCCAGGTGACTCTGCGGGGGATCTGCCAAGAGGGAACGTCACTCACTTAATCAGGACACTGCTGCATGGGGGTGAGAGGAGGGGTTGATCAGCATCACAGCACAGATTCCAGCATACTCAGCTCCCACCAAGGTGAAGGGACGTTTCAAACAGAATCCCTCTCTGAGCCACTTAAACACATTCCCACGGGAAGCTGTTTGCTGGGAGCCCTTTTTTCAGCTTGATGGTAAACTTCTCTGAAAGATTCCACTAAACTCTAACTAATAGAGGCCATGTTTTTGCCTCAAAATACCTAATTTGAGCCATTGTTTGTGTAAATCATGGCATTTACACTTTCCTTGTATGTGAGCTACAAGATACAAGGTAGACAGCAGGAGATGCAAACAATTGGCAGCTTATTCCAAGACCACTCGAGAGCTGTGGGTAAGTACAGCCCGGGGGCTCCAGGAGCCCAGGGAGCCCACAGCCCCCTCTACTGCCCGCTACACAAGTGCCAGGCCGAATTTCACTCTGATTTCTTGAAAGGCCTATGAATTCTATCAAGAATTGGCTGCACACTTTGGAAACATTTTACAGGGTAGACACGACCCCACGATAGGCTTCTTACATCCATAGCAACTTTTAAAGTCCAAGATACAGAATAAAGAGGACGGCCTTAATAATACCAAAAGGGCCACATCCACACAGGCAAGATTGTGTGCAGGGTTCAAAGCTTAACTACCAGAAAATTTAGCTGCCGCTTTCATGTGAGAAATGTGGCAGATAAAAGCAGTTTCAATATTGCACCATTGCGTTAATGTAGATGTAGCACAGATATATTAAATTTTTCCCTCTCAGCACCATGCTCTAAGAAAGTAGTGAAAGTATTATGTTTGCATGATACTGATTTGACATGTAGTCTGAGAAATATATGAAAAGTTGTATTTTCAAAGGACTTGGCTTATGAAAAGTCATATTTGAGGGAGTGTGGAATCAATTCGCAGGGATAGTTTATGGTCTAGGAACTCTTACCAGGTAACAGGAGAAACTGGTATATATATATATTAAAAAATCTTACAGAAGAAATATTAATAACCTATCTTGAACTTCATCAAGGCAAAATAAAGATCATACAATCTCTAAGTTTCTGTTTGCAACACAGCAAGAATATTCACTTAGTCTAGAAACCATCTACATATCATTTTTCAGTTTGCTTTCTGTATCTTCTGATTGCTTCCAACTCAGCAACAAATACAAATTTCTACCATTCTTGCATAAGCTTAGTATAAAAAGATGAGATTTAAGTATAAAAATATCTCAGAAATAAGCTTTTAATGTAGTATTGATAAAAACATACGTGTGTGTATCTTTGTTTGATATAATCACCTATGTCCTGGAAAAATATCCAGAATAACTGATCTAAAGGTTTGCTAATTCTTCTATAGCAAAATCTGACCTTCATATAGGCATGAGAATCCTACATGCTTCCTCCTCCAAGGGAAAACTCACAGCAGAAGAGCCCAGACAAACAGAAGGCAGGAATAGGAAGAGAACAGATAAATACAACTAGACTGTACTAAGAAAACATTAACAGAGACCATTGGCAGTGTATCCAAAAAAAAAAAAAAAAAGGATTCAGGGAACATCGTATTTCCACACAACAGACCAGCACACCACTGCAGGACAGAAAAAGAACCCTGAACTCATAGGGAAAAGTTCTTTTTATTAGAACTATGAGAAATCTTTTTTCATACAAATTCAGAAAGTTCGGACATCCTAACAGGTCTGGTATCTCTCCAACATATCTTCTATATTAAGAATCAAAAAGTTTCAAATCTATTCTACTTGCCTGCTACAGTCTAGCAAGGGGAATTAACACTATAAATCAAATCTGTTTCCTCTGAACTTACTTGTATGACAAAGCATGTCAAGTCTTGTCTTTGTGAAAATCTCAGAGATGTTTTTGGGAGCCCCATACTGCTGCTCACGGGGGGCTCCATCTCTGGCTTTTAGATCAGGTGAAATCCGAGACTAGAACTGATGCCCGACATTCTTTCTGAGATAGAATCCTGGAGCATCAAGATTCTCAATAGGGAAATTCCAGTTTGTAAAATATTTTCAAAATAGAAGACTATCATTCAAATCACATAACATCATTTTGTACACGTTGCCTTGATGTACAAAGGTTTTAAAGAATAAATTTAAATCTTAGATTGAATGAACCCTGAGAGTGCAACTGTTCATACAAACAATAATAGGACTTAGGAAATTTAGCGCTAATAACTGGTAGGATATTTTTTTAAACCACAGCAATATCCCTGAAAATCTGTCTGTATCGTCTACTCCTTTCTGCAGACATTTTCCTTCCTATGACTTCTGGCTTTCCTTTTATAGTCAAGCTCCGTTTTCATTCATCATTCTTCACTTCTTCCTCCAAATTGCCTGTTTATAAATATCCTCTCCCAAGTCCATCATCCTCTTTCCCCGTGCTTCTTTTCAATGTCTAATTCTCTCTCGCCATTCTCAGCACCGTTCAGTTAAGTTTGGCACACGTTTTGAAGTGGCCACTTTCTCCTAAGCACTGGGAAGACAAGCTAAATCAGAGCTGGCTCCTGCATTTCCAGAGCACACAGTAGACCGAGGGAAATAAAGATGTGAACAAATTGTGAAAATGCATTGTAAGACGACTTAGGGAACTGTGGAAATTGTAGGGGACTGCAGAAGATCGAGGTTTGGGAGGAATGAGAATGAGAGTGGAAATAACATTTGAGCCAGTTCTTGAAAGATGATTTCAAGTATCTCAGGCAGACAAGAAGAGGGGGGAGGACAGTTCACGCAGAAGGAACAGCATCTACAAATAAATGAAGCTGTGAAGGGCATGCGTGTCCTAAGACCAGAGGGTGTTCAACATGGCCAAAAAGTGACTTATGTGGGAGGAACAGGGTGGAGGATGAGACTGAGAATATAAGCTGTGGCTAAACTGTGCTTTTATGCCATGCTAAGTAATTCAAATCTTATTCTATGTGCCATAATTTAGAGCAGGAAAAATTTTTCAAATTTGTGCTTTAGAGAAGCCGATTAGGCAAACAGAACGGAAGGTCCTGGAAATAAAGAGAGGGAGAAGGGAGAAACGGAGGCCCGATATGCTTGTCTGTTGTTATAGAGAGGTTACCAATTGTCCAGTACTTAAGGTACCCACATCTATGGCAGTGGGGTTAAAGAACGGGGGCTGAGACATTTGGGAGAAAAACTGATGATTGAATATATGGGACTTGGCAATAGGATATAAAAGTGAGGAAAAGGGAAGAGTCAAGGATGAAACAAAAGGTTTTATCTTGAACTCTCTTGTGATCATGTCACTAACCAATATAAAGAACATTTGCTGAATGCACTATTCTCAGGACTGACGGATTGGAGGAGAGAGACAGGCAAAGAGGAAAAGCCAATTTAAAGGTGTTATTGAGCTTGTCACCGTGGGCAGCGGGTCTCAGTTCTGCCAGTACCAGCTGAGGACAGCACAGAATGTTTCCCAGAAATGTGTACCTGAAGGCAAGAGGCTGGGGCCTTAATCTATAAGATCCTACTTCACCGGCTGACGTTGCCCCTGAGAGTATCGCCATCACACGCTTTTAAACTGTGCTTGCTGTGGTCAGCCTAACTTCCATAGGTCTGGACTAGAAACCCGGGTACAGAGAGCTACAACAGGGTTACCTGAGGCCAGATGTGGTCGGCATGAAATAGGTAGACCCCTGCATGGAACTACCAGCCCCATTCATAGCTGGAAAGAGAAGTGTCACTTAGCAAATGTGAGTCAGGGTACCAGACATAGTTGAGATAAAAGATGACCAGAAATAGGTGCTAGTGGAAGCTATTCAACTTAATGAGATCACTAGAGCAAACTCATAGATCGGCACCACCTCTTTTGACATGGTCAGATTTCAGAGTAAACCTGTAGAAAGTATGAGATATGTATTTATTTCTAGATACCCTTTTCTGAAAAAAAGCCCAAACCTTTCAAACTCTCAGAGTGTTTCTTGACCCAGAAAAGTTTAAGAAACACAAATTTAGAGCAGAAATGGAATTACAAGAAAATAAATTTTGGAAAAATAACATTTAAGGGTCAAAGAGGAGAAGATGGGAAACAAGTGTTAGTGCCCAGGCTTGGAATCATAAAGGCTTGGGTTTGATCTAGGCTCTATTTGAATTTGAGCATATTATTACATTCTTTGATTCTCATGAGCTCCATTGTAACTTAGATAAAATAGAGATAACAACACTTAGATCACAGGGGTGAATATGAGTACTACAAATAGGAAATGTGTGCAAAGTACCTAGGATAAGATAAATGCTCATTAAACCATGAGTTATCAGAAAAACAGACAAATGTCAGGAAGCAACTATGTAACAGAATTCAGGAAACAATTACAGAAAAAACAAGAAACAAACGATAGGCAAATATTTAAGAGGACTTTGAAAAGAGTTCATTGCATTTCTGATGATTTTGTTAAGAACAATTAAAATACACTGGGTAGAGATCAGCAGAGTAGTGGGTTGAGGAGTAAGTACTGGATGGTTAAAGCAGGCTCAGACACATCCGATATCTCACCCAGTACCAAATTCTACAAGTAATTTTAAGGATACCCTCTATCAAGAAGCACAGATGAAACAGAGAGGTCTGTGGTTTCCATATGGCTTTCCAGGTCACTCCTCCTGCAATAGACATGCTGTCTCTGGCCCCAAATAACATGAGACCTCCAAAATGGTTTTGCAGGGTTATTTGATACAGTCAGAAACATTTAAGTTATGAAACATCTCCATTTTTTACCCCCAAAAATTCTGTAACCCATGGGACATTCTCCAAGAGCCATGCCTTATAAATCCATACACAGATTCTGGATTTATTTACTATAGTAATCCTTTAGTCAGGAACACCTTGCTGAGAGAATTCTGTGAATAAAGTCTCTTTCTTCTAGCAGATATTATTAGTCTATTTACATGTAAGTTCAGTTGACAAGGAGATAGGTCAATTCCCCTTTCCTCATTTTCTTTTACCTAGGGGTGCTCCCCACCACCAAGGAGACTGAAGAGTTAAGCCAACTGCTTGAACTCTTTTCTCCTCAGCAACCCATCCATTGCCCCACCCACCTCTAAGTCAAATGCCCAATCATATTTCTCTTCCTATAGATAATCTTTTTTATTATTATTCTCTGGTGTATATCCCTCTAGAATTTTCTTTAAATATTTACCTACTTATTAGTACATGTTGGGCTTAAGTATGGGTTTCTACTGTCTGTGGTATGTGTGTGTATTCATATATACATTCTTGTTTGGTTTGTCCTTAACAGTGTGTCTCAGAAATCTTTCCACATCATACTATAGAGACAGTTCAACTTTTTAACAATGTCAGCAACTTTGGATCTGAGAGGGTCACCTTTGGGTCTAAAAGGGTCTGAGATTTTAGTCTACTTGCAAGTTAACTCTAGCCTGCTACAATTTCATGGATGCTGGTAGAAGACACAAGACACCTGGGTTAGAGACAAAGAGCTTTCTGAAAGTTAACAGCAATAGCAATATCCAGCAATATCAGCCTTTATACAGATTTTCTGAACTCAAATTCCCACAGGGCAACACAAAGAAGAGTAGGTAAGGTCTGCACATGCAGAAGGTTGAGTGACCTAAGCTTAGAGAACCTAAATCTTTATTGATCAGCAGCAAGCAAAGCAGCTATACTTTTACCCTGGAGGAAGATATGATGTTTATTACACTGGAGTGAAAACAAATACAGCCTGTGCTCCACAGGGAGGTTCTATCTCTATCTTCCAAGGTTGTTCATTATGCAAACATTCTTGCAAGACATGCAAAAATGTGAGAGGTGCCCTGGAGGACAGTCTCCCAACAAACAAACTTAAACCCTTTCTAAGTATGGGCAATATTTAACCATTTTCCTATTAATAGTCATTAACAGTTAAGGTAGAACAAATTTTTATTTCTCAAATAATTATTTCCCCAGGGTTATTTACTGAATGAACCAAACTTTCGAAGTTATTGTCAAGTTGTTCAATTACGTTTATTTTATTTGATGTGATTTCATTTTCTGAATTTTGATTTTGTTGCCTTTTTTAGTGGTCATTTTTTCTCCCCAAGTGTTTTGAATGCTTACACTGAATCTTCCTCTTGAATGCCTTTAAAAATCTTCTCCCTCAATTCCAGGTCTCCATCTCTACTGTCTAAGAATTTTTGAGTTATTCCATTTGGTCTCCTAGGGCCAGCTGGTCAGAATCAAGTCTTAGGTTGATGACTAGCAGCTCCTGACTGGGGATATTTCAGATTGATTAACTGAGTGAGCCAATATCTGGTCTGGGTTTAGGCTTGGCTTCAAACCTGAGTTCCTTCCCTCCTGTCTCTCAAAGTCTGTATCATCTTTTAAATCACAGTCCTTAGTGATGCAAAGTAGCTGTTTTCATTGTCTTCTCAAAGCACAGTGGGAGCAGGGGGCAAAGGATGGGAAACAATATCCCAAACCTTTGCTTTAAGAACTGAGGCTGATGTAATACTCCTTATATCACAGTAAATGAACTGCCTGCTCTCTTGACCTGATCTGGTGTGGAGCCCAGCCAGCCCATGGCCTCAGCTTTACTTACCCTCTGTGTACCTGTTCCTGTGGTCTATTCCACAGAGCTATTCAGCTTGTTATGAGCTCAGATACACAAAGGAGGCTATGTATGTGGTGTATAAATGTCTGTGTACATACAGTTTCTTTTTCTACAAATTGTATTTTGTTTTCTACATTGCTATGTATTTTGAGCAAAGGGGGCACCTCAAGGGATGAACTTAAAATGCTACCTTGGCTGCTTGCCTAGAATCAAATGTAACATAATAAAAGCTAATTTATACAGCTGAATAGCGAAAACAACAACAACAACAACAAAAAAAAAACAAAAAAACTAACCAAAAAATACCAAAAAACCAAACCAAAACCCCAAAATAAATTCAACAAAACACCAGTAATTTAATTAAATAATAGGCAAAGGATCTGAAGAGACATTTTTCTGAAGAAGACATATAGATGGCAAACAGATACATGAAAAGATGCTCAATATCACTTATCATCAGGGAAATAAAAACCTCAGTAAGGTATCACCTCACATCTGTTAGAATAGCTATAACCAAAAAGAAATAACAAGCATTGAAGAGGATGCGGATAAAAGGGAACCCTTGTGCACTGTTGGTGTGAATGTAAATTGGTTTGGTCCCTATGGAAAACATTATGGAGGAGATTCCTCAAAAATTAATAACACAACTGATGATCCAGCAACCTCATTTCTGAGTATTTATCTGAAGAAGACAAAAATACTAACTTGAAAAGGTATCTGTACCTTCATGTTCATTGCAGCATTGTTTACAATAGGAAAGATATGGAAAAAAACCTAAGTGTTCACTGATGAATAAATGCATAAAGAAAATGTGATATATATATCACATATACATGACATACACAGAATATTATTTAGCCATAAAAAAGGCAATCCTGCCATTTACAACCACATGGATGAAATTTGAGGACATTATGCAAGGTGAAATAAGCCAGGAAGAGGAAGACAAACACCATATGATCTCACTTATATGTGGAATCTGACAAAACAAGCCCCCCCACCCCCCAAAATAAGCAAACTTGAACTCACAGATATAGTGAACAGACTGGTGATGGCCTCAGGCAGGGGGTGGAGCATGGGTAAAATGGGTAAAGGTATCAAAAGGTACAAACTTCCAGTTTTAAAATAAAGGTAATTTACACAGAATTGTGGGAATGCATATGGTGTAAGCTTTTTACAAAGTTATAAACTGACACCTAAAGTTTAGGATTAGTTTTGAGCTGGGTTTAAGTCAATGAAATCCTTCTATTAGAAGAGCACCTATAGATTGTATTTCCAACCTCAGAACTTTGTTTCATGCCCTAATAATTTGATTACCTGAAAACACTTACATACTTGCCATATATAAAATATTAGTATCAGGTCTACCAAGTCACAATTACCCAGAATCTAGACTCAGCTTTTTGGGAGGTGGGGACAGTGGAGGCAGGTGAGATGAGGAATCAGTGTGCTTAATTTTCAAGTGTTATCAGTTCTATAAATATTAAAAATTGAACATTTTTTTCCAGGCCAATCATAGCTGTCTGTGGATCCCAAATAAAATAAATTAAAAATATAAAAAGTAACATTTGAGTAAAGCTTAGAACCCAGTGAAAGCTTTTAATCATTTAGAAATCTGAAAAATATATATAAATAATTTGTCTTTTAAGAAATATGGTAACTGAAAATACAATAACATAGTCTTTAATTTTCTATTGTTATTTATAAATGGTGTGAAGTATAATTTTTTTAAAAAAAGCTTTCAAAGTTCCAATAAATTGTTAGGCACAATTAGTGAAGGACGATGCAATCAGATTTTGAAGGGCTTTTTTCTCTTAATATTATGTACTTTTTACTTAGATTGTCACTTATCTAGTACATGTGAATTAAAAACAATGAATATATATATATATTTAAAAAACAGCAGATCTGCCTATTCATATGGGGAAAACTTAGATAAACATAAAAAATACAGCCTTTAACTAACTCTTTATCTTAGGAAAAAACCTAGAATCTATTCCAAGCCTATTTCCTTATTCTACAAACAGATAAAAATAATGCCCCTTGAGAACGTAAGATTTACTGAGAGGTTTTTTACACCTGATTCCTGAGAAAAGCCACCAGAATTAAAAGACATAAAACTCATGTTGTTATTTCACACCAGTGATATTTAAATTAAGTGATGGGTGTTGATTGAAATGTAGTCCCATACAAATATTTGGTATATTTTTTTCTGAACCTCTCTAGAGCCTTGGAGTATAGAGAAGTTTACAAACTTTTCACTTCTTAGACCAGTAAAATTTCCACAATTGTGAGAACAAACACAAGATTTCCACCAATTTTGTTTTGCTAAGAAAAAACGTTAAAAAAAAAAAAAACAAACCCTGCTAGTTAGTACCATCAAAAGATATTAACAAGCAAAATTAAAGACATAATGTCAAAATAAGTTATAAATTTTCTCAAGTAGTGGTTGGCAGCTTTATGGCAAAATATAAATATCTACTACTTATGTTTCTTATTTTGAAATGAACTCATGAACATTTCATTGTTGACTTATTATTCAAAAAATATTTGAGAGCTGTGTACTAGGTTCAATTCTAAATGCTGAGGAATAGCGGTGGGACTTTTAACAAGACAAAGTCCCTACTTTCAAAAATATTTAATTCCAGGGAGAAGAAATAATAAACAAATATAATACAACTATAAATATCACCTGGTGATGTTATATCAGATGCAAAAAAAAAAAAAAAAAAAAAAAAAAAGCAGAGTAAATGGAGTAAGGCCAGAGTGGGACAGATGGTTATTAGTTGACATAAAATGGTCAAAGACCTCGCAAATAGAGTGAAATTTGTTCAGAGGTCTGAAGAAGTCAGGGAATCAATCGTGCCACTATCTAGGAGAAGGAGAAGACAGGTGTGAAGGCCCTGGGGGCACACACATGTTTAATATGTTAGAAACAATAGCAGAAAGCCCTGCATGGCTGAGGCAAAGTGAGCTAGGGAAACATTACTTAGGAAAAGATACTAGGAAGTTCATGGAGATGATGTAGAGACTGGTAAATACTTTGGCTCTGAGTGAGATAAGCAGCAAATGGAGAATTTTGAGCAGAGGAGTAAATTCAGTAGCTTAAAAATGTTGGGAATGCAGAGTTTTCACGTCTCCTAGAGAGAACAGTAACTAACCAAACACTACCACATTCAGCTGTTCTCTTCCCCCAAATGATTCATGTTTTAAAATATATGCTTTCAGAGGGCTTGGAATAAGTGACTTGGCACTCTTCTCTGACATCTTTAAGTACTCTAGCACTCTTTGAGAAATTAAATGCCGAGTTTTACTAATAGTATCCTCAGTTTTAAATTTCTCTTACCAGCTCCAAAGTCTTTGCTTCCCACAATGGTGCCTATGAAATCACCTTGTGAGCACTGTCCTTCAAAAGTTTTATGATACACTCAACACCCAACAGAATGCTCTTAGATGATTACATTTACAATTACAATTGCTTTCCTTGTGTTACCCAGTGCGCCTCCATATTTCCACTTTTCACAGGCAGTAAGACATCCATTTCTATTGTAGTTTTCTATAGTTATGAGCTAGAAGAAATTCCTACCATTTGAATTTCTTCTCCTGATGCTGAAATACAGCCTCAGTTTCTCCCTTTGTTTCCCATTGTTTTTCCACTTCTTACTTGCTTTTGGTTTCTTTCACTTGTTTACATCAGCATTCAGCTCTTCCTTGGAGGAGGCTGCCTCAAAACAGACCATCATTAGGTCGAAAGTCACAGCCTCCTTTAACTTCAGTTTGCTTACCAGCTTTCTTAGCCAAGCCCATTGAGCAGATAGTCATATTTGTTGTTGAGCAAGTCACATAACAAAGTGGAAAAGAATTAGTTAGGAGTAGTTCAACTCTTGATGGTTATTCTCCTAAAAGTAAAAGTCTTGAAGCAGTTGAAGGGAAGTTGTTTTTTCTCCTTTTATCTTATGGTTTGGTTTGATCAATTCATCTACTTTTGTAGAGGTATTGAAGAGGTCTCATTTTCCTGTTTATTTTTCCCAAATGGAATAAAACTTCTGGTATGCCTTTATTCAACTTTGTTCCTACATACATTTTTATTTTAATCAAAAGCTTTCTTGGAGCAAGTGAAGGCCACCCACAGAGCTAGTTTATGTCTTTAAAAGCTTTGTTTATCACCGAGAGTGATCATCTATCATAGAAGATTCATTTGGTTCAAGGACGTATTATTGTCTTGATTGGGCTTATACATCAAAGAGAAGAATTAAAGGGCTCTGATGAAAACTTTCCACCTGACACACAGGTGGCTGAAAGTATGTGCTATCTTTTCTTGGGTCCTTTTGTTACCTTTCTTAGCTTTCTTGTTTTGAAACATGATAATAGTAGTATTTGAGTTTTCTGCGGATTTTTGTTCTATATTGCATGCTGTGAAAGGATTTTTCTAGGTTCTGCTTCTGGGCTCCCTCTGATCTTGTGATGTTAAACACACTGCTGTCTTCCCTCGGCATTACTCTCATCATTTTCTTCTCCACTTGTTCCACTTCTGTCCTGTGTATGTGGGAGGGGGCTGTACAGAAGATGTGAGAGGAAACTGAGTAGAATGGCAGAGTAGGGGGATGTCAGGGAATCATACTGCTGAAAAAAAAGGCCTCCACAACTTCTAAAAGAAAAAAAGGATAGTCTGTACTGGTCTTTGCATTTTTTCCCCCAACGTACCCACAGAAGTTAAACTTTTTCCAATGAAGCGTTTAAAAAAGAAATACTGTCACTTATCTTTGAATTTTGATACTGTCGAGTTCTTAGAGTTGTGTCCCCAATTCACGAAAATTCACGGTTTGTTTTCCAAACAGTAGAAAGTGATTTATGCAACTCAAATCCCATATTTTCTAGTAAGACCAGTGTCATTTTGACCTTGAAGAACTGTGCAAATTGTAAGGAAAATAAATACTTCAATAAAGCATGACATCATATCTTGATTCATTTCACATTGTGTGTGTTTAAGGAAATATTAGAACTTCCTTCTGATAGTTTTCATACCTTGGGAAATCTGTTGAATTTTGCTTTCTGTCTTGACCCAGGTCATGCTTAGAAATTCCACTCCGTATTAAAACCAGATTTACTAAGTCAACAACAACAAAGGAAAAGAATGTTGGGTTTCTGTGGACTAGGTATCACTTTTTAAATATTTTTCTTATGCCACTCATTTCGGTGAGAAACATAGGTGAACACAAAGGGAAGCAAAATGTTGACAAACATCTTAAGTAATTTGATACGGGGCAAATTTCTGGCACATAGGATCCTTCTAGTCACCTTCTGCTATTCAGGGATTCAGTTTAACCTTTCTTTGATATTATTTTCTGGAATGACTGGCTGAGGTTATATAATTAAAACAATCTGCTTGTGCGAGCATAGATTTGATTGTTCTAGATGTTAGGACTAAATTTAATACTAACCATGATAAACTTGGATGGTTAAAAAAGAAAATAAAATCAGTTTGGGGGAGTACTTCATACTTCAGTCATCAGAAGTATTTCTCATTCATTAAAGAACTCAGCATAGTGTCTGGCGCATTGTGGCAGACAGAAATAGAATTTTGTTGAATGAATTCAGGAAGATATACATCAAGCAAATTAAACAGCTAACAACCTTTCAAAAATTTTTATGCCAAGAGAAACGACACTTAAAAATAAACAGGTGGTGGACAACTAAGACAACTGGAAAATAAACAGTATGTAAATCATAAACAGACAAAATTAACTGTTTTCTCAGTTCCCGAGCAAAACATTGGCGCATTTGTGAGTAATAACAGGAATGTTGCTAAAATCTCAACTTTTGGCTCCTAGCGCTTTCCTTCCGTAATGCATACACTCTGATGGGTTTCTATTTTTAAACTTTCAAGGGCAATTACAATTTCTCTTATTAACATATTCTGATGCTAGTGCTCTACCCATAAAAAGACCCATTTGCTGTAGCTGACACATTGTTTTATCCTCTCTCTCTCTGTGTCAATCTCTCTCTCCTCTTCTTTCTACCTCTATATCTCCAGCTCCTGGCTTATTAGAATTGGCTCAAACAAGAGCCTTCTTTAAATGTATTTATTACTCATTCATTCATTGATCATTCATTTTCATTCAGTCAGTCAGTTTCTTTTATCCACATCCCCGACTCCCCTCTGCCTCATTCAATCATTTTAATATCTATGTATAAATAGAAATATATATACATATAGGTAGTATGCATAGATTCTATTAAATGTGTCTTCTGAGTAGTTTTTGCACAGTTTTTAATTTTAATAAATGATTGATATTTACTATTCAGCCATTGCACATTGGATTATTTGTATTTTCCACTCAGATCCAGTTTTTAGGATGCAGCCATGCTGCCTTATGCATATCTGACCCAATGCTCCTGCAGACAGTTCCTGCTGTCATATTACCATCACAGAATAATGGGGAAATTACTTAAACTAAGCCTCAATTTCTTCATCTATAAAATGGTGGATGATGTGTCTACCTCATAACTTAATTAAAATAAAAAATAAATAAAGATTCATTTCCTCTGCTGCCCTAGCCATACTTGACCTGCCCATTAATCACATGTGTCTAGTTGCTAGTACAGTGGACAGTCCAAATACAGGACTTCTCCATCACTGTAGAGAGCATCACTGAGAACAATATTTTGGAAAGCTCTATTATAGTGGCAAGCATTAGAAGAGAACAAGACTAGAGTCTAGAAGACTCTAGAACATCTTGGGAGTCTTGATAAAGACTTTGACTTTTTCTTTTGCTCTAACAATGTTTGTACGTTTGATGATTTTTCTTTAGATGGTGGTGTATACATTGTAGACCTCTGAAGTATTCTGCATGTCGATGAAAATAGTATTTAGGAGAGTGTTAGGAAGGATCAACTATGATGGATGGGGTAACTCTTAGGAAACTATTGCAATAATCCAAAGATGAGATGTACTATGTTTTAGGTTGTGAATGCAGAAAAGAGAAGCAACAATTTATCCAAGAGATATTCTGAAGGAATCATTAACAGCTTTCAAAGATTGCCTAGATATATATGAGATAAAGAGCTATGAATCAGAGAGGCTTCTCATTCTAACCTAGAATGACTGACTTGCAGACTCATGATTAAGATGATTACAATGGGTGGTAACAAGTTTTGGAAACAAACACATGACCAAGTGGAAACTAGCAGAGTGGGAGGCCAGGAATTGGAGCTCAGTTTAGAAGAAAAAACCAGCAAAATGGCACTGGAGTCAGAGGAGAAAGAAAGTATTTGAATTAAGAAAATGGATGAACTTTCTGAAGGAGATGTATAGAGAGGAGTCAAATCTCCAGATTCGGGCAATTCCCTTCCTTCTTTCCAAAGCCCAGTGTTTTATGTGCACTTGGAAATGGGGAAGCAAGTAGAGATAATGTACCACACAACTGTTCCCTTTCTAGGCAATCAGCTCAGAGCAAGTCTTCACGGAAGTGATGCTCTTCTTCGTTTTATACTGCCGTAGTCTCCGAGGAGGTTACCTTGCCCCACTCCCAGTCTATCCTCAACACAGACGTTCTAACTCCTCTGAGCCAATAATGGCACTCCTCTGCCTAAGACCCTGAGTGAAAGCCAAGGTTCTTTCCAAGATGTCCCCCAGGCTCAACTTGATTACCTGGTCTCCTTGCATCCCTTGCTCTCTGACCTCATTGGTTGCCTACAACCCCCCACCCATTCCTCCTTTTCCAGCCAGTAGACTCCTTGCTGTCCCTCAACAGGCCACGCATGCCCACATCTCGGGACTGTGGCTCTAGCTGTTCCTTCTGCCTGAAATGCATCCTTCTCCGTATCACTTGACTAGTGCTCTCGATTTTAAGTCTTTGCTTACATTTCAATGAACCATATCCTGACTATTCTGTCTATATCCTCTTTGAGTAAAACCCAAACTTCAGAACCATACTTTATTTCTTCTTTTTATTACCGAATATCCCCTTCTAACATATCGTCTAATTCACTATGTTTATTGTCTGTTTTTCTTTCTCCAGAATTTAAGCCCCACCAAGGAATCTGAAGGGCTTCAACATAGTCTGGCACACAGTAGGGGCTCAATAAATATTTGTGGAATTCTTTCTTTCCTCTAAACTGAAAAACTTCTATTTTTCTTGTTAAGTAACTTTGCCATCTTGACCAGAATTCAGTACAATGCTCCTACGAATATGTTTTTTTCCCTCAAAGTAACCTTATTGAGGCAGTCGTCTCGATGCTAGATTTTATCATTTGCATTTGAATTTTATATAATCCTCTGGACTGCATGTCTAAATGACATGTGTCAGGAAAGTGGTGCTTACCAGCCACTCACACCTGTCTTGTTAATGTTTGATGGCTTGGCTTATTTTGTCTGGTTCACTTCATAATTTCTTGAGAAATTTGGCAGAGCCGTTCCCAATGGTGTGAAAGCATTTTCTGTGGGTTGCCGATGGTGTGACTATTTCCCTCTGGTGTTACAGTTTTCGGGTGGCTTAAAATAAAAGCCTGAATTATTCCTCTACCTGGCAGTCTTTATTGCTGCACTTCATCAACTCAGTCCTACTAAATCATTAATTTATTTTACTTCCATGTCTACACAGGTCTGGTGAAAAGGAATCTGCAAAAATGCCACAAAATAAAGTGCCTTCTTTATTGTATCCCTGGAATTTGTATAGAGCAGAAGACCTCTCTTGCAAATTCTCTTCGATTGTCCTAAAAAACAAAAAGCCTGTCTCCCAAAATTTGAAAATGGCAACAAAAATCACATCAATCAAAATACATTTAAAAAAAATATTTTAGAAAGGCCTTGCATTGCCATCAGCTGCCTGGGGCACTTTCACATATTCCGTGGATGAAGAAAGGCTCAAGGACAACTCTGAGTCCTCTTTTTCTTCTCAGATCCAGGCCACTGTTTTCTCATCTTTCTAGAAATTCACTATGCTACTTTTCCTTGGCATCTTGCTACATCATTCTCCTGAAAACATCTATCTCATAGTGAATTTTGAACTTTAGAACACAGAAGAAAATTAAAGATTACTTGTCTAATTCTCATATCATTTGAAATAAAGAGACTGGATTACAAAACATTGAATTCCTCAGCCAGTGCTGTTTCCACACTCTATCACTTCTTTTTTTTTTTTTTTTTACCTCTAGTGATTTTTTTTTTTTTTTGAAGTATAGTCAGTTACAATGTGTCAATTTCTGGTGTACAGCATAATGTCCCAGTCATGTGCATGCACATATGTATATATTCTTTTCATATTCTTCATTAAAGGTTATTATAAAATATTGAATATAGTTCCCTGGCTATATAGAAGAAATTTTTTTTTATCTATTTTTATATGCAGTGGTTATCATTTGCAGATCTCAAACTCCCAAATTTATCCCTTCCCAACCCCCTTTCCCCTGGTAACCATAAGACTGTTTACTGTATCTACAAGTCTGTTTCTGTAGATGAGTTTATTAGTGACCTCTTTTTTTCTTTCCAGTAATATATTTTTTGCCTTGAAGACCTAACATTAAGTGGGGAGAATTCTGGTTTAAACTATTGCTGTCAGGTGGACAAAATATTATTTTCTTCAGTTTACAGATAAGGCCACTGAAATCTAGAGAATTTGAAACTCTCCCAATGTTACAGTTAAATTGTTGCTGGAATTCATGCTGCTCCATTCTTCAAGCCCTCCAATTTATAATGACATAAACAAAACTACTTAACATTAAGCACAATTGCAATCATCTCAATTAATCCTCTACTCAAATGAATTTTATTTATAAATATTTACAGAATTTTTGGCACTAGATAGCCTGAGGTTTGTATTTCATATTTTGGAAGAATACCTATTCTTCAAAGTATAGGCACTGTAATTTTTGGTTGCTCATGAAATATTTATTAATGCTAATGCTAATAAAAAATAATGCCATGGTGATTATGCTCTTCAGTCATTAATGCCCTGAAAGAAGTAATTTGCAAATTGGTACACTGTCACTCAAAGTATTAATTTACCACATGTGGGTAATAAATTATTTCTGGAATCAGGTTAGGCACAACTGTCAGGGCTCTTGGAAATTTCTCTCCCCTGTAGCTTTCATATTCAATCAGTTGCCAAATCTCAGATTTCCACATTGTGTCCCACATACATCCCTATTTCCTCCATTGTGCTGTGATTGTTACCTCCTGAGTCCGGGTCATTCTGACTATGTTAGTAATAGGTTGCTCTGTCATTTGATCTCTACCCCAAACTATCCTATACAGCTTCCAGATCAGTCTTCTTAAAAGAGGTACAAACTATTAGGTATAAAATAAACTACCAGGATATAGTGTACAACACGGGGAATATAGCAGATAATTTATAGTAACTATGAAGGGAGTATAATACCTTTAAAAATTGTGAATCACTGTATTGTACACCTGTAATTTATATAATATGATACCTAAACTATGCTTGAATTAAAAAAAACAAACAAAAACCACGGACTTGCTTCTTCATTGGTTCCTGAATGAAATTTAAACTCTGGGTCTGCCTTTTCTTACCTGCACATGCACACACACACATACAGAATGGTCATGAACATGAACACAGACACACACACACACACACAGGTTCTCAACCTTAATGTACTTTTGGAACTTTCCAGAGAACTTCAAATATATTGTTTCTGATTAATTGAGGAGTGTGGTCCAAGCATTGGAATTTTATAAAGCCCTCCCTGGTGATTCTAATGTGCACTTAGGACTAGAACCACATTAAAAAACAAACAACCTATTAAAAGAAGTAACTTGTCGTGGAAGGGAAAATACCTCCTGAGAGTCAGTAGACTGGTGCTTAATTCTAGACTTTCACTGAACAGAAGATCTGTAACACATCAAATAATCCCACTAAACCTCATTTCCTCCTCTATAATGCAACATGAAGGAATTGGACCAGGTTAATTTAACTAATGTCAACATAGCACTTATTACGTACTGAGCTCTGTATCTGAAGCTGAAAATTTAGCATTGAACAAGAAAAGCTAAGTCTCTGCTCTAATCAACCTTACAAAGCTTAAAACACAAAGAGCACATGAAGAAACAAAGCAGCTACAAATAACTAAATAACTATAAACACTACGAAGGAAATAAATTATGACAAGAAAAAACTTGGAGTGGGGATGGGCATAATAGCAAAAATAGTCAGAAGTCATGAGTCTTATTACCCTTTTAGATCATCTTGGTCTCAATTTTGTAAAAATCAACAAGATAGACCAAATCAACAGAGAGAAACAATAGATTCCTGAAGGGCTTCATATTTAATATGTAGCATCTTATATGACTCAAAATTCTTGCTTGGCAGCATTAAATGAAAGATTCTGCTTTATTGTTTCCCCATTTTATATACCCATGTTTTGATAAAATAGGCATAATCTACTCTTTTGGACTCTTTAAAAGTAACAAGAAAAATGGTTTAGGGTGACTGAACTCACACTGTACAATAAGGCTGTAATACAAATGTCTAATTCTTTACTCATGATTGAGGAAAACAGCCCATTGTTCCTGGAGCACAGTCTCTGAGTAAAAATGCATTTCTCAACCTTATAAATTGTCCAGATTCTGGTAATCTTTGGCTGTTTGTCCACACTGACAGTGCTGGGATGCCACATTCTTTCCCAGGGGCCATCTTGGTCGGATCTCTTATGGTGGGAATACTAAGGACCCACTGAGGGCTGGGAGAGGCAATACTAAGGATAATTTCTAGTGTTAGGATGTCTTGTACTTTATAAACTTTTCATGAAGTAGACAATCTGGATCCTTGTTAGCAAGTCCAAATGGAATAAGACAAAAAGTGTGAGCCAAGATTCCAAGCCAAGCAAGTCTGGAACCATGAGTTGGCTGCCATCTGGAAGAATCCCACAAGTCAAGGAGCAAGCAGATTATTGAGGCTGAAGGTACAGATGCATCTGCGAATCTGAGTTAAGGCTGAGACAGTGAATATTTTTACTTTTTATCCAAAGTGATACAATCTTGCTGCAGTAGTCTCATTCACTTTAAGTACCAAATTTTTGATGCTATTCTTAAGGAGATTTTATTTCTCCAATGCCCTTGAAAAATTCTCTCTGGTTATTATTTTATAATGTAATTGTAAATGGCCACTATCTCTTCGGTCATCATCGTGGTCATCATCATCCAACTAGCATTTATAGAAGACTTGTCACCTGTCTGGCACCGTGCTAAGATCTTAACCCTTTGGCCTCTGCTCTGCTTTTAATCTGAAAGCTAATCCTGAACTATGATTTTAAAAAGGCTCTTTACAGTCAATTGCTTTTGGCAGAGAAATGATATCCAGAGAGAGCAGGTGCCTTCTCTGATGCATTCTCTCTGTATGTTTTTGGAGGACTAACAGCCTCCCTGCTCTCAGGGTCTTGCCTGAAGAATTTCACATCTGGGATTATGCTGCATGCCTTATGAGGGTGACACAGCCTAAACGCTGTCAAACATTACGGGCAAGGAAACAGCGAGCGTAGGCTGATTGGTTCTGCTACCCTGAAGCCAGGTGGCGGGGTTAGGGACTGGCGCTGAGAGGGTCAAGCAGCAGAGTTCTGGGATCTGAGGTCTGAGAAATCAGGAGAGGATAATACTTCACAGTAATTGTTCTGAGAGTCCCGCAGAGCAACTGCAGCCTCCTGACTTGGAGCAGGAAGTGCCTCAGGAGTTATCACGTTCTCATTGCTCTTGCCTATCGGTTTTTGTGGATCACTTTCTCTGGGTAGAGAAGGCGGAGAAGATCTGAACCAGTGGGGGACTCAGGCACCAAACCCCTGATGCTCTGCTCTCTGCCCCATCCCTCCGCAGTCTGAGCAGCCCGAGTCATAGAAGCCTGAGCACCTGCCTGCTTCCTGATTCAGCGTGTGGATGTCCTTTCAAGTTCACAGGCTCCATTGCTTTAAATACCCAGGCATTATATATAGATTAACTGCACAGAGGCCCAAAACATTAGACATAGGTAGAGGCCAAGTGTGGGCAGCCTCACTTCAAAAAGAAATGTACAATAGTTGCCCTTTCTCTAGGGCGGACACTGTCACAAAAGCTTCAGATACATTAACTCATGCATCTTCTTAACAGGCTTATGAAGTAAGGTTTATTATTATTCCAATTTTACTAATGTGGAAACTGAGGCAGAGAGATGAGGTGACCGCCCAAGCTCACAGAACCCCTGAGGGCAGAAGCAGGACTTGAAGGTAGGAGAGAAATCTGGCTCGACCATTATACTCTATAGAAAGTGGTATCGGAGTATAAGTTATAAATGGCACCCCTGTTTGTTTTCTGTAGAGTCTTTCCTAAGGTGGCTGAGGTGAGGTCTTCCCCGGACTGCCACTTGGACACAAGTTTAATGTGTTGAAGCCACATCAGGGTCAACTATCAGGCTGTTCTGCAAATTAACCTTGGCTGTGCCCTGGTCAGACTGCACTGGGAAGTGAAAGGTTTTCCATCTGGGGTCTTCATTTACTCACAGGCAATGCCCGCTGCACCCCAGGTGGCTTAATTCTTGACTATAATATCTAAACAGCATTGCTGTAAAATTACATTAGTTTTATTCAGAAGATTGAAATGTGGTTACATAGGCTTATGGAGTACAAAAATGCAGCAGGATCTGGTGATGTTTGGCAGTATCATCTAGAGAAAATGCTCAAAACTATTCAATGAGAAACACGTCAGGGTTATTTACAAAGCATAAGCCTTAAGACCTTTTGTGCTGTTATTTCCATGGAAAAAAAAATAGTTTGTCTTGGACACAAAGGACATCATTGTTAAATTAAATGCCTCAGTCAAAGAATTATGAACTGCTTCACTCCACTGTGCCTCCCTCTAGCCAAGGGTGGCTACTCTTAATATTAAACAATTCATTATTTTCTAAGGACTAGCAAGGGAATGGTTAGCACGTATGAGTTAAGGAAATGCCATCACAAACACAGGGGCAGATGTGGTATAAACTGGAAACTAAATAGCGTAATGTATGTCTACATAAATAATCTACATTAGACTCACTGTGGTCTGTCCTCATTTCAGTGAAGAAACTTTATATATGTTTATTACACTCATTAGTCTCACTTTGTAACCCATCTCATGCTGTGCCAAAAGACCCTCAATTCGTAATTATAAATAATATTACCTTTACAGTGGTCCCAAAATGACTCCCTTAGGAGGTTACTTTCCTATGCATCTTTCACAGGAAAACTGATACTCATCTGCTTGAATATAATGAACATTTCCCCCTCCAATTGGCAGTGTTGTGCACATAACAACTGAAAATTGTTCAGCAAAGAGAAGCTGAGTTGGAGTAAATAAGATGCTCAGATTTATGTAGGACTACGTTCATTCTATAAAGCTCCTCAATCAATTTTCATGCTTCTGCTCAATTGGTTTTATCTTAACTTGAAATTCATACATAAGTAAATAAGAAACTTAACAGCATTCAAGCCAAGAAGTCAGATGCTAACAAATTAAAACTAAAGAAAGCAGGTGAGAAAGATTATTTAAAAGTAGAAATTCATGTTTTAGAAAATAGTAAGTTTCTCAAGTAAATCCAAGCGCCTCTTCTTTGGAAAAACCAATAATATGGACAAACCATCAATCCAGATTATCAAGAAGTACTAATTCATGATGCTGTACACCAGAATCTAACACAATATTGTGTATCAATAATACTTCAATAAAAAAAGTAAAGAAAACACAGAGACAATATTATACTATTTGTAATTTACCTCCTCAACATCTCCTCCTGGCATTAGCCCTGATTTTCACTCAATGAGATACTTTCTCCCACACCCATTCAACAGTGACTACCCAACCCCAGAGGAGAAGCCAGTGACTTAGACCCAAGCCAGTCGGCATTGCCTGTAGTAGTAACTTGGATGTTGTGCAGCCGCATGACCAATGCTATTCCAAAGAGAATCACACAGGATATTTGCTGGAGCAAAAGCTCGTGCTGCTGTCTGCTTTATTTGAAGCTGGAAATACCTGTTCTTGGGAGATATTGGCTGCCATAAAGTAACATGAGAAAGAGCCTATTTGAGTCCACACAAAACAGAGGCAGTGGATATGAAAGGACAAAAACTTTTTTTTGGTAACATATTTTGAGCTCCAAAGTGAGATCTGTCTGAATTTTTAGAATTGAAACTGAACTGCCAATTTTGCTTAAGCAAATTGAGTTAGATGTTTCTTTCTCTTGAAACAAAATGCATTCTACACTAAATATATAGTAAATAGGCACAGACACTAAATCAGAAATGAGATGGGAAATAAAACCACAGACTTAGAAAGTATTTTTTAAAATTATGAACATTATGCATTAAAGCTTGAAAATCTCAGTAGAATTATTGTTTTCCTAGAAAACATATATTTTGCCAAGATAAACTTGAGTAAAAAAATTTAATTAGACCAATAGTCAAAATAATATAAAAAAACACAATAGAAAATAGAGCATAAATAGAAGTTTTAGAAACACAAGTAATTAGTAAGTGAAATCAGTAATAACTAAAATATAAATGTAAACAATAAAAGTTTTTATTTTTGTCATTTTATACAAAAAAGTTCTGTTTTGTGCCAAAGAAAAAGAATGTCCTTCTTGAGTGTTGGTTTGAATATGCAGATATAAGCCCTCTCATTCAGCATGGAGTATAAACTGGAGTATAAACTCTAAAGGACAACCGAGAAAACTGGATTAATTCACAAAGAAGCATACAGTCCTTTGAAACTACCCCGCCACAATATTCAGAGGTGCACATAACGATTACAGAGGAAAAGATGCTTATCACAGGGTTAGTTACCTTTATGATGAATTTAGAGCAGCCTAATGCTCTAAAGCAGAGGACTGGTTAACTAAAATCATTTTACATTTAAAGAAATGCAACTTTATGAATCTTAAGTTGTTGATAAAGAAGACTATGTCAAGGAAAACTGTCTTACAACTTATGTCATTCAAGTCTGGAAAAACATAAACCAAAATGCAAATAGGCTTTATGAGAGAATAGAATTAATAAACATTTCATTTTCCAAGTTTTGTTCTCCTTTCTATACTTCTATTGAGTATGCATTATTAAAAAAAAAAAAGAAAACACATGGTAAAACTTAAGGTTTGAACTTTTGGCCTGCTTTTTAACTACAGAGTTTGAAAATAGCAGATAGATATAAGTGGAACATCTCTTTCTAAAACGAACTGACACATCTATCAACTGAAAAAAAAAATATATGTATGTATTTCACCTATCAATGAAGTACTCCAAATTGTGTGCCCCTAGTCTGTCAGAATCCAAGGAGAAAAATCTCTGAAACAAGCATTTTTGTTGAGTATTCTGACCACCCTCAGGTAACTCCCACAGGTTCCATGTTGATAAATTGGGAAGAGTTGGAAAAAAAAAAAAAAGACCACTCCCAAAGTATTAATTTATATCTGAAGGTGTTTCAGTAGATGTCATGTGGATGGATAGCTCTAAAAACAAACACTAGTTCTATTTAAGCGTTTACTGCTCCAGGTGAACATCTGCTTATCCCCTTTTTGTTTTTGCCTCATTCCTTTCTCCCCCTCCCATTTCTTTACACACAAAACAAAACAAAAAATAAGCTCTATGTCACATTGTTTCTCTTTCTGACTGAGCAATGCTACTGACTTTCATAGTGATCTTAACTGAGAAGAACTCAACATGTATTTCCTAGGGAGCCTTAGAGGACTCTCATTCTTTGACTCACCTCTCCTCCTGCCTTTAACTGTTAAGCTTTCTTCTCATGTGTATTTCTGTTGCTGCTGTTGTTATTGAGGGATATTGAGGGAATTCAGGTAAGTGAGGTGCAGCCATGGACTCATTGCTCTTTTCTCCTTCTCCACCCTATCTACTCTCATGCCTCAGGCACCAGCTTTTTGGTTATGACAGTTTCATATCCCATCTGCTGGCAAATATTTTGCTTCGAACTTTAATCTTTAGTTAGGAAATTATTAGCTGATATGGTTTCCTACCCTGAGCCTCAAGCAAACTGATCACTTTATCCTCATTGCAGGAGGGAAACAAAACAGATTAAGCATTAGAACCCTTCAGAAATGGTATTTTTGATTTCATTAGTTCAATTTAGTAATTATTAATACCTATCATGTTTTGGGCACTAACATACAAGTTCCCTGAGGGCAAAGGCTTTGCTGCTATCACCGCTGTGATATTCATCAAAATAGCACAGATATGACACAACTCAGAGTGAGAACTCAATAAATCTTGGTGCATACATGCCCGACTGAATGAACGACACTGTCACTGCCCTTACGGGGCTTCCATACCACCCTTATCAACCTTTCCTCTGCCTACACATAGTTCACACATCCAACATCCCCAGCCCCTTCTTCGGTTTCAGTGGGAGAAATACACAAATATTTTCAATATACTGTTGTATTACATTTTAGAAATAAATAGGTGCTTTGGAGGGCCAGAAAAAGGGCACTCAGATGAGTCTGATAGTTCTAATAAGGCTTCCTGGAGGAAAATATTTGAGCTGAATCCTAAAAGTGGTAGAGGAGTTTGCTAGTAGAGAAAGAAATGGCTGGTACCGGTGGGCAGACCTCACACCCACAGAGCAGGTCACAGAATTGAGCAAGGGCTAGTGGGCTACCTAAACTGCAAAGCCCAGAGCAACTGCATAGGCCACAGGCACGTGAAGCCAGCTCTAACAGGAAAGGATGCATGCAGGTTCCCTCCATCACAAAGTCTGAGGGGTTGGTTGAGGTAACCTGCAGAGCCCAGCTGCATCTGAAAGGACAGCAGAGTCCAGCCTCTGTGGGAAAGCAGGCCCGGTGCCTCCAGAACTTCTGCTTCTCCAAGAGAAGCTAGAAACTAAGTGGTTAAAGTTAAACTCATACAGTTTAGAAACACTTAGCTGAGGTAAGACAAACTCGAGTACGCTGTGCAAGACGAAACAGCAATGCTGCAGGCCTCATGTGCCACATCACTGGTTTGCTCCTCTGGTCCCAGAGCTTTCTTTCAGGCAAAACTTACTGACAAATCCTACTGAATGGAGAACACTGTCCGAGAGAATCCTTCTCAGGTTTATTTTGAGGAATTGTTACAGAGTTCATAAATAATAAAGGTTTAGTACAGTATTTAGAATGTACTGCATGTTCTGAATGTTCAGCAATGTTCACAATATTTTAAAAGATGCTTCCTTTCTTATACATTAGTCCAAGGAGCTTCAAGAGTGATGATGCCACCCACAGTGACCTCTTTAGCTTGAAAAATATAGGTATCAGAGACCTACCTCAAGCCTATTGAATCAGAATACACAGGAATGTGGACCTGAAATTCGTGTTTAGGAAAGATCCTTGAACATAGCTGAGAACTATTTACTATATTAGTCTTTGGGATGTTTCAGCTGTGTTCTGCCACTAAAATCAGTGATCAGTGTAAATTTAATTTCTATCACGTTTCTATGTAGTGATATTGACTATTTGGTAGTTAGTATTTGGTAGAAGTTTCACATATATTAAAGAAATAATACAAAAATAAGGATTATGACTAGAGTATTACTTTTAGAAGTAGTATGGAATAACTTACTGACAAATATTAAAGCACACTATATATAGTGTATTACATAAACATTACATTTTATACATTAAAATTATATATTTGTGATTTCAAGTAGTCAGAAAAAGAGTAAGAATCAACTAAAATAGTGTTCTCTCTCCCCTCCACTAAAATCCCACTGAATAAATAGGTTTAAGTACAGCTGATAAATAACTTATATGGACTCCTGCCTAGCTTTAAGTGAGGCATACTTTTTATCAATGTAAGTTTCTAGATATGCATAACTTACTGGGAAATAAATTTAAATATACTAGATACAGCGCAGTGCTAGAAATAATTTCTTAATAAAGTAATAAATAGCTGGCCTGTTAATTTTTTTTAAAAAGCTTTGAGGAAATAATTCTTCTAGAAATCATTTGGAACATTCTGGGGACAATTATAGTCACGTAACAATGAGTGCATTTTAAACAAATGACATTGTTCATGCTTGATTATCAAGAAACTTTGGAAGAAACACCCTTCTCTTAAATGTTTTGCAACTTCAGTTGCCATAACAACACAACATTGGTTCTTTACTCCTAAAGAGAAAAATTGCTGTATTTTTTTCTTATCCTTGAAGAAGCTTAGAAAATGACTGGTGAAATGTCATATTTAATAATACCAAATTCAGTGCAAGGTAGAGAGACACTTGTTGAAAAATTATCTATAGAATTTCATTAATCATGTTAACTTCCTGTTTCTTCTTTGGGTACTTCAACGTGTTTTGTCAATATTGCATCATATTTTAAAGTTGCAAAATTATTTTGCTTACTAATGAGGCAGGAGGGAAGGAGGCAGGGCACAGCCATTAAAAGAATAATACAGACGTTGAGCAAACAGCATAAACTGGTTGGAACCATCTAGGTCCAAGATGACAGAAGATTCGATTCCCAGTAGACCTTGAGCCTCATTATACACTCACTGTAATACATTAGCATGCTAAATGGCACACCCATAGGTGCCATGAATGTTCCGAGGCCGACCATAAAAGGCCAAAAAGTGAGTGGTAGCTCAATTCCTGGGAAGTCCCCCCTCTTCCCTAAAACAGTTGCAAAAATTCTCCCCTGTGTTAGCATATGAAGTTATCTAGCCCATAAATACTAACTACCCCTGCACCTTGGGGCTGCTAGCACTTTCTGAGAAGACCCCATTCCCTGGGACCACTTTCCCTTCTGAGAAGGACCACGTCCTGTCTGTGGAATGCGTATCTCTCCAAATAAACTTGTTTTCACTTTACTATGGCTCACTCTTGAATTCTTCCCTATGTGAAGCCAAGGACCCTCACTTGGCAGGGTGCACCTCAGGGTCTCACCCAAGATCTGGGACATGACCATCCTCTTGCACCCCATTTTCCTGCAACACCAGTATTATATTTTTAACAATATGATCTTAAATCTGAATAATTGTCATGCTAAATTATACTTAGGAAATCTTATAAATACAGTTGACCTTTGAATAACATGGGTTTGAACTGTGCCTGGCCACTTACACGTGGATTTTTTTCCAATAAATACATACTACAGTACTACACCATCCACAGTTGTTTGAATCTTCAGATGCAAAACTACAGAGACGGAGGGCCAGCTGTAAAGTTACATGTGTTCTTTCAACTGTCCAGACGGTCAGTGCCCCTAACCCTTGCATTGTTCAAGGATAAATCTGTATTTATTTGCTTTAAATAAGGTAAACATTCAAAAAGGTGAAACCCAAATGTCTCTCACATTCAGAGCCCAATCTTTCTCCACAGCTGAGTCACTTTAGATTATCTATGAAGAGAAGGTTGTAAGTTAAATAGCTAAGAACTTAACTATCAAAAGATGTGGAATGTTGTGGAAATTTAACTAAAAAAGCTAAAAATAATTAAGTAAGAACAAAAGAAATATTGAAATAAATAGAAACCTTGACCAAGACCCACATCCCTTCTTTGGAAGTCCTCTCTCTCAGTCCCTGTAGAAAAGTGAATCCTGGTGACCAGGTAGGCACTATGTGACCCTGATCTGAAAGACAAGGTTTGAATATTCCCACTACCTATATTCAAATTCTCTGTAATGAATCAATTTCCTTGATGCCAATAGTACACAGAAAGTGTTCCATGTGTATTTTTATGGGATAATTACTACTGTGGAGTGGTGACCTAGAGTAAGGTACAGTGGCCACTCTGGTCAGTAGTTCCCTCCCAGACCTACAGACCCCTGACATCTCCCTGGAAGGGAACTAAGCTTCCAAACCACCATCAAAGAAAAAACCCCAAACCAACCAAAAAAATACCCAAAAGTTATTTTGATCCTTTCCCTTTTTCTCCCTCTGACATGTAATCCATCCACCAGTCTTGCCAAATATTTGTCAAATTGTTCCATTTCTGCCACCATTATCCTTTTCTAAGCTACACCATGACTGTTAGACAATGGCAGTAACTTCCTGACCTTTCTGCATTCGTTTTTGTTCCTCTTTGAACCATTATCTACACAGTTACCAGAACAGTCTTCTTAAATCAGTTCATGTTATTCCCTGGCTTTGAACTCTTCAATTATCTCTCATTACTTTTCAAGTTAAAAAGGAAAGCTTCAAGATCAGCAACATCAAGAAAGAAGGTAAAGACACACTTGATTCTATCACCAAGAGAAAGAAATGCCAGGCCAAGAAGTATGCTGAATCTGTAACGTGGGTCTATATTACAGTGGAGAAGCCTTGCCCCTTCATCTCTCTCACTTTTAATAAGCCAGGCATTAGAGCAACCTTATTAATGAAGGACATCAGACTGTTCTTCTTTAGAAACAAGAGAGTCTGGATTTGAGGGGCCAATGTTATAAAAATGGGAATTGTCTATGAACTCCAGGTCACAGCACATGGAGACCCTGGGGCCCAGGTGGAGAAGATGGCTTTCTCGTGAAGTTGAGCTCAGGGACAGACTCACCCTTGGAAGAAGGGCCGGGGGTGGGTGTGGGGCTGGTCACAGCTATCTCGTCCACATTCAACAATTCGGAATCAACACCCAGGCCATCTTTGGACAGTCCTACTCATTGCATAACATCCAGATACTCTCTTATAATTTTGTTTCTTCTAAGCATTTTTCAGTATGAATCTTATCTTTCTTATTTAAAAAAGAATTTTAAAGTATTTATTTATGCCTACTACATGTCATTAGTCTAGATACATGCTTGTTCAATTGTTAATTATCTATGTTCTCCACAAAAAGATAAGCTCCTTGGGCAGAGAGCTTTTCTATCTTGTCCAAAGCTCTAGCCTCAAAATAGGCACTACATAACATTTTTTAAATCAACTAATGAATTATTTACTAATTGCCAACAGGATTTTAAGCCAAAAAGAAACATTTTATTTCAACTTATCAGGTAACATCACTTTAAAAAATAGGTTAAAGTTCTAACTTTAACCATGTCCTTTCAAGTAACAAGTTCTGTCCCCTAATTATTAGAGTATTCATAATATCCACCATCCAAATTGACTTACTTCTGAGACTGAAAGGGGAGCTATTTAAATTATACAAGGACACAAAGGAACTGAATAGATATTTTTCCAAAGAAGATATCCAAGAGCCAACAGGTACATGAAAAGATGTTCAACATCACTAACCATCAAGGGATGCAAATCAAAACCACAATGAGGTATCGCCTCACACCTGTTAGAATGGCTATCATCTGGAAGACAAGAGATAAATGTTTTTGAGGATGAGGGGAAAAGGAAACTTATACACTCTTGATGGGAATGTAAATTGTTGTAGCTACTATAGGAAAACAATGTAGATGGTCCTCAAAAAATTAAAAACAGAACTACCTTATGCTCCAACAGCTCCTCTTCTTGGTATACATACCCAAAGGAAAAGAAAACAGTATCAGAAAGATATCTGCCCTTTCCTCTTTATTGCAGCTTATTCTCTATATAGTCACTTGGCTATTATTCACAATAGCTAAGATACTGAAACACTTATGTTTCCATCAACAGATAAATGAATTAAAAAGATGCAGCATATATATATATAAAGGAATATTATTCAGCCACAAGAAAGAAGGAAATCCTGCCATTTGTGACAACATGAATGGATCTTGAGGGCATTATGCTGAGGTAAGCCAGAGAAAGACAAATACTGTGTGGTATCACCTATATGTGGAATCTACAAGTGTCAAATTCATCAAAACATGGAGTAGAATAGTGGTTATCAGGGGCTGCGGGGTGAGGGAACTGAGGAGAAGTTGTTTAAGGGGATAAACTTGCAACTAGTAGATAAATTCAGGACACACACAGCATAGTGATTAGAGTCAACAATACTGTATTATAAACTTCAAAGTTGCTAAGAGACTAGATCTTAGTTGTTCTCACAAAAAGAAAGGATAGTTCTGTGATGTGATAGAGGTGTTTGCTAATACCATGGTGGTAATCATATTGTGATATACGATGCAACCAATCAACATGTTATATATACTTTGAACTTACACAATGCTACATGCCAATTATACCTTAATTTAAAAAAAAGTATGCCAAGATAACAAACATAAATTGAGACTGCCCTGGGCAATCCAAACTGCGTGGTTAGCCAACTAAATTACATTCTATAGTTACAAAGTCTGTGTTTCGAGTCTCTAAAATAATTTTCTAATTAATACATGACATTTCTAATAATCATGTGTTTCATGTATGTTCTTCAATTTTGCAGAAGTTGTATTTTGATAGTTGTTACCATGAAAAAGATAAAAATTAACACATCATACTTACTATGTACCAGGTGATACCTGTTTCTTAATTCATTTAATCCTCACAACAACCTTATGAAGCAGGTATTATCCTCATTATAGAGATGAGAAACTGATGCAGAGAAGTTAAGTACACTTAGCTGAGTGTGACCTTGAGTAATGGAGATAGGATTCAGACTCAACCAGTTTGCTCCACAGTGAACGATCTTCTCTACCATGATTTATGTGTCATACACAGATGGCAGCTTACACTCTGTGTCTAACAGCTCTTCTCCACATAGTCATGGGTATAGGGTAGACTGAAACGGTCTGAGGAATGCTTAAGAACTTGACATAGGCAGAGCAATGACAGGGAATTTCAGGCATTCTGCAAAGCACAGTTTACTTGCCAAGAACATTCTCATTCTGGGTTGGTCTCAATTAAAAAGAAAAAGAAAAGAGAAAAAAGAAAACCCTGTGTTTATGTTAGAAACACATCATCTGTTTTTTTTTTCAAACACTAGGCTAAAAATAAAGAAATGTCAGGTCATAAGAAGTGATGTGAGATTAGAAGAGTAGTCTTGAATGAATTTATAAATAGAATGAGAATTTGGTGTCAGGCAGATGAAATTACTGTCTGAAAGAATTTTAAATATAGTATCACTGACTCAAATTATAAAACATTATTCTTCATTAAGATATTAAAGCCTTAGATATAAGATACAACAGGTAGGAAACCAAAAAAAGCCTCAATGTAGATGTTTTATGAAGAAATAATATGATTTTAACCATTTTTAAGGAAAATTATTCTATAGATTAAAAAATAGTATCTCCTTACACAATGGTGTCAGTTATAATGTTACTCACTTATTGCATTTTAAACTTCAATAGTTTTTAAATTCCTTGTTTCAAAATTACTTAAAAAATAACATACTGATTCCCATTTTTTCATGCAAGGCACTTGGAAGTCACCAACAAGTGAAAAGCTCAACTGACTGAAGAGACAACAGCTCTTCTCGGGTTCTTAAGAGAGGAGAGGACACATGGCAAATGGCTGCTTCCAAGATCGGAGTGACAGGCTAACACATGGAGTAAAGGACTCACCGGAGCAGAGACTCAAGAGCGGACATCAACACAGGAACCAGGACTAGGGCAGGAAAACCTGAAATGAAATTGACAAATCGCTGAAGGCTCAGTGTGGACAACTCTGGGAGCTAAAACTCCAAGGGGACCCAGTTATGGGGGGTTGGGGGAAGGCACAATTTTATGAGATTTACCTCCAGGAGCTTGACCAGGTTTCACAGTAAATACTGGAGAGAAACGGTCTCCTGCTTCCAGCAAGGAGAGAGGAAAGGGAACCATTTTGAAATGTGCTGGAGCGCTCCGTTCCCCTTAATAAAGCCTGCCCTCAGGGGAAACCAATTAACTGGAGCGTAATCCGCTGGGGTTATCAGAGCCTACCAGACCTGGGGGGAGGGAAATACCTAATTCAAGCCAGCGTTAGCCTTCCACATGGGAGAAGGGACTTAATCAACTTCAGCCAATACAAGCCATGTGATCCCACTCAAGGAGGGAGAGGAAAACCGAGAAACACTTGTGAGGTTCGCAGTCCACACGCACAGTTCACTAAAAGACCCAACCACAGGACTAGGGAACACTTCTCCCTCCCTCTATACCACATTAGTAAAGGCCTATCTATAGCTGTTCCTTCTACTGAGTACCTAATGTCTGGCTATCAAGAAAAAAACTGCAAGGCATAACAAAAAAGCCAACAAAAACAAAACAAAACAAAACAAAAACAGTGTGAAGAGAAAGCAAGCATCAGAACTAGACATGGCAGGAATACAGGGACTGTCAGACAGGGAATCTAAAACATCTATAACTAATATGCCAAGGACTCTGACAGATAAAATAGACAGCATGCAGGAACTGATAGGCAATACCAGCAGAGAGATGGAACTTTCAAGGAAGATTCAAAAAGAAATTCTGAGATCAAAAGTACTGTAACAGAAATAAGGAATGCCTTTGATGGCCTCATTAGTTAGATTGAACAATGCTGAGGAAAGAATCTCTGAGCTTGAGGATCCATCAACAGAATCCTGAAAAAAACAAAAAGCAAAGAGCACAAAGACTGGAAAAAAAAAAAAAAAAAAGAACAGAATGCCCGAGAACTGTGGGACAACTACAAAAGGTGTCAGTTACACATAAAAGGAATAACAGGAGGAGAAGAGAGAGAAAGAAATGGAAGAAATATTTCAAACAATAATGATGGAGAATTTTCCCAAATAATGTCAGACATTGAATCACAGTTCCAGGAAATGCAGAAAACACCGAGGAGGATAAATGCAAAAAAACCAAAACACCGAACAAAACAAAACACAATTATGCATATAATTTTTAAACTACAGAAAAATGAAAGATTAAAAAAAAAATTCTGAAAGAAGCCAAAGGGAACAAACACCTTACCTACAGAGAAACAAAAATAAGCGTTATATCCTACTTCTCAGAAACCATGCAAGCAAGAAGAGAGTGGAGTGAAATATTTCAAGAGAAAATGAGCAACAACCTAGAATTCAGTACCCTACAAACTTAATTCTTCAAAAGTGAAAGAGAAATAAAGACTTTCTCAGACAAAAATTGAAAAAATCTGTTGCCAGCAGACCTACACTGCAAGAGTGTTAAAAGTGCTTTAGAGAAAAGGAAAATAATATAGGTCAGAAACTCGGATCTATATAAAGGAAGGAAGAGCACCCGAAAAAAGGAGTAAGTTAGGGTAAAATTAAATGTTTTTTTATTCATAATTGATCTAACAGATAATAGTTTGCTCAAAAGAATACCAACCATCTATTTGATGATGTATGCTTGTATATGTACTATCTATACATATCTCACATGCATATATGTAGATTTATATATGCATGTAAATAAGTAAAATGTATGACAGCAATGATGCAAGGGGTGGAAAGGAGAAATTAGGATTGTTTTTCACTATCTGTAATGAGGTTATAATGTTATCTGAATGTGGACTTGGATTAATTGATGTATATTTCAAACTCTAGAGAAACCAAAACTTGGAAGCAATAAAGATGTCCTTCAGCAGGTGAATGGGTAAATATACTGGAGTACATCCAGACAATGGAATAGTATTTTGCACTAAAAAGTAATGAGATAACAAGCCATGAACAGACATACGAGAATCTTAAATGCATTTTACTAAGTGAAAGAAGCCAATCTGAAAAGGCCACATACTGAATGATTCCAATTATATGACATTCTGAACAAGGCATTAACTAAGGAGACAGTAAAACGATCCATGGTTGCCCATGGTTGGCCGGGAGGAGGGGAGGGCGGGCAGACAAACAGGCAGAGCACAGAGGATTTTTAAGGCAGTGAAAATACTCTGTATGAATCATAAAGATGGACACATGCCATTATACATTTGTCCAAACCTGTGGAATGTACGACACCAAGAGTGAATTGTAATGTAAACTAGGGACTTCGGGTGATTATGATATGCCAATCTTAAGTCCATCACTTGTGAAAAATGTATCATTCTGGTAAGGGATTTTGATAAAGGAGGAGGCTATGGAAGTGTGGAGGCAAAGGGTATATGGGAAATCTTTGTATCTTAAAGTCTTAATAAAAAAATGACACAGAACACACTCCATAAGAGAAAACAAATCATGAGATGTACCCTACATAATAGTAATTTTATGAAATAGACAAAAGTAACTTTGGAACCCTTTGGTGTCTTGAATGTTGCAGGTTGAGAGCAATAAAACTCTGAGACCAGAAGTGCCAATACAAGCAGACATCTCACTTAACTTCGTTCTCATCTGAACTTCTCAAATTATTTAATTTTATGTCATTTCACAATTACCTTGATTGATGTTCAGATTTTAAGTGTCATCATTGGGAAGTATTTTTATTTTACTGCTTTGCCTCTGCTTCACTGCTTTTCTCAGAGCTAGCCCACTGAGATCTCTTGATACAAGGCATTTACTTCTCAGCCATATTTTATTGAAATGTTAACTAATAGTAGTTTTCCTTTCCCTGGATTTTTGAAAATCAGGGTGATATTGGCATTAACATGATATTTTAATAATGTTGCCAGTCCCCTGATAAGTTGCTCACATCAGCTGTTTAGCCCCAATACTTAAAGCTTGGGAATAGCAATGATTCTCTTCACGTTCTGCTTCTGCATTCCAAGAGTTATAAATACTAAGTTATACTTGCCCCAAAGCAAAAGTATATCCACCAAGATAGTTGCTGAGATCAGGAGTCTCTGGGCCTCATTTTAAAACAACAGCATTAACAAGAAAGCAACACAAACTGTATGCCATTTGAAAAGTAAGAGAAACAAGAATTCAGAATTTTTTTTAGATAAAGTTAAAAAAACACGCATTGGTTGAAAGTTACCCTGAGTAATGCAACAGAGCATCTTACAGGAGACTGATGGAATTCTATCTTTTAAGAAACAATTCACAAGTGTGAAAGGATTCTTGGATTTTTGACATTGTAATTACTACCCTTGGATGGCATTTGTATGGACTTCCACAAATTTTAACTTTTTAGACAGTAACAATTTCAGAGACTGATTCTGTGTAAGTTGCATTTATATTTTATTTCAATCATGTAATATTATTTTCAAAGAAAACCTCAACCTAAACATATAAATTTACTCCTATTGGAAGTCCTAGCTACTATAATCACAGCAACATACTAAAATAATGTAAAAAAATTAAATATAAAGAAGAATTGATTTTAATTCCAATTAGATTTTTTTTTGTTTTGGATCAGATCCTTGTTTCCTCAGAGACCATAACAAGATAGATCATCCAGGAAGCTAAAGGACTACGGCACTGTGATAGGGGAAGCTTTGAATTTTGCTTACCTTCTTGGAGCCATTGTGCATTTTTACCTTATTCAACTTATAAAAGAAAAACTGAGACTATATTTTGTAATTTTTGGTCCAGCTTTTGAAAGAACAGATTGTTGATTGGGAAGGTTCCCCAGACACAAAAGGCAGAGAATAAAAGATCTCTAAATTTCAATTCCAAAGCATATACACTGAGCTGGACAGTGTACCAGCAGCCACAGTATACCATCATCAGACCTTCCGGGGCCAGTCCGGATCACTACCCTCAGGAACTCTTAACTCTGTAAACCCCCCTAATACCAGACCTAGACTCTTAACAAGGTCTGTCCAACAGGAGTGTCTCACTTGGCCATTTTTTTTGTTATTGTTTTTGTTTTTGTTTTCTCACATGCAGCAGGGAGAAATCTCTAGAGGCACTGTACTGCTCTCAAACCACTCTCAAGCCTCAAATCAAATCCAAAAGAAGTTCAAGTAATCTATAAATTAGCAAAAAACAAAAACAGAATGCAAAATAATTGTTAAAAAGGGAAAATCCAAATTCAGCCAACTAAACTGACAATTTGGCTCCAACTCAACTCCAGCAACAACAAAGAGAAAGCTCATACCTTAGGGAAAAGACATGAGCAATGGGAACTTTACAGTGAGGCAATTAAAACATGCTCAGTCCAATAATTGCATTCCACAGTTTTAAAAGTTTAATAGTTATGCATTGCCTATGAATTGAATCCAATCCCTGGTTGGACTGATGTTTAAGGACTTCCAAAAGTTGGCAACAACCTCCTTTTCCAGCCTCATTACACCAAAATGCTTTTTAAAATGTTCCATCCAAGTACCTCTATTGCCAGTGAAAGTCATGATCTATCCCAGGGGTCTGAGATACTTAATATTCTTTTCTCTTTAAATGTGTGCATTTTGTTTTAATACAAAAAATGCTTTTACTTACTCGTCATTTGAATTAAATCCATATTCCCAGAAATGTTCCATTTTAACTCTGTAGCTCAACCTAATTTCTAGTGAACTGCCCTAAGTAGCGGAGGATATTAGCATTCTGGTACAAGAAGCCAGGAGGTGGGAAAAGCTAAATAAAGCCTCAGGTTCTAGTCCTGGGCTGCTGTTAACTAGTTTTGTGATGCCGACTGGGCCTCTGCTATTGTTCTCGGCCCCAGTATCCCATCTGAAAAATGAAGCCAGATTTGGCTAGCAGATTTCTTTTTTCTTTATCTCTTTTTTCTGTGACACAAGTATGCATAACAGAAAATGCGGAGCTCCATGGGAAGCAGAAGCCAAGATGGTCCTCCAGGCAGCTCTGGGCTCGGGGTTTAAAAACCACAGGACTGGATAGTGTGAAATCCCTGGTCCTTCTCTTCTGATTATACTTTAACTGTATTATTTATCACTGCTTTTTCTAATTCTCCTAGCAATATTTGCACTCGCCCTAAAAAGCACTATAATTTCTTCATACTCCCATATTTTTCTACCACCTTGCCTTTGGACTGAATTTCTTCTGCACAAATTGCTTTCCCATTAGCTGTCAAAATTCTGTCTACCTCTCAATGGCCTGTTTTGTTACAGTCTCCTAGAAGACTTCAGTTCCCTTTGTCACAAGAAATCCCTCACCCTAAACTTACCAAAGACTTTGTGCTTCTTCTATTTTATTGTCTTGATTAGTTATTTATGTTCAGATGGTCCCCAATTTACGATGGTTTAACTTTTGATTTTTTCTTTTTTGACTTTATGGTGGTGTTAAAATGATACACATTCAGTAGAAAACACACTCTGAAACTGGATCTTTCCCTGGGCTAGTGATACATGGCGCAATACTCTCTCGATGCTGGGCAGCAGGGAGCTGCAGCCCCCAGTCAGCTGGAGGATCACAGGGGTAAACCATTCTTCACGCTGCACCTTCAGTGCAGTAGTCAATAAATTATATAAGATATTCAACACTTTGTTATAAAATTGGCTTTGTGTGAGATGACTTTGCCCAACTGTAGGCTAATGGAAGTCTTCTGATCATAAAGTAGGCTAGGCTGAGCCATGATGTTTGGTAGGTTAGGTGTGTTAAACGCATTTTTGACTTAATGGTATTTTCAATCTTCACTGAGTTTATAGTGACATATAGTGACATAACTCCATCGTAAGTTGAGGAAGATCTGTATATGCTTTCTGATCTGCTAGATTGTGTTTAGCAGACACTATATTTTAATCTGTAGCAGGAAATAGCAGATTGCTCCTCCTTACTCCCCAAATTGTCAGATCTAACAGAAACTGAAGTTGTACATCCCAGAACACTAAATGAAAGCAATTTACAGTCAATGTAATTGTTTTATTGTAAATTAGGATCTGGAATGAGTCATACCCTCTACAGTAAACTGAGGCTCACCTTGGTGAGATTTGCTTTAAGGCCACCTCTGGGCTAGATGGAACCTTTGAGCAAATAAGGAAGAGGCACTGCCCCTGGCGGACAGGTCCCAGTTACAAGGCACCTGGAGGAGGCAGGTGCAGACTGCAGTTTAGTCTCCACCTGCTCTTTCGGCCTGTATGCCTTGCACAACTTTTGAGTGTTGACCCTGCTTGCTTCCTAAGTGAGTAGAAAGAAGTTTAACTGGTAAAGCGAACTTGAATCAGTACCTGCTCTCCTAATGTGTAATAATGACTTCTCAATTCCAAGAGAACCTCTTAGAGCTTCCAGAAAAAGCTTGAGTTCCTTAATTTGCAAATTATAATTAGGGCAGAATTGGAGTAGTGGAAGAGAAAGGGGTAGGACACTGGATTGTGGGATGCGGTAGGTTGAAAGGGGACACAATGTAAGGCCATTGAGGCAAGCAGCCATAAGCCAGGGAGCAGTGAAGGAGTATGCCAGCCTTTTCTAGAAGGCTCTAGTCTTTAGCCTGCAACACCAAAAATGATTCCCACGCTTGACTGCTCTGGTAAAATTTACTTAGCTCTGCTATAAACAAACTTTGAATTCTACTAGACCAGCATTTGGTCCTGGAAACTTCATAAAGCAGGACTCACTTGGGTAAAGTAATATCCTGTTAGAAAGCGGGTGAACTGGACTTGTCCTCACTCCTATGACTACTTGGCTCAATAGCCATTGGTTATTTATATGGACCTGGAGACCCAAGAACTAAGAGTAGCAACGACGAATCCATTGGACAAGAAGGCCAGATGTTACAGTGAACATCTTTTGTTGAAGGTAAGAATAGGCACCCCTCATACTGCCTGTTTCAATAAACTTCTCTTCAATGAAATGAATGAGCCAAGGTAAATTAGCAGTCTTACTCATTCTTAGTGTTTATAAATTACAGCATAATTGAACTCTGATTTCTTCTAGAGTTGAGTAGAAAACTCTAAACTTAAACTGAACATTTTACCTTAGAATTAAAATTTTCTCAGGATATATTTCTGGTCTAGGGTAATAACCCCAACTGCTCAGTCACACCCTAGCCAGAAACCTTGTCACTGGTATCTATCCTCTTTTCTCTCCAACTTTAATTCTTACTTTAAACTTGCTTCAAATTCCTCAAAGCCTTCTCATCACCCAAAAG